>NC_045434.1:214946384-214973406 GCF_002776525.5 Piliocolobus tephrosceles
TGTGTGTGTGTGTGTGTGTGTGTGTGTGTGTGTGTGTGTGTGTGTGTGTTTTGAAACGGAGTCTCGCTCTGTCGTCCAGGCTGGAGTACAGTGGCACGGTCTCGGCTCACTGCAACCTCCACCTCCCGGGTTCAAGCAATTCTCCTGTCTCAGCTTCCCAAGTAGCTGGGACTACAGGTGCACACCACCACGCCTGGCTACTTTCTGTATTTTTAGTAGAGATGGGGTTTCACCATATTAGTCATGCTGGTCTCAAACTCCTGATCTCAGGTAATCCACCCACCTTGGCCTCCCAAACTGCTGGGATTACAGGTGTGAGACACCATGCCCGGCCTCAACCATTAATTTTTTCGTGAGTATCTTTTACAAAAAAAAAAAAAAAGGTTTCGGCCAGGCACGGTGGCTTGTGCCTGTAATCCCAGCACTTTGGGAGGCCAAGGCGGATGGACTGCCTGAGCTTAGGAGTTCAAGACCAGCCTGGGCAACACAGTGAAATCCAGTCTCTACTAAAATACAAAAAAAATTAGCCAGGCATACCAGCATGTGCCTGTAATCCCACCTACTCAGAAGGCTGAGGCAGGAGAATTGCTAGAAACCAGGAGGAGGAGGTTGCAGTGAGCCAAAATCACACCACTGTACTCCAGCCTGGACAACAGAGCAAGACTCTGTCTCTTTAAAAAAAAAAAAATAGGTTTCAAAAGTGTTTGGGGAAAATCAGCTGATGAATACATAAATAGAACGTATCTGTTCAGTGGAATATTACTCGGCCATAAAAAGGAATGAAGTTCTGGTACATGCTACAGCGTGAATGAACGTGGAAAACATTCCACTGGGGGAAGAAGCCAGAGACAAAAGGATAAATACTGTATGGTTCCATTTATACGAAATGGTCACAGGCAGCAAATCAATAGAGACAAAAGTGGGTGTATGGTCATTTAGGGCTAGGGAGGATGAGGGGTTTGGGGTGACAGCTAAGAAGTGAGGGATTTCTCTTGGGGTAACACAAATGTCCTAAAATAGACTGGGGCAATGGTTGCACGCTTTTGTGAATATACTAAAAGCCATGGAATTGTACACTTAAAATGAGTAAACTGCATGATATGTTAATTACATCGTAATTTTAAAAATAAAAAAAGTGGGAGAAATTCCTGTTTGTCCTGTGGGGCTTGAATCTGAGAGTGGCAGTCTCGTCTAGGTCAGCCTGTGAAAGGCACCTGACCAATGCATAGCCCTGTGAAGCCTAAGCCCGTCCCCTCTCCCGACGGTGTCCCTCCCCACCCCCCAGTTCCCCCACATACTCCCAAAGCCCTAGCTTGCTCTTGACCTAGGAAGCTGCTGCGACCAGTCCCAGAAAGATACCAAGACAGAAAATCTAGATTCCACAGGACACAACAAGCAGTAACTAATGCCAGACACGCGGCATCGAGCTTGCAATAAATGTCATCCTGTTTGGCTTCTGAAAGGGTCTCTGATATGCAGTTAATGCCGCATTCAGGCTCCATCCAGACCTCATCATGGCGATATGCAAATGCAGCTTTTGTCACAACCGGCACTAACTCTAATAACTCCCAAAGTGAAAATGTTCCCATAAAAACCACCATAAAAAGTCCCTTATTTTATTGCCAGCTAAGTTTTCTTTACTTGTTGTCAGGACTTTCTCCTCACTGTTGATTAGCTAACAGGCGGCACGTCCATTTTTTTTCCTTTAGAGAAATCCAGGCATACAATCACCAACCTGTCCCCTCCCTCCATCTGGAGCCGCCTTGCTTCAGCTGCTACCATTGCCCAGCCCCCTCTGAGCCAGGGGGGCTAATAAACCACATTTACCTTCCCCGACGGGCAGCTGAAATGCATTACCTTTGGTCTGCTGGTTGCACTCCCCGGTCAAATGGGAATATAAAAACCAGCCTTATTTATAACAACAGAATGTCTCTGCCCAAGTTAGAGCTGGCTGCGTGCCCCCTACACACACACCCACACACATGCACACATGCACAGACACACAAGCACACAAACATATGCATGCCCCCAGGAGCACGTGTCCACACACATGCACACATGCAGAGACACACACAAGCAGACACTCAAAGTCATGCACAAACACACTCATGCTCATACCACACATTTCCCAAAGTGGCTTTCACCTATGAATACACCTCAACAGAAATACAGCCCTCCTGCTGGCCGTGCTTCTTCCCTGCCAGCACCATGCACCCAAGTAAGAGAGGGTCAGGCAAGTCTCCCAGACAAGACCCTCCCTCTCTGTTAGCACAGACTCTAATTCTCTACCTGATGGTCTGTGACCCTGGGAGGAGGGCTCAAACCCCCTCCAACACAAGACAGCTCTTTCCCAGCCGACCCAGCCTCTCTCCTTCCCAGCTCTCAAAAAAGACACAGTGGAAGACATCCACAAAGGCCTTCAACTGACTCGTCTCTAATCTCCTGGTCCTCCTTCCAGAGAATCCCTGGCAGCATCCCACAAGCAACATATACTGAGTGCTTTCCACATGAGGCCCCTTGGAGAATCCAGTCACCCCTCTAAGCACCTCAAAGGGACCAAAGCAAAACAATGTCTGCGAGGACTTCTTACAAAGGCATACAAAGGAATGAGTGGATCAGTCACCTTTCCACTTGTGACATTAGCCTGTGGGGGCAAGAGAATAAGAAAATGCAGCCTCCTTAGTATAAAGTGTCCATATGGACCTACAGAGTGGCTACTACCAGAAATATGCTTTCTCCAACCTGGGAGAGAGGCCGCCATGGCTTTTCCACCCAAGAAACAAAGACTGCAGTGTCAGATAAAAGGTGGGACCTAGGCACAGTTCTTCCAAGTTCTGACATCCTCTGAGACACTGCACATGGCACATCCAGAGAAGCCATCACGTTGTGCCCCTGTACAAAACAGCCAGGACCCTGCGCCCTCCCCAGGCACCCAGGACGCTGCACCCTCCAGAGGCACCAAGGACACTGCACTCCTACATGAACACCCAGGACTCTGCACCCCTACACAGACACCCAGGGCACACCACTCCTACCCAGACCTCCAGGACACTGCACCCCTACCCAGGCACCCAGGACTCTGCACTCCTACATAGGCACCCAGGACACTGAACCTACCCAGATCACTCAAGACACAGCACCCCTACCTGGGCACCCAAGATACTGTACCCCGACCCAAAGCACCCAGGACACTGCACCCAAACCAGACACCCAGGATTCTGTATCCTACCCAGGCACCCAGGACACTGCACCCCTAACCAGGCACCCAGGACACTGCACCCCTAACCAGGCACCCAGGACACTGCACCCCTAACCAGGCACCCAGGACTCTGCACCCCTACCTGGGCACCCAGGACGCTGTGCCCCACCCAGAGCACCCAGGACACTGGGTCTTATGCAACAGACGCCCCAGACTTTAGCAGGACCCAGTGTCCTCCAGGGCACAAAGGGAAGGAAACTGAAGTGGAACAAGGGCACTGGCCCTTTCCCATTGTCAAGGTCTGGGCTCTTGACCCATGGCTAGGGGCGTCTCTGCTCCCACAGTCGCCACCTCCAGTCTGCAAAGCGCGGCTCCCCCGGCAGCGCCCAGCCCCCAGGCCCCGGGAGCGCGCCCCTCCCCAGCCAGGTCCGCAGCCCGCCCACCAGGCCTGGGGAGAGGTCGGAGAGCGGACAGGTGCAGCCGGGTTGAGGCGTCGCCTTGCCGGATGCTTCCCCTGGCAGCTCTGCTTCCTTTACTCGGGGTTTTAAAGGTCATGTTCTCCGTCAGCGGAAACATTCTACATGACACTTCTGAGACAGAGGCTCCTTTAGAGGCATTTAATCCAAGAGAGGCACCCCCTGAAGAACAGGGTTTATAGGTCACGGCTCAGATGGCCTATAAATCACGCTCGCCGCTGCGGGGCGCCAGGCGGAAGCTTGAAGGCTGGGAGAACACCGCGGGGCCCGATTGAAAAGAGGGGCGGATCCAGAGGGGTGGGGCGGGCAAGGAGGGGCCAAAAGGATGGAGGGCAGCGCCAGTCACAGGGCAAGGCCAGGATGGAAAGCAGGGGAGTGGGTGGGGCCAGGTGGGTGGGAGGAGCCAGATGGGGCGGGGCCCATAACGGAAAGATGGGTAGGTCCAGAGGGGCGGGGCTAGTGAGGAGGAGCCAAAAGAGATGGAAGCTGGAGCCAGCCAAGGAACTGGGTCAAAATGGAAGGTGGAGTGGGTGGGGCCAGACGGGTGGGATGGGTCAAATGTTAAATGAAGGCGGGACTCTAATGGACAGGAGGGTTGGTCCAGAGGAGAAGGGCCACAAGGAATGGAGGGTGGGGTCTGCCACAGGGCAGGGCCAGGGTGGAAGGTGGGAGGGAGTGGGCAGGGCCAGACGGGTAAAAGGGGGCAAATGAGGGCGGGGCCCCAATTGAAAGAGGGGTGGGTCCAGAGGAGCTCGGCTCGGCAGGCAAGGCGGGCCAAAAGGGATGGAGGGCAGGGCCAGTCACAGGGCAAGGCCGGGATGGAAAGGAGGGGAGTAGGTGGGGCCAGGTAGGTGGGAGGAGCCAGAGGGGGGCGGGCCCATAAAGAGGGGTGGGTCCAGAGGAGCTCGGTGAGCAAGGAAGGACCAAAAGGGATGGAGGATGGGGCCAGCCATGGGGCAGGGCCAGGATAAAAGGCAGGGAGTGGGTGGGGCCACTTGGGTGGGTGGAACCAGACAGAGGCATGTCCATCGAGGAAAGAGGGGTGGGTTCAGAGGGGCGGGGCGGGGCGGGGCGGGGGGGAAGAGGCGGAAACGGAGGGGTGGGGCTATAGGAGGGGTGGGCCCAGGGAAGGGGCCAAATAGGAGGGGGGGTCCGGAGGGGGAGTGAAGGGCGGGACCATTCAGTAAGGTAGGAGGGGCGAGGGGCAGGCGCTCTCCTCCAGCTGCTCCTGACCCCTCGCCCCAGGGGCGAGCCTCCCAGCAAGGACCAGTTGACCTGGGCAGAGTAAAATGAGGTGGGTATCCCCGCTGCACAGGCCGCGGACACAGCGTCACCTGTTCGTCTGAGGCCTGCATGCCTTGTCAGGGTCCACCATGTATCTGGCACTCGGAGCACACGTGTGTCCTGAATAAATCAGGGGCCCCGGCAGAGGCAGAGGCATGAGGCAGAGGCGTGAAGCCCAAAGCAGCAGGTCCCAGGCTCCTGCGCGCCGCGGACACCGCGAGGGAGGAACGTTTTGGGGGACAGCCCGGAGGCTGAGGGGGTTTGGCTTTGACCCGACAGGGCAAAGAACTGCCATCCTGGAAGACGCTGGACTGGCCGCCGGGGAGAGATGCACAGCGCCCTCCCTCCCTCCCCAGGAAAAGGGGCTTCCCTGCAACAACCTCTGAGCAAGGCACACTCTGGCCGTCCCAGGGACACCCAGCCAGACGACCCTTCTAGTTTAGAGGCTGGGGGCAAGCCCGGTGAGAAAGAATCAATCTAGTCCTCGTTTGCACCCAGTTTTCAAATGTCCAAGCTGGGCTGGTCCCGTGGTATTCATATCCTTTGGAGACCGAGAATGAATGGGCTTGGATCAATTCAATCAATCCCCTCAAAATGTTAAAAACCTAAGAAAGGTCACTGCCAGTGAATATTCCTTTCAGAAGAATCACCCTCCCCACCCGCCCCAAACTCCAGGACTATGTGTCAAGGAAACGTGACTGAGAGCCCTGGGCTCTCACGCCCCCCCGCTCAGCCCAGGCTGCCACTGGGCCCAGGGTGAACACAGGACCCAAGCAATGGCCAGCAGGAATGCATGGTGGTCAGCAGGCAGTGCACCTTCTTGCCGGCCCAGCACCCAAGGTCTTACAAGCACCCCAATTCCCTACACGGTCACGATGGTGGTGCCTGAACTGGCAGGGATGTGACGTGCAGAGCTCATCCCAGTAAGTCTGTCCTTCAGTTCCCGCTAGCTAGGTCGGTCTCTCTGGCCTCCCCAAAGCCGTTCCTTCCAGCGTGCTCTTTCTGCAAGCTACTTAGATCTTCACAATAGAATCTCTGTTTTGCTTAATGTAGCCAGGGTTGGTTTCCATGGCTTACAACAAAGGAAACTTAACTGCATCACAGCCCAATCACTTTCTCCAAACCTTCCTAAATTCAGACAAGTTAGGGAAAAGAAAAGTGAAATGAGAATTAATTCCAGAAACTCCCCTAATAAGAATCACTATATACAATCTATAGCTACAAAATCACTTTAAGCAGATGTTTTCACTCCAGACTGCCTAGGTTTAAAACTCCCAGCTCTACCACTTACCAGATGTATGATGCTGAGAAGTTACATAACCTATCTCAGTGTGCTCACCTGTAAAATGGGCTCATCATAGAACTAACTGACATCATGGGGTTATAAAGGCTAAATCCTTTCACATATGTAAAGAGCTTAGAACAAGACCAGCCCAAAGTAAGAGCTCTGCGCTTGGTCACTGAAATCAAATTAAACCATCCACTGGTCCTTCATGTATGCATCGTTTCCTCAGCACCCACTGCACGCGCAGCACTGCCCCAGGCACAACGACACAAAGGCAGAGTGGGCTCTGCCCTCGAGAAGTCGCTGTCTAGCTGGAGAGACAGACTTGTAAACACATAAATCCGTGTCCGATGTGATAAGACTATTCCGGCGGTATCAACAGAGTGCTGTGGGACACGGAGGAGGAGTGATTAATTTTGCTTCGGGCGGTGGGGGAGTCTTTGCCGAGGAGGTGACATTTGAGCTGGACTTTGAAAGACGAGCTCTCCACAGAACTAAATCTGGACCCAGTGCCAAGAGAGTCAGCCTAGAAAATCAATCCAGCCACCCGGAGGAGGGGCAGTCGGCCCAGACTGCCTTCCCAGTGACTCCCTGCCCTGGAGGACATGCAGCTCCTCCAAAACAGGGGCCCACACTGTCCCTGGAGCCCAGGCCAGGCCTCTGTTTCTAACTTGGCCTCATTTTCCCACCATCTGGCCCCCTCCACTCACCTCTCGTTTAAGAGCTGTCTGCCCCCAGGCAAACTCCTCTGGTCTCTGCCCCTTGAAAGCAACTTGCATTTTCTTCCTCCAAGAACAAAAATAATCATAATTGCTTTTAAATTACATCCTACCTTTATAAAATGCTTTATAGATTTCAAGAAAAATTAAATAGAGAATAACAGTCAAGGTCAGAGCTTAATCCTAACTCTGCCACCAACTACCTGGTGACCCAGGGCTGGTTATTTAATTTCTCATGCCTCAATTTCCTCATCTGTAAAATGGAATCGCAGGGTTGATGTGGGGATACAATGACTAACAGGCATGCAGTGTTTCGAGCAGGATTTGGTGAAGAGTGGGTCCTCAGTAAGTGCCTTCATGTGTGTACCCTCCCAGCCTGAGTCTCTCTGCTCTGCCCATGGGACCAGAGCAACTCTGTGATTCATGCAGAGGGGGTGCTGCAGAAGGCCAGACCTGGATCTGAACCTGGCTCAGCTCTGGGCTTACTAGTCACTTACTAGTGAAGTGACCTCACTCAAGCAACATAACCTCAAGGAAAGTGGGGCAATCAGGGCTGTCTCACAGACTATGGAGATGATTCCTAAGATAATGCATGCCACGGAGGTGATTCCTAAGATAATGCATGCCACGTGATGGGTGCCTACTATGAAAGATACGCTCAGTCAACATTAGCTACTTTTATTAACAACAAATACTTCCCTGGCACCTGACTTTATGCCTCATCTCCGTGATGAGGCTACGACCTCTTTTGCAGCCTGAGGCGAATCTCACTGGCACCGGCGGCCCCACCGTCCCCTGCCTGGGACCTGGTACACTGGTAGGCACCCGGGAAACACTGACTGACAATCTGATTCCCAGTTGCCCTGGGCCTGCTCTGAGCAAGTGGCTTCATCCAGCTCAGCTCAGTGGTAAGCAGTGGTGCCCAAGGCTGCCACTTCCTGTAGACTCCCTCACAGTGTCCCCACGTCCTATGGGGGACCCCTCCACCAGCCCCAGCCTCCCACAGGAACACCCCCATCTCTTCTTCACGGTGTCTGAGTTGCTGGTTCGGAAAGGACTGTGGCCACCGTTTTCTCCCAGAACACACTGTGTACAAATCTGTGATCTCCCCTGGATATCTATATAATTTTTTTCAGTACAAACTGAACCAAGGATGAACATGTTTTCAGGCCTCTACAGAATTGCTGATGTTATTTTTGAATTGTTGGCAGCAAGGACTCCACCAAAATACTCAAGGTCAAGAGACCAGCATGGTTCTAGGCAATCTGTACCTCTTAAAACAGTGACAAATATGTTATTTAATTTTAATGAGCTTTTTTCCATCTCAAATCTAATTACAGCATTATCAAGTACTGCTTTGAACTGCAGGTGGCTTCTCATTACGTGTGTGAAGCCTGCCACGAGCATTTTTCGTGAATACTAATAACTGCTTAATTTTACTATCTGCTTAAAAAAAAAATAAAAACTTTCAGCAACTTACAAGGCTGGGCTTTATAAAGCATCTGTGGAGGGTGAGCCACACAGCAACGCAGCTTAATTAAAAAAAATAAATACTGTATGTGGCCACCCTGGAGGATGACAGCTCAGGAAGCTGCAGAGGGGCGGTGGACTCAGCTGGGAGGAGATTCGCTTCGTGCACTTCTTGGAGGCTCTGTTTTATTGCAGGCTTATTGCATCACGTTCAAATTTCCCAATTTGCTTGCAGTTCAGGGAGAACGGTTCCGTCAACAGATTTTCTGGGTGACGGACTTCAGTAATAGGCCTGGAGCTGGAGGTCCCTGGGGACGCGCTCCAGAAATCTGTTGTGTGGACAGGTCCAGGGAGATGCCTGGAAATTCATCAGAGAAGCTGTCCGAGAGGTGAGTCCAGCTGCCTCCCGGCCAGGCTGGGATGAAAGAGCAGAGGTGGCCAGGGGGTCCGGGGCTGCGATGAGACGCTCTGCAGTCCCAGAGTGGTGAAAGTTATCAAAACTTACGGCCACGACTCCCTGCTGATGCGTTTGTGCAGCGTCTGGAGTTTGTGTGTTGTTCGTTTATTTTGAAAATTGTTAAGGCTGAACTTTATCTTATACCAGCAGACTTCCCGATTTGCACCTTCTCCAGGGAGGGGCCTAGGGGGAAAGGTGGACGCTAATGCTAGCTTCTCCAGGAAGGAAAGGGTGCACCCTTATCATTTTCATTCAGGGAGACTCCCACACAGTCTGGGAAGCCATGAGGTACATCCACTCCTGGGTTTTGTTCACAAAAGACCACACCCCGTCTCTGACTGCGAGCCCCTAGAAAATGCAAGTGACATCTTCAGTGCAGGCCGAGTCCGGCACAGACAGGCCATGCTATTCTCTCTCTGATTTCCTATAGGACCAGCTCAACTTTGCTTCCTCAAGTCTGATCCTGCCTGTGCCCAGCTCAGAGGGCACAAAAGTCAAGCCAGCTCAAAGCCCTACTCTCCACCTGCCTGTGGCAGGCAGAATAATGGCCCCCTAAAGATGTCCACGCATAATCCTCAAAATCCGTGAATATACTACATTACGTGGTGAAAGGGAATTAAGACTGTACATGTGATTAAGGCAACTAATCAGCTGATCTCGAGATGGGAAAAAATCACCTTAGTGTACCCAATGGAATCACGTGAGTCCTTACAAATAGAAGATAAAGAAGAGGCAGAAGAGAGGGTCAGAGAACTACGATGTGAAAGAGACTTGACTTGCCAGCGCTGGCTTTGACGACAGAGGAAGGAGCCACCAATCAAGGGATGCAGACAACCTCTGAAAGCTGGAAAAGCCAGTGCAACGGATTATCTCCCAGAGTCCAGAATAGAACACAGCCCTGCTGACGCCTTGATTTTAAAACACTGAGACCCATGCCAAAATCAAGACCCAACTTCTGCCTTTGGAGCTGCAAGATAGTACATTTGTGTCACTTTAAGCCACCAAGCCTATGGTAGTTTGTGATAGCAGCCACAGAAAGTGAATATGCTGCTAAGAGCTGACCTGGAGGCAGACAGCAGAACCCCCAGTCTCAGCATCACCAGTCCCAGTGCTGGCCACATTCAGGGTGGGGTGGGGTAAGACCATCCCATAACAACTCACCAGTTGCATCCTTCCTCTTAGGTCTGCGGCATGCACGCTTCTCTCCCAAAGTGCACATCTGAAGCAAGCCTCCATCATCCCTCTGTTGAATCACGTGGTTTCATAGGTTCCAGCCTCACATCCAAGGCGCTCTGACTCGTGGGTTTTGTCTTGAAGTTTGTCATTTAGCATAAAAAGGGCAGGCCTTGCAGCCCAGCTGGGAAGGCTGCAGCAGCTCAATTGGGCCCCCACCAAGGCCATGCTGGCCTGGCTGCTACTAACTAATAAATCCCACCCAGGCCTCTTGCTGGCCATGCCTCCTCGGGGTGGGGGTGGAAGAGCCTCAGACAAAGCCACACCTCAAGGCAGAGAGCATCCCTGGTGTCAGCTTGTCAGACAGATGCTCTGCTCCCACAGCCCCGACAGACAGAGGGAGTTAATGGGCCAACACTGAGCCCTTCGTTTTTATAAGAGAACAAGTGGTTTATGACAAAGAACAAAGATTCCCTCTTTACGAGGCCATCCTTGGTGCTCCCTCTCCAAGCCCATTAAGCCTGGTTATCTCTTATACAACACCACTACACAGGTACCGCTGCCACCGACAAGTTCATTTAAGAGAATTTATAGCCTAATTGTGCAGCTGTTGCCTTCTGAGTCAGTTTTAAGAGATTGTTACACAAGCAGTGTCATAATTTAGTCATGTTTTCATCTCACAACTATACTGTAATTACTGTTGTTAACAGCAAATGGTAAACAAGAGAGTGAAGAGGACCAGCCAAAGAGAGTACTCACAAACCGTGGATCAAGCAGGGGCAGGGGAGAGATGACACGTGGGACCCTGCAGAGCTCTCCGGAAAGCCCACACGGCCCCATCAGCCTCTGAGGTTGGCCATGAGCTTCAAGCACATAGTATGCACCTGAGTATTCACCTGGAGGGAAGGGGAGAATATTCCCAAATTCCTACTAGAGATTGGGGTGCTGATAGGGGATCAGGGACCCCGCCATAGTGAGCAGCCTCTGGCCCTGCTGGTTCATCTCTGCTTCCATGGAGAGCTGCCAGGGCCAGAATGCAACAGACCTCCAGATGGTTCTGGACTCAGGGATTGGGGAGCCCCAAGCCGTGTGCATGAAACCAAGGCGATGCTCAGTACGCATCTGAGGCCCTGCTGCAGCACCTGCTCGAGCGGGAGATACTGAAAAACCCTGCAAAAGAGTTGCCGGAAGCCACAGGAACAGCCCTGACCCTCGCCTCCTTGGTGCATGCTTCCCTCCCTGGCGCTGCCTGAAGGGTTATTGATTTGCACAGGAAGACCCGCGGGAGAAAATCCCTCTGACAGCCTTGACTCTGCTGCGCATGGTGCAGGATGGAAGTCAGGCCACACAGTCCTGGCAGCCGACCTCCGCCCCATCCCAATGACTTCTTTCTCCACAGGCAACAAAATGCCCCCATCAGAGCTCAGTGGGGCTCAGCTCGACACATGTTCACTAAGTCCTGTGAACATCTTACCAGGCACGGAGCTAGGGACCAGGCACAGCGCCGTCACTCCAGGTAGGGCCTTCAGGATAAACGTGATCTGACTCGACAGTCACAGCAATAGTAGTAATGCTGGCTGCCACCACACACCTGGCAGCATCCTAAGCTTTGAGGTGTTCTTGTTATCCCCAGTTTATAGAGAAGGTAAATAGCCTGTCCAGGGCCACAAGGCCAGGACTCCACCCAGATCTAACTGAGTCAAAGCCCCTGACTCCAAACCCCAACTGCTATTTCCTGGACCTGGCCTTTGGCTATAGACAAGCAGGGGCCCCTCAGCTTGACCCTGGTTCTCACTCTGACCCACTGCAGCCCCTAGCTTCCTAAGGGTCAGATGCCTCTGGCCCCAGGGAACTGGAGGGGTGGAGGAGTGAGGGGAGATGGTGAGAGCGTAGCAGGGTGCACGGCCGGTGCTAACATCATCATCATCACCGTCACTATCATCTACCCCCAGGGGAGGTCCTGTGGGCCTCCTGGCAACCCCTGTCCCTGCTCCCCCAACCCCCCACCCCAGTTCATCCAAAGCCACTAGCCATGATTAGCTGGAGCTGATTAGGGAAAGGTCGGATGCTCTTCAGAATAAGGCGGCTAACGAAGCTGGAAGACTCACTTCCAGATTGCCAGAGTCGCGGACAAAAACTGAAGGTCCGGAGACAACAATCAATAAACACGAAGCTCTTCTAATGGAGGAGAATAAAGACTAGGAAGTGAAGAGAAATCGAAACGGTGACCTGGAAAACAGGCACATGCTGAGAAAGGTCAGGGTGGTCTTGTGAAGGGGAGGGCTGGCACCACAGAGGAGGCTGCTCCCCAGCCCGTCACAGGTGAGCAGAGGGAGGGCAGCGTCCAAGGAGGTGGCAGGGCCCCGCCAGCTCAGCTGTGCTCAGAAACAAGCGCCTGCCTGCGTGGCTCCCACTCCAGCTGCCCAGGTGGCGGGGCAGGGCTTTCAAAGGCACTCGCGGTCCTTAAGGACTTAAGTCTTCAGGGTCGAGCTCCTCCGAGCTCAGAACCTGTCTCCTGTGTGGCCTTGAGCAAGTGCCTTAACCTCTGTGAGTCTTTTATCATCCATTGGCAGAATCCCCACCACTCGGGCTACAGTGTAGCAGGTGCAAGGCTGGGACAGAGTGACTCTTCCTATTCTGCAAAGGAAAACGCAGACCTCAAGATCTGACAAAATCATTGTGTGCAATTTGGAGGCAGCCTAGGAGATCCACTTTGAATAATGAAATACTGGAACTTGTGGGACAAAGGGGGTAGAGCTATGGTTTATGAGGATAAATAAGGGGGAGCTTCCCCCGCCCACATCCCAATAGCTCTAGCAATAGGAGCATTACTCTTGCTGGGTAAATCCCCTTGAACCCCACAACAGTTGGGGTTCAAGCCTGCCATCAAGCCTGCTCCAGTCTTTCCACGGGGCACCTGGCCCTTGGACGTGCTGTCAAGAGCCTTAACCATGGCCTGCTCAATCATCAGGCGAACAGCCAGGGCATCATTTAGAAAGCCATGATGTGGCACCAGCTTTCCTGGCTGGCTGGCTGCCTGGCTGGCGAAAGCAACACAAGCTTTTCATGAAGTGATGAGAAAAAGGACAAGTCCCAAATGGCATGTGGAGGTCAGGGTTCAAGCCACACAGGCATCCTTCCCCAGGGAGGGGACTGAGCCTCCCTCCCCAAGGACCCAAGCCCTCGAGTGCCGCCCTCAGGTCAGCAGCACTCAGAAGACCCAGCAACCCCGGCCCTGGAATCCGGAGCCTGCTCAGTGCTGAAGGACTGCGGCTTCTCCCACAGAGGCAAACCCGTCATTTCACAGACTTCCACCCCATCACTGGGTGTTTATGCCAGTGTCGTGCTCAGCCATTTTATGTAGGATTATGTGCTGTATGTACCAGAAACCTCATAAAAAAAGAAAAGAAAAAAATTGAATGAACATTGTTTTTAAAAGGCCCTTAAAAGGCTATAAAGTGCAGTGACTTTCATACCCTTGGGTTTTTCCATCTTATATTAGAGAGTCCCTCAATCAAAGCCGACTCTGGGCATAAGGAGGTGACAAGGAGGTAAGAAAAGTGGATTCCAAGGTCAAGACGATGGGAAATTCGGGAGCAGGCGGGCTCCCTGCGGGGCCTGGGCTTCAGTCCTAAGCCAGCCCTCCTGAGCAAGGCAGCCCTGAGCAAGGAAAGACTCGCTAGGTGGGATCCAGTTCTCCAGGCCTGAAGCCACAGCCTCCGGTGTGATGGCGAGAGGACCCCTGCCGCGGCTACCAGGGGACTCACGCGGAGAAAAGGAACAAAGATCAACTGAAGTCTTGGCCACGTTCCTGGGGTTGGACCCCGGCCCCTCCAAGTCCTTCCAGGTCTCCACATGGCTCACAAGGGCCAGGGTCATGCATGGCGAAGACAGACAGCTCTCGACCTTTTCTAGAATCTGTTCTAGGTCTCCGACTGGGCTCAGCTCCACAAATAGAAACTATACTGAATCCCTGGAAGCTGCAACACTGATGTGGAGAGAAAATGACGGGACAGACGCAGGACGAGCTATCAGGCAAACATTACAAATCATGTTTGCAAAGAATATTTAATAACTGAGGGAAATGCTCACAGTATGGTATCAAGTGAAAAAGTAAGCTACAAAAAATATGATCCCAATGTTATGAAACAAACAAAACACACATATGCCCTGGGGTTCGGAAGGAGGCGGGAAGGAAACAGACCCCAGTGTCCACCGCAATGGCCTCTGGATGATGAGATCCGGGGGGATCCCTGTTTTCCTCTTAATTCTTTTCTTTTCTGTATGTTCCAAGTTCCCTGCAATTAATAATTGTTTTTATTTTTGTTTTATTATTTTTTGAGACAGAGTCTTGCTCTGTCGCCCAGGCTGGAGTACAGTGGCGCTATCTCGGTTCACTGCTACCTCCACCTCCTGGATTCAAGCAATTCCCCTGCCTCAGCCTCCCTAGTAGCTGGGATTACAGATGCCCGCCACCACACCCGGCTAATTTTTGTATTTTCAGTAGAGACAGGGTTTTGCCATGTTGGCCAGGCTGGTCTCAAACTCCTGACCTCAAGTGATCCACCTGCCTCAGACTCCCAAAGTGCTGGGATTACAGGCATGAGCCACCACACCTGGCCAAATAGTTGTTTTTACAACTGAAATTGATTGTGCTAAAATATAATAAATATTTAAATAATATTTATTCCCAAAGAAAACTCTTTACTATGTTATCCCATTTTGTGCCAGAAATATCTGAACCACCCAGTGTTGTTTTTCTTCTCTACACAACTGTCACCGTTGACAGACAGCATGTATGGTGCAGACGGCAGGCTGGCAGAGTGGGACTCGCTGGGCAGAGGCTGGAGAGGTGGGAGATGGGGTCTGGGGCTGTGGTTCAAGGAAGCAGCGGGAAGCCAGTCCAGACCCAGACACGGAACGCAACGCCTCACCCTCACCCAGCACCCCACAGTTTGCACGGCATGTCTCACAGTCTTACTGTGCTTGACAGTTTGCACACACCCTCACCCTGGACCTCCGCAGGATGACAACAGGGGCATTTCCCAGGCCGGGGCTATCCTCTCTCTGCTCCAGCCTCAGCAGGAAAGAGGACAGGCTCTTGGGTCTCTGACAGGGCCCAGGAAGGCTCTGGACGCTGGACGCACTCTGGGGAGCTATAGCCCAACGGCCGAGGAGGAAGGAGAAGGGTCCCCCTAGAGCCTCCCACCCCTGAAACTCAGGAGGAGACTGGGGTCTCCTGAGTGTCTGTGGGGGCTGGAGCTTTATAGAAATGGTCTCTTTTTTGTTCTTCCCAATAGTCCCGAGGGATAAAGATGCTTCTTATAACCCTCATGTTATGGAGGAGAAAACAGAGACATTTGTTCCTTAAACAGGAATCTGTTGCATCCAATATGTGCCAGGCTTCTCCCAGAGACTTTCCATCCATTCTCCCACTCAATCCCCACAATATCCCCATGAGATACAGAATCGTTCTCAAATTTCAGAGATGAGAGAGCTAAGGCTCAGAGAGGTTAAGTGACTTACCTAAAGTCACTTTACACAGATGTAAAGCTAAGATTCAATACCTATTGAATGAATGAAGGAACAAATCCCATCTGACCCAGATCTCCCACCTGTGGCCTCCCCAGCAGGCAGATGTCAGACTCCTGTTTTCACTGTGAGTTTTTATCCTTTTCGCCACTGGACCCCACAAAGAAGTGGAAACAAACACATTTCCCTCCTCTAGGACCTGTCTTGGGTCCTATGGGGATTCCTGACCCCAAAACAGCTACAGAAAGGTTGTCTGCAACTCCCAGCCCAAAACCGCAAGGAAAAGCAAAAGGAGGTCAACCGTGCAGCCTCCTCCTTCCACTCCAGGCAGAGACTGGGCCCCTGCCTCAGGTCTCCATCAAAAGAAACAGCACAGATGCCCTGCAGGAGCCCAGCTCAGGTCTCAGAACACATGCTGGACACCCCCTGCTGGTGGCCAGCCCATGACAGGAAGCCCCTCCCTGGGCATCCGATTGGGAAGAACAAATCGGATGGGGTGGTGCGTGGGACCAGTTCTGCCCAATGAGCTGCAAAGGAGCACACTGCTCCTGGCTGGGACACCTGGTAACCGGTTCAAGGCCTCCAGGACTCCACGTTCCCTCTGGCACAGTGACCAACAACACTCCATCAGCCAGGTCCCTGAGTGGCCGCCCACCTGCAGTGAGCATGTGGCAGGAGTGAGCAAACGCCTTCTGCTGATTTAATCCACTGAGCTATGGGGCTGCTGCCGCTTGTAGTCTATTCTGATACGAGTTTTGGGAGGAAGAGCCTGGCACAGAGGCACTTGGGTTCCTTTTCCACCATTCAAAGTCCCAAAGCTCTCCGCTCTGGATGCCAAGGGAATACTCTCACTGTCTGTAATTTAAAAATATAACAAAAGCACACACCCATCAAGATAAAAGCCTGCTGTGATGTTGCAGTAGCTGACAGCCTCCATGGGCCCCAGACTCCTCCTGGTAATTGGGCCTGTGTGCAAAGCAAGGGCGTGTTGAGAAGGGTGGGCTGGGAACATGAGAAGGCCATCCCCTTCCTTGCTCCCTCCACCAAGCCAGCACCGTCCCCTGCCCCTAGGCAGATGGGACTTCTGCTCAGCCTCTGTGAGGCAATGGCCAGAGGCTGAACCCAGGGCCAGCACAGAGAAAGGCCCACGGATTCACCCATCCTTGGGTGTCATGGGGCCTGCATGGGGCCTGGAATCAGGCACACATAGATCCCATTCTGGCTCTGCCACGTTTTGCTGTGTGGCTTGGCAGCATGACTCGCGCATCTGAGTCTCGGTGCCTTTTCCTGTCCCATGGGGATGCAGCCAGCATCCCGCGGGCTGGCAGTGAGGACCGGACGAAATGATGACCAGAAGGGCCTGGCGTGCCGAGGGCAGAGGGTACGGTCGCTGCCCTCCCTTCTGCACTTACATGTTGTGTGGCTTTGGAGATGATTCCAACGTTAATGTCATCTTTTGAGAAATGAACTTGTTGGACTAGGTTAGCTCTACAGTGAGAAGACTGGGGCTCAGAAGTACTAAAAAATCTGCCCAAGGTCATTCAGAGAGCGAGCTGCAGGGGCCTGACTCTGGCACCTGGGTTCTAGCCTCTCCAATCCAGGTCTTCAGGTGGTGAGGTCTGAAGGGGGGATTGGATGGGTGAATTTCCTCGCCAGCAGCCTTTCTAGAGCACTTCACAGCTTTGTCAACGCTCAGTCCCTGCCTTCAGGGAGTTCTGTGACCTTGGAGGAAAATACTGGCTCTTGGGGTGGAAGAGGAAAGGAAAGTCACAAAGCAGCCAACATCATCTTCCAGGGAGTCTCACCCACAGCATGATGCACGGGGTCTACGGAGTGGGGACCCCTGCATATGTCTGCCCTCGAGGGCATTCAAAGTGGGATCCTCCATGATGTCAGCAGACAGGGCTGCAGTTCCCATGTGGGATCTGGCCCCAGCCCTATCTGCTAGAAACTCTGAAATTCCAACAGTTCAAGGACCCTCACAACTCCCAGGCACCACCCTCCTGCCGTAACCCCACTTACCCCAGGAACACTCAAGTATGGGGGCTGAAATGGAACAATTTAGCCTATTTCAATTAATCATCGGTTCTAAAGATAAAGTCTCAGAGTGGATTAGTCACAAGGACTGGATTAGTCAGACTTATCTCAGAAAAGACAGGAGTCTGCTTGAACAGGTCCCTTGCCTTGGCAGATGGTCCCCTTCTCTGCTTTTCCCTGGAAGATTATCCTGCCTCTCAAGATACAGTTAAACCCTAGAGTGGGGGATGACACACGAGGAGACACATGTCAGGGAGCAACAGCATGTGCCAAGGCTGGCCTCGTGGAAATTGCTCTTTTTTCCATCTTTGTTTCCCTTTAATAAATTTCTTCGATCACCTCAGGCCTTGTGGTCCAAGGAAAGCAGGTAGAATTTGGGGGTCAAATGCCTGGGTTTGAGGGGAGACCCTGTCATTTCTGAGCTGAGTGCATAGAGCACTTTACTTAAGCTCTCTAAGCATCAAATTTTCTGAACTGTAGGAAGAGGATAACGCTGAGTGAGGATTAAGCCATACACTATACAGCAATTGTCCAGCATAGTGTCTAACATAGGGAAGATATTCAACACACATGACCCCCACCCTGTCTCCACCATGCCAACATTTCCCAAAGGCCAGGAAAGTCACTCGACCTCTCTGAGTGTCAGTTCCTCATCAGTAAATGGAGGACAATAAAACTCATCTTTCTTATCGGAGAGGATGAAACGAGACACTGATGAGAAAGCCCTCAGTGGAATGTACAAGTGCTGTCACTTCTATCTTGCTCTTACCTACGCATGTACATATGGGAAGCAGCCGGTACACAGAGAGGAGCTTAGTGCTACCAGTGAGACTTCCAGAGCTTCCCACTAAACTCTAAATGTCATCCACCAGGTTGGCTGGTACCTCCCCCAAATGCCTACCATACATGGAGACGGCAGCTGGGGAAAGGCAGTGCAGCGAGCAGACTGTACACAGCAATTCTGGCCCCACAGCTCTTCGGCTGCAACACACCCTTGGACAACTTACTTACACTCTAAGCTTCAGTCTGCTTATCTGTAAAATGGGAATAAACATGATAATTACTGACATGACATGAGGATTTGGATTCATTTATTCCTTCCATTCAACATTGTACTGGAGGTTCTAGCTGGAGAAATTAGGCAAGAAAAGGAAACAAAAGGTATCCATATTGGAAAGGAAAAAGTAAAACTGTCTCAATTCACAGATGAGATGATCTTACATGTAGAAAATCCTGAAGAATCCACAAAAACTCTATTAGAACTGATAAACAAGTTCACCAAGGTTGCAGGACACAAGATCAATGAACAAAAATCAGTTGCATTTCCATATGTTTACAATGAAAAATTCTGAAAATAATATTAAGAAAATAATTCCATTTGTAATAGCATCAAAAGGATAAAATACTTAGGAAAATTTTAAAAAAGAAATGCAAAACTTATACTTCGAAAACTATATAACATTGTTGAAAGGAATTAAAGACAGGCCGGGGGTGGTGGCTCACGCCTGTAATCCCAGCACTTTGGGAGGCCGAGGTGGGTGGATCGCTTGAGGTCAGGAGTTCAAGACCAGCCTGGCCAACATGGTGAAACCCCCACATCTACTTAAAAAAAAAAAAAAAATTAGCCTGACACGTGCCTGTAATCCCAGCAACTCAGGAGGCTGAGGTGAGATGAGATAATCGCTTGAACCCAGAAGATGGAGGTTGCAGTGAGCTGAGATTGCACTACTGCACTCCAGCCTGGGCAACAGAGTGAGACTGTCTCAAAAAAAAAAAAAAAGAAAAGAAAGAAAGAAAGAAAAAGAAATTAAAGATGACAGAAATAAATGGAAACACACCTCATGTTTTCCATGGGATGCGTTCCATATACAAATAATAAACAGTCTTGAAACAAGATTTCAAACAATTTTTAAAAAGCAAAACAAAGTTGGAGGACTCGTAGTTCTCAATTTCAAAACTTACTACAAAGCTATAGTAATCATGACAGTGTGGCACGGGCATAAGGGTGGACATACAGATCACTGGACAGGCCTAGAGAGTTCAGAAGTTAACCCTTACAATTATGGCCAATTGATTTACAAAAAGGATGCCAAGATAATTCAATGGGGGAAAATAGAGTCTTTTCAACAAATGGTGCTAGGACAACTGGATATCCACATGCAAAAGAATGGAGCTGGATCCCTCTCTCACACTGTATACAAAAATTAACTCAAAATAAATCAAAGACTTAAGCATCAGAGTGACAGCTACAAAACTCTTCGACAAAAACATAGAAGTAAATCTTTATGACCTCAAATTAAGCAATGGTTTCTTAGTTGCAAAAGAAAAACTAAACTGAACATCATCAAAATGTAAAACGTTTGTGCTTCAAAGAACACAGTCAAGGAAGTGAAAAGACAACCCACAGAATAGGACAAAATATTTGCAAATCATATCTCTGACAAGGGACCTGTACCTAGAATATATAAAGAACTCTCACAAGTCAATGATAAAAAGACAAATACTATTTAAAAATGGGCAAAGAATCTAATAGACATTTCCCAAAAGAAGATACACAAATATATATAAAAAGATATGCAACATCATTTATCATCAGGGAAATGCAAATCAAAACCACAATGAGATACCACCTCATACCCGATAGGATGGCTATAACAAAAAGAAAGACAGGTCTAGTTAAGGTGGCTCATCCCTGGAATCCTAGCAGTGTGCGAGGCTAAGACAAGAGTTCTGGAGGCCAGGAGTTCAAGGACCAGTCTTAGCAGTATAGAAAGACCTCGTCTCTAAAAAAATCCTTTAAAAATTAGCCAGGCATAGTGGTATGTGCTTGCAGTCCTAGCTACTCAGGAGGCTTAGGCAGGAGGATTGCTTGAGCCCAGGTGTTCAGGCTGTAGTGAGCTATGGTCACACCACTGTTCTCCAGCCTGGGTGACAGAATGAGACCTTGCCTCTAAAAAAAGAAGAAAAAAAAAAAAAAGAAGAGAAAGAAAGACAATAATGTCAATTGAGGATGTGGAGAAACTGGAACTCTCATATACAGCTAGTGTGAATTTAAGACGGTGCAGCAACTTTGGAAAACAGTCTGGCAGTTTCTCAAAAGGTTAAACATGGAGTTGCCACGTGACCCAGCAATTTCACTCTTAGGCATATGCCCAAGAGAACTGAAAACACGCGTCCCCACAAAAGGGATTATACAAGATGGGTCAAGGCAGTATGATTCGTCATAGCCCAAAAGGAGAAGCAAACCTATTGTCCATCGACTAATGAATGAACAAAGAAAATGCGGCTTAATCCATACAGCAGGACCATCCAGCAATAAAAAGGAATGAAGTACTGATACACATGGATGAAACTTGAAAACATTATGATAAGTGAAAGAAGCCAGGCACAAAAGACCATACATCTCATGATTCCATTTATATAAAACGTCCAGAATAGGCAAATCTATAGAGACAGAAAATGGTTGCCTAGACCCGGGAAGACAGGAGTCACAGCTAAAAGGTATACAGTTGGCCGGGTACAGTGGCTCATGCCTGTAATCCCTGAACTTGGAGGCGAGGCAGGAGGATCACTTGAGCCCAAGAGTTTGAGACCAGCGTGGGCAACCTGGCGAAACCTCATCTCTACAAAAAAATACAAAAATTATTCAGGCATAGTGGTGTACACCTGTGGTCCCAGCTACTCAGGAGGCTGAGGTGGGAGGATCACCTAAGCCCAGGAGGTTGAGGCTGCAGTGAGCCATGATTGTGCCACTGCACTCCAGCCTGGAGTGAGACCCTGTCAGAAAAAAAAAATTTGATTAAAAAAATTTAAATAAAAAAATTATAAAGGGCATAGGGTTTCCTTTGTGGGTCATAAAAAATGTTGCAAAATTGGTTGTGCTGATGGTTGCACAACTGCCTGAATACACTAAACCCATGGAACTAAACATTTTAATGGGTGAATTGTAAGCTACATGAATTATATCACAATAAAGCTGTTATCAAAAAGATTCCATTGATTCATACAAGTATTTGAATACCCATCATGTGCCAAACACTGCTCTAGGTGGACAGGATACATCAGTAAACAAAGCAGACAAGATCCCTGCCCACTCGGAGTGGGGGCCAGACAATGCACATAATAAGAACACAAACCACATGCAGGTGCTCCTCGACATACGATGGGGCTATGTCCCGATAAACCCACTGCAAGCTGAAAATGTCATTAAGTCAGAAACACATGTACTACACCTAACCTATCAAACACCACAGCTTTGCCTACTTTAAATATGCTCAGAGCATTTCCATTAACCTAGAGTTGGGAAAAAAATCAAAATTCAAACTTCGAAGTATGGTTTCTATGGAATGCACATCAACTTTCACTATTGGTATGGTGGAAAAACTGCAAGACGAACCACAGCAAGTCAGAGAGTGTCTGCAGTATGTCAGAAAGTGATAAATGCTATTTTCAACAAGAGAAACAGGTAGGGGCTCTGAAATGCAGGGGAGGGTTATGATGCAATGTGACCCAGGGGGACCGGGGCAGGTGGTGCAGTCACCGGGGCAAACACTGGAGGGTGGGGGAGGAGAACATGGGACCTCCTGGGGAAGGGTGTCCCAGGCAGAGGGCACAGGAGAACAGCCTGTGCCTGTGCCACAAGGCAGCAGTGTGCCCGGGTGTCTGAACAAGAGCAGGAGCTGAGTGTGGCTGCGGGAGGTGACGGGGTGGGCTGTACAGGTCCTGGGGAGCATCATAAAGGCTTTGGGCTTCTTCGCTGAGAGAACAGGAAGGCCCAGGTTGAACAGAGGACTGTCACCAACTGACCTGTGTTCTAAAAGAATCACTCTGTTTGCACACCCATGTTCATAGTGGCATAGTTCCCAAGAACCCAAGTGTCATTGGGCAGGTGAGTGGATAGGCAAAGGTGGTCCATCCATACAACAGAATTCTATTCAGCCTTCAAACAGAATGAGATTCTGACTCATGCTACAACATGGATGAACCCTGAGGACCTTCTGCTAAGTGAAATAGGCCAGTCCCAAAAGGACAAATACTGTATGGTTCCCTCATTTGAGGCTCTAAAGGAGTCAGACTCACAGAGACAGAACTTCAAATGCAGGGGTGCCGGCGGTTGAGGGAATAAGGAGATGGGGAGTTCGTGCTTAACAGGAACAGAGTTTCAGTTTGGGAAGATAACAAAGTTCTGGAGATGGAGGTGGTGATGGTACCACAGTGTGAATGTACTTAAGGCTACTGAATTGGACACTTAAAATGGTTAAAATTCTATGTTCTGTGTTTTTTGTTGTTTGTTTGTTTTGTTTTGTTTTTTTGAGACAGTCTCCCTCTGTCACCCAGCTGGAGTGCAATGGCCCGATTTCGGCTCACTGCAACCTCTGCCTCCTGGGTTCAAGCGATTCTCCTGCCTCAGCCTCCTGAGTAGCTGGGGTGACAGGCACGTGCCACCACGCCCAGCTAATTTTGGTCTTTTTAGTAGAGACGGGGTTTCACCATGTTGGCCAGGCTGGTCTCAAACTCCTGACCTCGTGATCCACCCGCCTCAGCCTCCCAAAGTGCTGGGATTACAAGCATGAGCCACTGCGCCTGGCCCCATTATTTGTATTTTAACACAATTTAAAATAACTTTCAAAAGGAAAGCAAGAATCCCTGGCAGTAGTGTTGAGAAGAGGCTGAGGGAGGAAGGGGCAGAGTTGGGAAGTGAGGGAGGAGGTGTGGGGCGCCACCTGTTTCTGGCGCAGGACAGGCTGCACTTTCCCGCTCTCTGAAATCAGGTGCCTCCTCCCCTCTGCCACAGGGACCGTCAATGCTCCTGACTGTAGCAGCCCCAAGGTAGACAATGGGAGACAAGGGGACCACAGCTGAGCCCTGAGGAGGCTAAGAGGAGGGAGGAAAACCAGGAACCATGGCGTCCTGGATGCCAGGGGAGGACAGTTGGGGAGGAGGGGAAGAGGAGAGCAGGGCCCAAGTTGTTGTGTGAACCCCTGCTAATGGGTCCCGTGAGATAAGGAATGAGGACCAGTCACGGCTCCAGCCATATGCAGGTCGCTGGTGACCTTGAGCAGGGATGGTGCGTACAGAGTGGTCAGCACATTGCCCGGGACATCAAAGGCCCCCAACAGAAATCACTGGAAGCTGGAGCCGGGGCCTCTGCATTCATGTTCTCATTCTGCCCTGTGGCACCTTCTCATGCCCTGCTCAGCCCAGAGCAGACTGCCTAGGGGCCACTCTGAGTGAGAGGGTTTGAGGCCACAGACTGAAGTCCCTCACATGCAAACATTGTGTCTGGCCATGCTGCCCATCACAGCTGGCCACACTGGCCTCACCAGGGTACAGGGCCACTCAGACCATCGGGCCTCTCAGGGCAGACCTGGCTGCAGCTTGTACTCCTCCCAGCTGGCTCAGCTCCCTTCTCTGCTTGTGGCACAAAGAGCCCACGGTTTGTTTTGGTTTTATTATTACTACTTTTTAGAGACAGGGTCTCACTCTGTCACCCAGGCTGGAGTGTGCTGGCACAATCATAGCTCAGTGCAGCCTCGATCTCCTGGGCTCAGGTGATCTTCTCACCTTAGCCTCCCAAGTAGCTGGGATTATAGGCCACCACATCCAGCTAATTTTTTATCATTATTTTTGTGTAGAAATAGGGATCTATGTTGCCCAGGCTGCTCTCGAACTCCTGGACTCAAGTGATCCTCCTGCTTCAGCCTCCCAAAGTGCTGGGATTACAGCATGAGCCACAGTACCAAGGAGCCCATGGTTTAACTCTGGGGTTTATCCACCAGCCAAATGAAGAATATTTTATAAAATTGTAATACTGTACAAAATTGCTAAGTACATATATAAGGTTAATGTCACTGTAATATTAAAATATTAAATTCATTTATATATTTTTATTTAAATTGCTGGGGCAACTTGCCATAGTTGATTAAAAATTCTGAACAGGGTGTATCGTACAGGCCAATTATGAAGCAGGGTGTAAATGCTGGGAACAGCACTTGGAATGTGCAGAAAACCATTTGTAAAATGAGATTTCTTTAAAAAAAAAGAGAGAGAGAGAGAGAGAATCAGGACATAGACAGGGCAGTCTTGCATGAAGCCCACGGGTGAAGCTTTCCCAGGACAGCAGCGCGGCCCTGACTCACTCGAGCAAGGGCAGTGTCGTCCATCCCTGGCAAGTTTCCCTGGTTTTCAGGCTCTTCAGTGGCTGCATTTACCAACCCAAGCCTCCCACCTCTCCTTCTGGAGTCCTGGAAAAGAGCCCTGGCCATGCCTGTAGTGGACAGGCAGGCTTCTAGCCCATCCCAGGCACTGCTGGCCAGGCATGAGCAGGAGCAGAACTGTGGGGCTCACCTGTGCGGCCTCCACCCTTCCAGAGGTCACCTGCACAGCAGGACTGCCCAGAAGTGCTAGGTACTAATACATCAGGAGTGACTCTCACCCACGAAGGACGAGAGCTTCCTCACCTATCAGGGGGACACCCTGAAGTGTACTCCCCACCGTCACTGAAGGGCCCCAGTTGCCCAAGGTGCTAACCTGCTCATTAACACTGGGTTGACTGGAGCCCCACCCTCCCCGACTTGTTTTCTGGGGTGACCTCCCAAATAGGCCATTTACACCCAAATCTGTGCCTCAGCGTCAGTTTCTAGGGGAGCCACATGCAGGCGCCAAGTCCCCACACTCTCCCGGTCATGGCTTTCTTGCTGCTAAATGAACACACCAGTACCTGGCCTCTGCGGGACTTGGATTAGGAAAAGTTGGAGAGCTGGGGAAAGTGTGCGATCCAAGAAGGCTTTGGGGCCACTGGGCATCTTTCTCTGGGAGACACCCCGATCTCCCAATGGTGTCCTGCGACTTCAGTGCCCCGCAGACAATTGAGAACAATTCCAAGGGGGGTCACTGCTGGAACCCCCCATGCAACTGTGAGAGCCATGGGGAGCTTCAAATGTACCAGAGGGGCAGCAGCAGGAATGGGGGAAGCACTAGGGATTGGAAGTCGGCAAACCTCAGTTCCATCCCTGCTCTGCACTGCCAGGCCATGTGGGCTCCTCAGCAGAAAACGAGACCAGTCATGTCTACCTGTGAGGGTCCAACTACCTGTGAGAACCCCCCCTTTCCTGCACAGATCCCCCTCACTGCACGGATCCCCCTCTCCTGTGAGGGTCCCCCCACCCTGCGAGGATCCCCCTTCCCTGTGAGTGTCCCCATCCCCGTGAGGATCCCCCTCCCCGCAAGGATTTCCCCCTCCCCATGAGGATCCCCCTCCCCGTGAGGATCCCCCCCTCCCCGCGAGGATCCCCCTCCCCGTGAGGATCTCCCCTCCCCGTGAGGATCCCCCCCTCCCCGCGAGGATCCCCCTCCCTGTGAGGACCCCCCTGCCTGTGAGCACAGTGCCTACCTCTGAGGACACCCTGCAGAGTCCATCACAAATGGGGGCATAGTGCTGAGCCTGGCCTTGGCAGATGAAGAGGTGAGTGTCGGTGAGGAAGGGGGCTGTGTGGACACCTGCCATGTATCCTTCTCTGGCCTCCCAGAACTCCAAGGGCTCCAGTAATCCCCAGTGCACACTGAGGCCCTCATTTCTATTGCCCCTAGAGTCCTTAAGTGTCACTCCTCTGGACCCTTGGCCCCCAGAAGGCCCATTTCTTCTTTTCTGCTGAACGATTCACAGTCCCTAGCCTGGCACTGGGTCCCCAGCAGGGACTCTGTGATGGTTCATTTTAGGTGTCAGCTTGACTGGATCACAGGATTCCCAGATACTCAGCTAAAGATTATTTCCAGGTATGTCTGTGGGAGTGTTTCTGGATGAGATTAGCCTTTGAATCGGTGGGTGAGTAAAGCAGGGCTTCCTCCCCAGTGTGGCGGGCATCATCCAATCCACTGAGCCTCTGAGTACAGCAGAAAGGTGAGGGCAAGCAGACCCTCTCTCTGCCTACCTGCTGGAGCTGGGACCTCGGTCTTCTGACCTTGAACTGGGACTTACACCAGTGGTGTTCCTGTGAACTCAGACTAGAATTCCAAAACCAGCTCTCCTGGGTTTCCAGCTCGCAGATAGTACATCATGGGGCTTCTCAGCCTCCCTAATCTCATGAGCCGTTCCTTGTAAATCTCAAATAAATATCATTCGTATGTATAGTAGGGGTCCTGTTTCTCCAGAGCACCTTGACTAATACAATCTCCATCCCAGCACCTCGTTGAAGGTTTCACAGGTAAGGGGGGTACTCAACTCAACACACTTCTGCTTAGGCACTGATGTGCTGGCACTGGCCATGTGGTCAAGCAGAGCTGTCCCTGCCCTGGAGGAGCTCACCTTCCAGTGGAGGAGACACAGTCATGCATGCATGCATCCAGTGAGCATCTGCTCATGCCTGCTCTGTGCCAGTCATGCATGCATGC
>NC_045434.1:214973416-214983265 GCF_002776525.5 Piliocolobus tephrosceles
ATCTGCTCATGCCTGCTCTGTGCCAGTCATGCATGCATGCTTCCAGTGAGGATCTGCTCATGCCTGCTCTGTGCCAGTCATGCATGCATGCATCCAGTGAGGATCTGCTCATGCCTGCTGTGCCAGTCATGCATGCATGCATCCAGTGAGCATCTGCTCACGCCTGCTCTGTGCCGGGCACTCGCCCAGTTGCTTGGGGTGCTGGGGTGAACAGACAGAGATGGTGCCTGCTATCATGGAGCTTGCATTGAAGCAGGGAGACAGATGCCAGGCAGAAGCCTTGGAGAGGAAGTGCCAAGATGAAAACAGAGCCCTGTGCTGTGATGAAGGGTGACCGGGGTTTGCTTGGGTTTGGGCTTCTCTGAGGTGAGACCTGAGCAGCGAGAAGGGCTTCTGTGCTGTGTCCTGCCCCAGGGAATAAATAGGGTCCAGACAGCAGAGGGTGGGGAGGAGGAACCCTTGCCACAGGGGACCAGGCTGAGCAGGTCCCCTGCAGCCTGGAGACAGAGGGGACAGGAGGCCACGGCAGGAGGACAGGTTGGAGCCACTTTCCCGTGCATGGAGTTGTGCTGGGTCCTAAGCCCAGAGCCCATGGGCAGTGCTGGCGGCTCCAAGGCCTGTCCGCACATTACCAATGATTCCCTTCTATTGGAAAACGATTGTGTTTATTTGCTTTTCTACATTCTGGACTGAGGCCATATGATAATTATGAAATGCACAACCCATAATGTGTTCTAAACTATCTCTGCATAGTATGTGGTTTTGGAATAATACATAAAATGCTTAATAAAAATTAATGTAAAAAGGAGCGTCATCAGCCTCACTTGGAAATAAAATCAGTATTAATTTCTTTGCCCGCAGTTCCCCTGCTGAGCTAGTGATGACATGTCCATCTCCTTGACCCCTGACACTCCACACCTGCTCCTCTGGTTACAAACCCAAATCCCGAAGGCCCTAGGGTCTCATAACAACACATGTGAGTGTGTGGGCCAGCCCTATGGGTCGTGGCAACTCCTGAGTTTTCCCCAGCCCCATCCATGCTGGGCCCCAGGGGGAGGACTGTGCCTGGTGGACAATGGACACATGACAAACATCTGCTAAAAGCTGTTCTTTGAGAGACTCAGATCTGTCAGGCCCAAACGGCTTGGGAACTGATGTAAACAGTGGAGTCACAGGGCAGCAGAGGAGAATGTGACACGTCTCCATCTTCTGGTGGCCACAGCCCTGTCATGTGTCTGGACAGCTTGGCCAGGAAGCATGAAGCCATAATACTGGTCAGTCTACATACCACAGTCAAGCACCAAACCCAGAGTCCCAGATGGGCCACAGGGGGCCAGAGGAGATCATGAAAGGCCAGAAAAACAAAGCTCAGGCTTCCTGGAGGCTGTGTGGCCAGGACAGAGGGATCACAGTATGAGCCACTTGGCCCAGCCTACCAGCTCTGAAGGACGATGTGAAAACAAGGCAAACCAACAGGACAAACACACAACAGAACAGGCCATGCTGCTGCTGACATAGCCCAGGAGACCTGGGAGGACAGCATGGTTGACTTCTTTCCTAAGGCCCGCAGCCAAGCCTTCAAGGGCCCCAGGCGCATCCCTCCCCTGCTGCCGTGGCCCCAGGGCTGCCAGCATGGAGCAGAGCCTGGCACCTCCCCTTTGCTCCCCACCTTCTGCTGTGATGCAACCAAGTCCCCAGGACCAGCACTCGGCAGCGCCTCCTCCATCCTCCCCACCCCAGCCCTGACCCCAGCCCTGACCCCAGTCTCTCAGCTGCCCTGGTCCCCAGAGCTGAGAGGGTACCTCTCTCCCCATTTGCCAGCCACATGGGAAAGGAAATCCCTATGGGCCAGTCTTCAAACTCAAAATTGTTGGCATACTCAAACATTTTTCTTGACAAAAGTCCAGAGTTGATTTCTCCTTTCCTCCTTTTATCCTATAAAACCTTCATAGTACTGTATATATGTAAAGTCCCTAAATAAAAAGGTATGGCTATGAAAGTGGACTCCAAGTCCTGGCTTCAAGTCCTAGTTCTGTTACTTACCGTGACTTGTGTTTTCTCATCTGTAAAACAGGCAGAATATCTGCCCTCTGAGATTAAAGGAGATGACCAATGTGATTTCTCCAAAGGTCTGGTACATAAGAAGTGATGTATAAATTAAGTGTGGTGGTACTGGTGGTCACAGTGTTGGTGATGATGGTGAAGTGGTAAGTGGTGAACGGCGGTGGTGATAAGTGATGACTACGATGGTGATGATAGTGATGGTTATGGTGATGACGGTGATGATGGTGATGGTGATAGCAATGATTATGATGGTGATGATGGTGGTGGTAAGTGGTGAATGGTGATGGTGATAAGTGATGATTATGATGGTGATGACGGTGATGGTGATGATGGTGGTGATGACGATGGTGATAATGGTGATGGTGGTGATGATGATGGAGATGGCAGTGGAATCCTCTCTCTGGTTTATGGAAAATTCTGATCAATACATCAAAAAGCTTGGTGGCTAAAGAGCTCTGGTCACAGCCCAAATCTATAAGCCAGAGCTCTCTTTCATCCCCCAATTCTTTTTTTTTTTTTTTTTTTTTTTGAGATGGAGTCTCACTCTGTCACCCAGGCTAGAGTGCAGTGGCACTATCTCAGCTCACTATAACGTCTGCCTCCTGGGTTCAAGTGTTTCTCTTGCCTCAGCCTCCCGAGCAGCTGGGACTACAGGTGCCCGCCACCACACCCGGCCAGTTTTTGTATTTGTAGTAGAGAGGGGGCTTCACCATATTGGCCAGGCTGGCCTCGAACTCCTGACCTTGTGATCTGCCCACCTCGGCCTCCCAAAGTGCTGGGATTACAGCCATGAGCCACAGTGCCTGGCCTCATCTCCTAATTCTCATGTCCTGCAGACTCAGCAGATAAAATCTTGAATCCTTAGTCATCAAAGAGAAGGTCAGGAGAAATGAGCCTCCCTCTCCCCCAACCCCCGAGTTAGCTCACATTTACAGAAACCTCATCCCTCTCCTGCCCCAATCCACAGGCATCCGCCTCTGGCCACCAGGGACACCAGGCACCACCAGAAACACTCAGCATCATCTCTCCTCCCTAAATCCTAACTGCTAAGCCAGTGATTGTATTTCATTTCAGTGGAAATGCCATCACTTTGTACTAAATCCCACCATATACAAAACATCGAGTGGCTTCTCCTGATAAGAAGAGATATAGGAAAATTGCCACATTAGATACTGCCTATTATCTGGGCTACTTTTGTTGAAAACAACACATCGTAGGCAGGAACTAATGGCACAGACTTCCAGCAGCCAACCTGAGTCCCCACACACTTCACTCCGAGAAATCTGACGCTCTCCACTTCAGTCAGGGTACTGCTGCTCCATCCCAAGGTTCCATTATCCAGAAGGTTTTAACAGAACAGAAACAGGAAGGCAATTCTGTGAGGCCATCCTCTAGGTTCAGGCGCGTAACCTTAAATGGTGAGACCTCCGACAGCCTCGAGTCACAAGAACACGGTGGCTTCCTGGGAGCCAGAAGTTCTGGTCTCCAGTTTCCAACCTCCCACCTTCTGAGACCCTGAGCCCATCCCTCTAGACTCTGCGAGGTCTCCATCACCATCTGGTGAAGGACAGGGTCCACCAGGGACTGTCTAGGGCTCCTTCCCTTCTGAGATGCCACTAACAGTGATTTCCAGGCCTGCAGCAGAAACGTGAGCATCCACCGTCGGCCAGCACTTTTCAGTCCAGGAAGGAAAATCATTCATTTTGGCTCAGGAAAGCCACGGAAAAGTTTACTTTTTGCAAATGTTTTCTTTACAAAAGCCAAATCCCAGAACTGACGTGATGTGGGGCGGATTAGACAATTAAAGCAGGCGCGCAGAATACAAATCTGCATTTGTTCAGCTGGGTCTGGAGGAGATCGCCATTTCCTTCCTCCCACAAGTCAATTTACTCAGAGAGCAGCCTTCTCTCCAGATAAGCACATTGACTTTAAAATAAAGTGTGTGCCAACAGCTGCAGCCCTGCGACTGGAGCAGACAGAGATGTGGCATGGAATGATAATTAAATATATTTTCATCATCTGTCATTTTTTTTTTTTTTGCTGCAGGTGCCAAGGTAATAAATCTGGACTCGCCTCTTTTGTCAGCTGGCAGTGAACACATTTTAACGTGAAATCTCCTGGGAGGAATTAAGAGTCACTTGGCCTTGTAAAGGAGAAAGGGTTTTACTTCCAAACTGCCAAGTGGGGAGCTCACAGCTGATTGGTTTCATAATACTTTATTATTTGACAATATATATGCCTGGGGTTGTATTTCAGAATACCACACCTACGGGATAACCAGCGCTGTGAGAGATCTGTCATCAAATTCTAGAATAAAAACTTATTTGGGAAGATTTTCACCACAATGTCTTTTTATGAATCCCAAATGTAATGTATGATTGACTAGGTATATTCCCATCTTTGAAACTTTTCCTGCATTTCTTTAAGTTCCCCAATAGTCTTTTCTTCCCCTTGTAACATATTGCAGAGAAATCTGTTGCTCTTGCTGCCTGTGGTCTGAGTTAAGTGCTTTCCATTGGCCTAAGGAATTGGGCGGACTTCTTATTTTGACAGTTTAACAGCTCCTTCTCCCCAGGGGAAGCCTCAAGGGAGCAGCCCTTGGAAAAGCCCAAAGAAATGGCACATCATCGCATCCTCAGAGCCCTGCCTTCCTCTCCAACCATACGCCCTCTGCAAAATACCTTCACTGAAGAGCAGGGCTACATAAAGCCATGGTGCGGGCAGAAGAGGGGAGAGAGGGAAGGGGGTGGCGGTGAAGGGAGGGGAAGCATTTGCAATGGGGCCTCAGGAAACTCTTGCTGGCCACAGGTCTCCTGTGGAAGGCGAGGATTCCACAATACCTGTCACAGCCAGCAACACACAGAGACATGGGGCTAGCTCGAGCGGATCCACAGTGGCCAAGTTTCTTTTCTCTCCTCCTCAAAGGAATGTTCTGGAAAGGAAATTCCTCCCACTCCTGCCCTTACCCATCCTCCCACGGCACCCGTTCACCACACCTGTGGAGCCTCAAACATGAATGCCTAAAGCAGGTGACACGGGGCAGATTACAGCAGGAGGGCTCTACGCCTCTTCTAAAAGAGGGGTGGTTCCTCTGCCATGCCCTGACCAAGGGCCATGAGTGATGCTAACTTCCGGGAGCATGCCTCATCCTTCCGGTCCACATTTCTCAGAGGACACCTGGGCTCAGCCAAAAGCATCCCATCCTGAAACCCTAAGGTCACTGCAGAATGTCTCTGAAAATGCCTTATTAAATACTAATAACCTCCCCTCCTGCTGACCACGGGTGCTGGCCCCTCAGTCACTCACATGGTCCTATACCCACCGGTGTGGCAGGACAGCAGGTGGCACAGCTCCAGAAGAGGCCATCTGTGGAGAACAATGTGACGCTCAATCCCAATAGAAATCCCAGCAGGCTTTGCGCTGGAAACTGACAGCCAATTCTAAAATCCATATGGAAATGCAAAGGACCTCAAGTGGCCAGAACAACTTGAGAGAGAATAAAGTTGCAGACCTAACACGACTTAGATTGACAGGATTTCAAGACTTGTTATACGGCCACACTAGTCAAGACAGTGGGGTATTGGCCTAAAGACAGACCACCCAATCGATGAAACAGAACTGACTCCAGAAATAGACCCTCATATATACAGACAAATGATTTCTTACAAAGGGGCAAAATGCAATTCGGTGGAGAAAGAGGAGTCTTTTCAACAAATAGTGCTGAAATAATTATATGTCTACATGCAAAAAAAAAAAATGAAAAATGAACCGCAACCCATATCTCACACTATATGCTTCAACCCAAAATAGACTATAGTCCTAAATTTTAAAATCTATAAAATTCTGAGAAGAAAACGTAGGAGAAGGCCAGGCACAGTGGCTCACACCTGTAATCACGGCACTTTGGGAGGCCAAGGTGGGCAGATCACTTGAGGTCAGGAATTAGAGACCAGCCTGGCCAACATGGTAAAATCCCACCTCTACTAAAAATACACAAATTAGCCAGGGTTAGTACCATGTGCCTGTAATCCCAGCTACTCGAGAGGCTGACACAGGAGAATCACTTGAACCTGGGAGGTGGAAGTTGCAGTGAGCTGAGATCATGCCACTACACTCCAGCCTGGGAGACAGAGCGAGACTCCATCTCAAAAAAAAAAAAAAAGAAAAGAAAAAGAAAGGAAAACATAGTAGAAAATATTTGTGACCTTGCATTAACTAAAGATTGCTTAGCCAGGCGCGGTGGCTCAAGCCTGTAATCCCAGCACTTTGGGAGGCTGAGACAGGAGGATCAAGAGGTCAGGAGATCGAGACCATCCTGGCGAACACGGTGAAGCCCTGTCTCTACTAAAACAATACAAAAAAAAACTAGCCGGGCAAGGTGGCGGGCGCCTATAGTCCCAGCTACTCGGGAGGCTGAGGCAGGAGAATGGCGTAAACCTGGGAGGCGGAGCTTGCAGTGAGCTGAGATCCGGCCACTGCACTCCAGCCTGGGCGACAGAGCGAGACTCCACCTCAAAAAAAAAAAAAAGAAGATGATGATTGCTTAGATACAACACCATGAGCATGATCCCTAAAAACAGGAAAAAAAACTGATTTAAAAAAACTGACATCAAAATTAATTTCTGTTCTTCAAAAGATACTGTTAAGAGGATGAAAAGACAAATCACAAACTGGAAGAAAAACTCTGCAAAGCATATATGTGATAAGGAACTTTATCTAGAATATATATAAAGAACTCTCAAAACAATAAGAACACAGCCCAACTTTTTTAAAGGACAAAAGATTTGAATAGACACTTCACTAAAGAAGATACATGGGTATGGCTAAATGCAGGTAAAGATGCTCAACATCATTAATTACTAGAGAAATACAAATTCAGGCTGGGCGCGGTTGCTCACACCTGTAATCCCAGCACTTTGAGAGGCCGAGGCAGGCGGATCACGAGGTCAGGAGATCGAGACCATCCTGGCTAACACGGTGAAACCCCGTCTCTACTAAACAAAACACAAAAAATTAGCCGGGCGTGGTGGCAGGCACCTGTAGTCCCAGCTACTCAGGAGGCTGAGGCAGGAGAATGGTGTGAACTCAGGAGGCGGAGCTTGCAATGAGCCGAGATCGCACCACTGCACTCCAGCCTGGGCGACGGAGCGAGACTCCGTCTCAAAAAGAAAAAAAGAAATACAAATTCACACCATTACGAGATATACCACATGCCTGTTTGAATGGCTAAAATGACAAGGACGGACCGTGGGAAGGGTTGGCGGGGATGTAGAGAAACTGGAACTCTCATACCCCGCAGTGAGGACAGAAAACAGCGTGGTCACTTTGCAAAGCAACATGTCAGTTTCCATATGATCCGGCCATCCCACTCCTAGGCATTTACCCGAGGGAAAAGAAAGCATATGTCCATGCAGAGACTTGCACACAAATGTTCACAGCAGCTTTACTTATAAAAGTAAAAAGCTGCAAATAACCCAAATGTCCATCAACAGGTACACAAATTGTCTCATATCCATACAACAGAACACTACTCAGCAATAAAAAGAAATGAATTACTGATACAACATGGGTGAATCTCAAAATAATTACGCTGAAAGAAGCCAGACCCCAAAAAAAGATAACATGCTGTATGACTCCATTTATATAAAACCCTGGAAATGCTAACTAACATATACTGACAGAAAGCAGAGTGGCGGTTGCCTGGTGAGGAGGGGGCAGGCCCTGGAGGAAGCACCAAGGGGCTCAAGGACACTTCTGGGGTGATGGATACGTTCATGATCTTGATTTGGCGATGGTGATGCCAGAACTCACTGAGTTGTACATTTTAAATATGCGTAATTTATTATATGTCAATTATGCCTCAATAAAGCTGTTTTCAGAAAAGAATATAATGCGAATGGTGTTCCCTGAGGTCATGCAAGGAGGCACCAGTGCATACAGGTGCTATAAGCCCAGGAAAGAAAAATAATAATTGCCAAAAGGAATGGTAATTCTGCCTGTGACCAGTGGTAGAAAAGTTTGCATTCAAATTCAAAAGCATCCCCCTCTCCTCATTCATTCATTCAGCAAATGAGGTACCAAGTCCCCAGGAAACAAAGATATGGTTTCTCTCCCAAAAGAAACTTGAACAGGAACCCTGACCGGTGATTGTGCCAACTGCTCTATACCTTGGCCATTAATGTGCACACCTGCAGGCGTGTGGGGGTATGTGTGCAGAGCCAGGCAGCCCAGCCACGGAGCGCAGGCAAATCTCATGAATGCTTAGTGATTCAACTTCCTCATTGGTGCAGTGAGGAAAACAGTAATATCCACATCACAGGGTCGTTAGTCCATTGGGCAGAACTTGGAGGTACCCAGAGATCAACAAGGAAGCAGAAGGAAGAGGATGGACAAAGTCTCCTCCTAAATTATCATCTGCGTGATTCTTTAAAAAAAAAAAAAAAAACCTGGCGCTTTCTAAGCCCTCAGTAAGTGTGTGTTCCATTTAGTACTATAATTACCACTACTTTTATTACTACGCTACCTGTAGAGACATACGCCAGGATGTAATGAGGGCATCTCCAGGTGCTGACATAAGGGACTCTGATTCTATTCACCTTCCTGTTTTTCCTTTCCTCACCGAACACATATTACCTCTGAAAATTAAAATTTTTGAGTAAATAAAAATACCCAAATAAGCTAGAATGCTAAACAGCTTCTGCATTTACTTACCCACACCCACAGGCACATTTTAAAGATAAGCTCTCTAGGGGTGCCCAGCCCACACACTCTTGCTTCCCTTGGATGAGCAGCTGCAGGTAAACCACTGGCGTATGAATGGAGGTTTCTCTTTGCCCCCATTCCTCGTAGCTTTTTATTCTAACCAGACCGAGGCATCTATGCTCCAGGGAAGGGCCTTGGCTCCCCGCGTCTCCTCTGACACACCTGGGCCCTAGCTTTTGAAATTCTAAAGCCAGGGCTTTGATTCTTCTGTTCTCTGGTTCCTCATAAGGGCCCTTGCCTGGGGCACAGAGAAACCTCCATTCATTTTTCCCTTAGCCCCAGAGACTAGAGATGGCTGCTAGGGGTCAGGGGACAGCCAAATGGGCCCTTGCTCCCCAAGAGGGGTGTGGAAGCGGCTGAAGATCTCACCCTTCCCTTCAGAGACCCCACAATTAGGACAAAGGGGTGTACAGGAAAGACCTGCACAGGGGGACAGAGAGCTGGGGAATGGCAGTGATGAGAGTCAAACCCCTCACTCCCATGAGCTCCTCACATGCCAGCAAACCCAGGAGGCTGGAGGAACTTTCTGTTGACTGAGAAAACCCAGAATGAAATGTGATTCTGTTTCTGTAACCTGGTGGAATGAAAGATTGAAGTAGAAATTAGAATCAGTTACAGAAGGACAGAGTGGGCTCCATGTGGAGTCCCTGAGGGTGGCCTATCCGTTTCCGCCACATCCTCAAAGTCACCACCAGCCAACATCCTTCATCCTTCATCCTTCATCCTTCAGCATACCATGGTGTAGGACGGTGGGACGATGGTACGCCAGCAGCCTGGTCCAAAACGGAGGAGACTTGGATGCCAGCAGGCAGGCAAGTCGACAGTGATTACCAAGGATCGAGGGAGCCTAGGCCAGTCCTGCAAAGCTTCAGGAGAGGGCGTCTGGGCAGAACTTGGAGGTACCCAGAGACCAAAAAGGTACTGGAGGCAGAAGGAAGAACATGTGCAAAGGCTCACCCTAAAACACGGTGTCCCACCGCGGCGTTTACAGCCTGGTGCAAAGGCTCACCCTAAAACACGGTG
>NC_045434.1:214983275-214986584 GCF_002776525.5 Piliocolobus tephrosceles
CCGCGGCGTTTACAGCCTGGTGCAAAGGCTCACCCTAAAACACGGTGTCCCGCCGCGGCGTTTACAGCCTGATGCAAAGGCTCACCCTAAAACACGGTGTCCCACCACGGCGTTTACAGCCTGGTGCAAGAGACAAAGGCCATGAGAGCAGGGTTCAGACCGCATTGAATGGGTTACTAAGTTCCACCGAGGGCAAATGCAACACCTCCCAGGTGCTCACGGACCGAAGGGGAGTTTTCTTCCAACCTCCAAGAGGTGAGAAGAGGGACGACACAGCATGTTTTCAATAGTGCTAAAGTTATGCCATTTAAAGAACTGTCCTTTAAGGGCCAGGTGCAGTGGCTCATGCCTGTAATCCCAACACCTTGGGAGGCCGGGACAGGCAGATCACGAGGTCTGGAGTTCAAGACCAGCCTGGCCAACATAGTGAAACCCTATCTCTACTAAAAATACAAAAATTAGCTGGGCGTGCTGGTGGGTGCCTGTAGTCCCAGCGACTTGGGAGGCTGAGGCAGGAGAATCGCTTGAACCCAGGAGGCGGAGGTTGCAGTGAGCCAAGATCGCACCATTGCACTCCAGCCTGGGTGATGCAGCGAAACTCTGTCTCAAAAAATAAAATAAAATAAAAGAACTGTTCTTTATTCTAAGATTATGTCCTTCCAACTTTTACAACATGTTGATGATATATGGTAGCTGGAATTTTTCTACATCTTACTCAGCAGAATTAAAAGTCATTGGCCCTTAAGTCCCTTCTATTTAAAAAATAATAATAAAAAGCAGCACTGCACTGCGGAAGCCCCACTCCTATAAACACGCTTGCTGGTGCTTCTGATGAGCCAGGCACAGGGCTAAGTGCTAAGCAAACAACAATGAACATGGTGGATGCAGATGCACATGGTCTCTGCCTGCACGATGAAGCTCGCATTCAAAGGGCCATGAGGAGCAAACAGAGGAGCTGGGGTCCTTCCTTAGACAGGGTGTTCTTGGCTGGGCTGTTTAAGGAGTGACATATAAAGTGAGACCTGGTAAATGAGCTGGGGCAAGCCAATGAAGGGCCTGATAATGGGACCCCAGGTAGGGGGAATGGCAAGTGCAAAGGTCCTGGGGTGAGAATGAACTGGGAGATCTTGGAATTGACAGAAGTCAGCGAGGGAGGAGGAGTGAGGCAGCAGGCTCTGAAACTGCAGGTAAGGGGCTGTCTGGGAACAGGCAGCTCGAGGCATCTTCCCCAGGAGAGAGTTAGGGTGGGGAGGGCAGATGGGAATAAAGGTAAAGGGGAGGGGCTGTGTGGTAGCTAGAACAGCAGAAGTACCTGTTCTAAGACACCTGAGTTTACAATCGACCTGTCCCTAAGACGTAGGCACCTGCTGAACACAAAGGCACTGAACACCCGATTCTCTCTCTGATCTCTTCAGACTCCCTGTCTTATAAGTCTAGTGGTTTGCGGAGCTCCGGGTCTTTGAAGCCATGATTTCAGTACTTCAGGCAGAGGGCACGTACGCACCGAAACAACAAAGGGAATTCTCTGCTCTGAACGGCAAGACTGATTTCTGTTAGCATCAGCAGCGTGGCCACAGACTTGAAAGCGCTCTGTTGAGAGGGAGGGTTTTCTGAATCCACATCCTATGTATTCAGATCACCAAGTTCTTCCCTCAGCCACAAAGAAGATGCCCCTTCCAGTGCTGGCGGCTGGGTCCCAAGGCTGACGCCTCAGGCAGGAGAACAGGATGCACAGGAGGAGAGAGAGTGGAGCCTGGCCCCTCCTGTCCTGAGAAATTGTGGGAGGGGGGAGGCAGGAAGAAAGCAGGACACCTGGATCCTTGTTGTCTCTCCTGCACCTGCCAGATGGGTAGGTAGGAGTCTGAGAGCCTCAGGCCTATTGGCCTGTTTCCTGGGTAGCTAGGGGAAGGCCACAAGTCACTAGAAACACAGTTCCCAAACGGTGCACCAAGGCTGCCTGGGGACCCTCTGCTAACTCACAGGAGACCTGCAGGAATGTTTACATTTTTGTGGGAAACAAGCAATACTTCACATCTGCCGGACACCACTGGTACCACTAGCTTGAGGCAGTTTACAGTTTCACCATTAGACTGTCCTGCATGCCTTCTGAGGATGTCAGGCTGTGGTAAAGCTGGGGTTTCAGTGGCTGCTGAAATAAAAAGTGAGTACCTCACAAAAATCAATATGAAACAGGAAATGAGGGCACTGGTATCTGATCCCAGGATTTTACAAGTTGTCCAGTGCCTGAGAGGCACACATGTCCCATTAGTAATTTGGTTATTTAAGAATGGAATTTTTAAAATTATGTGCATTATATTTTCAAACAGCTATTAAGTTGTTAGGACACAAATGTTTATTAAGGTGTTTATATCTAACTGCTTAATAAACAGAACTATTAGATATTTATTTTGGCCTAGGGACACCAGGAAAAAGAATCACTGAGGCGGCTGGGTGCAGAGGCTCACACCTGCAGTCTCAGTGTGTGGGGAGGCTGACGTGGTCGATCGCTTGAGGCCAGTTCAAGACCAGTCTGGGCAACATGGCAAAATCCCATCTCTACAAAACGAACGAATGAATGAATGAATGAATGAATGAATGAATATTAGCTGGGCATGGTAGAGAATGCCTGTGGTCCTAGCTACTTGGGAGGCTGAGGCAGGAAGATCACCTAAGCCCTGGAGTTTGAGGCTACAGTAAGCTATGATTGTGCCACCACACTCTCTAAAAATTAAAATTAAAAAAAAAATCACTGAGGCCAGGTGCAGTGGCTAATTACTGTAATCCTAGCACTTTGGGAGACCAAAGCAGGAGGATTGCTTGAGCCCAGGAGTCTTGAGACCAGCCTGGGCAACCAAGCAAGACCCCATCTCTACAAAAATTTGAAGAGTTAGCTGGGCATGGTGGCAGGTGTGTGTAGTCCCAGCTACTTGGGAGGTTGAGGTGGGAGGATCACTTGAACCCAAGAGATCAAGGCTGCAGTGAGCTGCAATTGAGCCAATGTACTCCAGCCTGGGTGATAGAGCCAGACCTTGTTTCCAAAAAATAAAGAAAAGAAAGAAAAGAAGGAAGGAAGGAAGGAAGGAAGGAAGGAAGGAAGGAAGGAAGGAAGGAAGGAAGGAAGGAAGGGAGGGAGGGAGGGAAAGAGGAGGGGAGCGGAGGGGAGAGAAAGAAAGAACAAAAGAGAGGAAAGGAAAGGGAGAGAGAGAAAGAGAGAGAAAGAAAGAAAAAGAAAGCAAGAAAGCAATAACGAGAGAAAGACAGAAAGGAAAGAAAGAAAGAAAGAAAGAAAGAAAGAAAGAAAGAAAGAAA
>NC_045434.1:214986684-215010713 GCF_002776525.5 Piliocolobus tephrosceles
GGGAGGGAGGAGTGAAAAGAAAAAAGAAAAGAATAAAGGAAAGAAAGGAAGGTAGGTCACTGAAGCACTTGTAGTGTAAGATGCAAGCAAGTTTGGGAACTTCTGCTCTGGGAAGAACTTGGCCCGTCCCCTCCCAACGTGGGGCAGATAGACAGGCATGACGAGAGTGACCATTAGCGACGACCACCAAGCACTGTCCTGAGCAACTGGCTTTGAGTCACTTATTTCATTCTCCTAATAGCCCTCTTTGCCTTGTGGATTTAATCAGCTCATACATGACATGGGGTGGAACGGTACCTGGGACAGAGTTAAGTGCTCAGTAAGTGACAGTGGTGGTGGCTGTGATTGAGATGATGGACATGATACCCACAGGAGGTGGAGGCGTAAGGAGAGGAAGTCAGGTCCTCAGGGTTACAGCTGGAGATGGGAGGAGGGCCCATGCCTATCCTCTTGCCCTACTACCCTGCCTCCTGATGATGGATCAGCCAGCGTGCAGCTTAGGGCCCTACAGCCTGCAGGCTCCAGTATGGAGATGCCTCTTGGGAAGGGGTATTGAAAAGCCAAGAAGATAAACAATGGGACCGGGCTCCACTTATGGGTGCCAGGATTCCCCCAGCAAAGTCTACATGGGGCTAGTTGCTCCTGGGGCTCAATAGTCCAGCCTCTCTGCAGAAGGAACCAAAGAGGGTACCAAGGAGTGGCTGGAGGGCAGAGACCCCTCCCTCAGCTACCTCCAGGCTGCAGGACACACTCCTCCCCATACTCCAAGGCACAGAGGGGAGCAGGAAAGGAGGCATTTGGAAAGATCGAGCATAGCCTCAACATAGTGTTACCTCAAGAGACAATCTGAGCCATTCGATTAAACTCACCAGAGTGTGCCTAAAATCTAGGACCCCAAGCCTTTCCCCCTCGAAAGTGAGGTCAGGCCACTTAGAGAGAAAGAGAGAAGTGACCCTTTTTTTGCACGTGGGGCACAATGTGAGGACACGTGTGACCCCATGATGCCCGGGGAGGCATGAGAGACAGGAGAGATGCTGGCTGCTCTTGGCCCATCAAGAAATGTGGGAAGGAGGCATGGGCCAAGGCAAAGCTTCTAGAGGCCTCATGCCCTATTCCCCCTAGAGACAAGGAAGGGAAGGAGCAGGTTCAGAAATGGTTTTTCTGAGTCCCCAGGTTCAGGAAGCCCTTCTGCCCTTGGGCTTCCTGCCCCACTGCCCAGTGTGCAAAGCTGGCCAAGAGCAGGGCCCCGTCATTGGCAGTGGCCCCTCCTCAAGGCTCCAAGACCCGATAAAGTTGTCAGCACACCAGCTGTGAAGAGCCAGCATAGCCAGTCAGATGTTTGTAGCCACAACACAGTCCCCCCCACCATATCCAAGAAAGCTATACCAATGTCACATGAAAACACTCCAGAGAAATCAGACCAAGAGGCAAATGTGGGCTGCCAGAGTTCATCAAAATCACTATTTGCAAGATTCCTATCTGCCCTACTCAACGCATTTCAATTCTGAAGTGCTAGATTCCCCGGTATAGTAATAGAAAGGGTATTCATAGGCACTCCGGCTTTCAATAAGATGCAAAAACTTAGCTCGCATTTTTTAAAGTTTATAAATAGCCTCGGAAAAGAAGCTGGAACATGCTTCTTAGTAAATACAGCTGACCCATTTTCCTCATTCTTCACCAGGAATAAAGCGGCTGTTACCACGGAAAGTACAGAAGAGTCTAAATATATATTTCCTCCTCACAGGGACCCAGATCAGAAAGGCAGAGTCGACACTCAGTGGGTGAAAGAGGGAGAAGCCAGGCCAGGGAGGGCCGCCCCTGGTCACCTCCCCGCGCCCCAAGGGATGAAAGTCGTGGAGCCCTCAGCCCCAGCTCAGGGGTTGGGTGAGTACCACTGACTCCAGGCCCCTGCAGGAGGCTGCTCAAGGTCGGCTCAGCAAGCCCCTCCCAGCTGGCCTGATGCCCTCCCAGCTGGCCTGACCCCCTCCCCAGCCTGAGCCCCTCCTGGCAGCTTGGTTTTTCTCCACTCAGTCTTTGCACCATCTTTTATGTTTCCAGTCTCTCCAGCTAGAAGGTAAGCACCAAGAGACCAGGGAGGCTTCCCTCTTGTGCACTGTTCACACCCAGCCCCGGGAACACAGACTGGCATGTGGCAGGCATTCAATAAATATTCACGACATGAACGAAGTCATGCCACGTGGCCAGCCAGGCTCAGCCTGCATTCCTAACAGTCTCTTACTGACTCTGGGTAAGCCTCCATTTTCTTGTTGTGGACATACCCAGGTAGCCCCTTCATTTGGGAAGCTACAGACCAGCCTAATAGTCCTGGGTGAGTAATGGGGGTTCTCTCTGGTGAATTCTATACCTTGGGGAATTGTTTTTCCTCTTCCTTTTGCCAAGAGCTGTGATAGAAAACAATTATCCACCAAATTGGCAGGTCTGGGGGATTCACAGAGAGAAGAAATCACCTTCTTGGCAGTCACATGGGAAGGTAAAGGTGTCTGTCTGTTCACTGCCCTGTCCCTAGAGGTGTGCCTGACACAGGACAGGTGCTTACTCTCTATCCATGAAAGAAGGAGAGGATCTAGGACATCCGTCACTCACATGGACTCCCTGCTTCCCAGGCTGACCCGAACGCCCCCAGCTCACCGCCACAGGAAACCACCAGTGTGGCTGCCCTCTTCCTGCGTACCAGACGCCCCCAGCCCCACCGTCCCCAGCCCCGCCGCCCTCCATTTCATACCTGTGGACCTTGAATAAGCCAGGCTCCCTGTCAGCAACAAGGAGGGCTGCCAGCACTGAGCCAGGGGCTGGGCCTTGCGGCTTTGGGATGGTCTAGTTCTCTTCCTCATCTTTCAGAGAACTCTTCCAATAAACCCCTGTAAACAGGAACCTCAAGAGCATCTCTGTTCCCTGGAGCTGACAGCAGGTAGCCCACACGCAGGAATGGGGATTGAAAAAGGATCAGTGCTCACCCCTTCCCACACTCAAGTCCTAACGGGGTGGCACAGGGATGACCTAAACTGGATCACAGATACTCAGGAGTGCAGACGGGGACCCCTCTCACTTCCACACACTACTGCAGCCATCACTGATTGGACAGCACCAGCCAGTGCTATGCACACAGCAAGCGCTCAACCAGTGCACAAATGCAGGAGGCTGCTTTCTGATGAACAGTGAGTGCCTGCAATTCAGAGAGTTTATGCTGTCCTCCTGAAGTCTCTGTTCTTTTACTGATTATTTCTCTAAATCGACTTTAATTCATCATCTCAACTATGATCATAAAATAGCTTAATTGATACTTATTTGATGGAATCTACCTTATTTGTGAAATTTATCACTTCATACAAGTGCAAGCAGGGACCAGGAAGCAGAGCTTGCCACCCATCACTGAAGTGATCCAGCAGACTCATTCCTGGAATACTTACGGAAGTGGGTGTGTTCCAAGATCTCAGCGCTCCAAATTAAAACCTGGCCCTCCCTGGGGCGCTTTGGACTTAGCCTATTGGATCCACTCGGTGGTTTTAAAACATGTCTGCAAATCCTCTGGCACTCCGCCCACCAAGAAGTGGAGGCCAATTCTCCTCCCATTGAATACAGGCTGGTCTTAATGGCTCACTTGTAACTAACAGAACTCAGCAGGAGGGATGCCGTGTGACTTTCAAGGCCAGTTCATGAAAGGCAACACAGCTTCCACCTGCTTTTCTCAGGACATGCATTTGGGGCCCCAGGGGAGAAATCTGGCTGTCCTGCAGCCATCATGCTGGAAACCACATGGAGAAAGGGATGCCGGAGGAGCCCCTGCTGCTCTGTCCCCAGATGCTTGCATCTTCCCAGACCCACTCAGAGAAGCCTTTAAGATGACAGCCCAGCCACTATCTGACTGCAACCGCATTGAGACCCCAAGTGAGAGCTGCTTGGGCCAGCCTCAGAACCAAGAGGGGGGATAATAATAAATGACTGTTGTTTCACACTGCTGAGTCAGGAGAGATTTGTTATGAAGCCAGAAATAACTGGAACAATCCACAAATCTCACTAGCTGTGGGACCCTAGCCAGGTCCCTTCCCTCTGCACCTCCATTTGCTTATCTGAAACAAGAGGCCTGGGGACTCAGAACAGATTTTTGTGAGTTTTTGGCAAAACAAAAGAAATAAGGAAAAAAGGGGGGTTAAAAAAACAGGTATAGTGGAGCAAATCCTTCATAAAGCCAATTATATTCAACTGAAGAAATAAATATTCTGTACCTTGAAATGATGGCCTTCTTCTATTTTTGGTGTCAAAATATTCTTTCCTTTATTTCATTTTATGAAATGATGATACGGTAGCTGACAACTGGCTTTTAATGGGTCTCATTTGGTCAAATCAGAAGTTGGCCATCCTGGGTCAGCCCCACTGATAAGGTTTGGCTCTGCGTCCCCACCCAAATCTCATATTGCAGCTCCCATAATTCCCATGTGTTGTGGGAGGGACCCAGTGGGAGATGACTGAATTAGAGGGGGTGGGTCTTTCCCATGGTATTCGCTTAATAGTGAATAAATCTCATGAGATCTGACGGGATTATAAGAGGGAGTTTCCTGCATAAGCTCTCTTTGCCTGCCGCCATCCATGCAAGATGTGACTTGCTCCTCCTTGCCTTCTGCCATGATTGTGAGGCCTCCCCACCCATGTGGAACTGTGAGTCCAATTAAACCTCTCTTTTGTAAATTGCCCAGTCTCGGGTATGTCTTTATCAGCAGTGTGAAAACAGACTAATACAGTAAAGTGGTACCAGTAGAGTAGGGCATTGCTGAAAAGATACCCGAAAATGTGGAAGTGACTTTGGAACTGGGTAACAGGCAGAGGTTGGAACAGTTTGGAGAACTCAGAAGAAGACAGGAAAACGTGGGAAAGTTTGGAACTTCCTAGAGATTTGTTGAATGGCTTTGACAAAAATGCTGACAGGATATGAACAATAAGGTCCAGGCTGAGGTGGTCTCAGATGGAGATGAGGAATTTGTTGGGAACTGGAATAAAGGTGACTCTTGTTTAGTTTTAGCAAAGAGACTGGCGGCATTTTGCCCCTGCCCTAGAGATCTGTGGAACTTTGAGCTTGAGAGAGACGATTTAGGTTATCTGGCAGAAGAAATTTCTAAGCAGTAAAGTATTCAAGATGTGACTTGGGTGCTGTTAAAGGCATTCAGTTTCAAAAGGGAAACAGAGCATTAAAGTTTGGAAAATTTGCAGCCTGACAACACAATTGAAAAAAAAATCCCATTTTCTGAGGAGAAATTCCAGCCTGCTGCAGAAATTTGCATAAGTAACGAAGAGCTGAATGTTAATCCCCAAGACAATGAGGAAAATGTCTCTAGGGCTTGTCAGTGGTCTTCATGCTAGCCTCTCCCATCACAGGCCCAGAGGCCTGAAAGGAAAAAATGGTTTTGTGGGCTGGGCCCAGGGTTCCCATGCAGTGTGCAGCCTAGGGACTTGGTGCCCTGTGTCCCAGCTGCTGCAGCCATAACTAAAAGGGACCAAGGTATAGCTCAGGCTGTTGCTTCAGAGGGTGGAAGTCCTAAGCCTTGGCAGCTTCCACATGGTGTTGAGCCTGCAGGTGCACGGAAGTCAAGAATTGAGGTATGGGAACCTCTGCCTAGATTTCAGAAGATGTATGAAAATGCCTGGATGCCCAGGCAAAGTTTGCTGCAGGGGTGGGGTCCTCACAGAGAACCTCTGCTAGGGCAGTGCGGAAGGAAAATGTGGGGTTACAGCCCCCACACAGAGTCCCTACTGGGGCACTGCCTACTAGAGCTGTGAGAAGGGGGCCACCGTCCTCCACACCCCAGAACGGTAGATCCACTGACAGTTTGCACAGTGCACCTGGAAAAGCCACAGACACTCAACGCCAGCCTGTGAAAGCATCCAGGAGGGAGGCTGTACCCTACAAAGCAAAGAGGCAGAGCTGCCCAAGACCATGGCAACCCTCCTCTTGCACCATCATGACCCAGACACAAGACATGCAGTCAAAGGAGATCATTTTGGAACTTTAAAATTTCACTGCCCTGCTGGATTTCAGACTTGCATGGGCCCTGTAACCCCTTTGCTTTGGCCAATTTCACCCATTTGGAAGAGCTGTGTTTACCCAATACCTGTACCCCCATAGCATCTAGGAAGTAACTAACTTGCTTTTGATTTTACAGGCTCATAGCTGGAAGGGACTTGCCTTGTCTCAGATGAGACTTTTGACTTAGATTTTTGGGTTAATGATGAAATGAGTTGAGATTTGGGGGGCTGTTGGGATGGCATGATTGATTTTGAAATGCAAAGATATGAGATTTGGGAGGGACCAGGGGCAGAATGATATGATTTGGCTCTGTGTCCCCACCCAAATCTCATCTTGTAGCTCCCGTAATTCCCAAGTGTTATGGGAGAGACCCAGTGGGAGATGACTGAATTAGGGGGGCGGGTCTTTCCCATGCTGTTCTCGTAATAGCAAGTAAGTCTCCTGAGATCCGACAGTATTATAAGGGGGAGTTTCCCTGCACAAGCTCTCTTTGCCTGCCGTCATCCACTTAAGGTGACTTGCTCCTCCTTGCCTTCCACCATGATTGTGAGGCCTCTTCGGGCACATGGAACTGTGAGTCCAATTAAACCTGTTTCTTTCATAAATTGCCCAGTCTTGGGTATGTCTTTATCAGCAGTGTGAAAACAGGCTAACACACCCACCAGCATTCTGAACTTTGATTGGTCTTCATCATCAAGGTCTGGGAACACCTGGCTAGCTGGTGTCAGATCACTTCCACATTTGAGAAGTGGACATTTCTGAAATTCCCCGTAGGAAGAGGGGATCTACCTCTTAAAATATACTCTACGAAACCTTGCCCTGGCTTGTCAGCTCAGACGCCTGGCTCCAGTTTCCAGCAGTTCACTGGTCATGGTTGCTGCACACCCTTAATGCAGCCCCATATACCCATCCACCGGAGGCAGCATCCTCCTGCCTCGGGACCTCTGACTTGCCTGCCTTGCCTCTGGGGCCCACTCCTGCCGGGCCCAGCAGGGCTGCAGGACCCCTGAGGGGATAGAGAGGCGAAGGATCAAACAAAAAGAATTCCTTCAAAACTGAGCAAAATATGCCTTGCTCCCTAAGCCACATCCCTCCTCCTGCCAGCATCTGGCCCCATCAGAGGCAAGGTGGCTCACCACGGAGAGAAACACACAAACCTCCGGAAAAAGGTGTCAGCAGATCTGCACTTTCCAAAAACAGAGTGTTTTCAGGTCACAAAACAGAAAGACGCCAGCCAAAAACCACTGTGGGCTTCATTTATAAACGGTAAGGAGGCCTTCCAATGTTCAGCTCTTGGGCTTCCAGCTTGCAGGGTCGCCTCTCGTTTCTCTGTGGCCTGTGGTGCCTTTGGAGTGGCCACACCCTTGAATTTGAAGCCATGAGAGCGGCTAGTTCAAGCTGGGCCTGATTCAGACCCTCCTTTCTTCTCTGCATCAAGTGGCAGCAAGCCACCCTCCAGCCACAGGGTGACAGGCTGGGGGAATGCGGTAGGCATGACTGAACTTGAGTGTTTTCTAACTCCCCAGGTGTCGTCCACCAGGACGTCCCAAGGAGCCCAGCCTCCCCTCCCTCTGCCCAACTCCTGTCATGGGGAGAGATGTGCAGCGACCCTGGGCCTCAGGCCCACGGGGGAAGTTCTGAGCTCCTCGGGAGGTGCTGTCAGCAAGGCAGGCTGGCGTTGATGGTTTCCCAATGCCAGATAAATACCGTTTTGAAGCCACAGTATTTCTCAAGCACAAATAGTACAGTAAAGCTGAGACATTTATATGCAATTGGGAGACATTTATCCTGTGACAACATTCTATTCCAATGACTTTTCTATTACTGCCGATGATTAATGATGTAAATTCTGTCACTTGGGATGATGGATGCAGGGCAGCTGAGGGGCCTTTGCATAGATTACCCAAACTCTGGCTGCTCATTGGCTCCCAGGACAAATGTGATCTGTGCTTCAGTCAAGCATAAATGTAAAGTTCTTTTAGATTAAAAAAATATTATTCTTCTTCAGTACTCTCCAGAAGCAGCTGGTTTAGGGCTGGGTGAAAGGTTTCTCCTCCTGTAATATGTCTTCCCTCTTCAGTGCCAGGGTTGCTGACATGCACTCCATTTAGGAATAATTGCATAATTCTTCCCAAACAGGAGCATGGGAGGCCTTCACCATTAGGAGCCACAGAAGGAAAGTTAGAGACAAGAACTTGGGCATTTGGGGCCTTCTAGATGCCAGGCCTAACCCAGCCCCACCCAGCCTAGGTCCCAGACAGCATGGACACCTCTTGCCTCTCCACCTTGGTCATGTTGGTCCAGCTACCTGGAACGTCTTCGCTGTGACCCATGACCTCCACCTGCTGAAATACCGTCCCTTGTTCAAAGCACCAAAGATGGCATGTAGATGTCCCCCTCAATGAGTTTTGCCTCCGTCCTTCCCCTCATTGCTGCATCTTTCTCGGGGCCCTCTCCCCCACCCCACTCGGCCTCCTCCTGTGAGTCTTCCTCTCTACTCCCAAATCTGTATTTCCTGGGCTTTCCTCGGCTCTGAATTTCAGGCCCATAAATCCTACTCCAAAACCGCACTTGGCTGTCTCGGGGCAGCCTCCAGCTGAACTCTTCTCTGCTCCTCCTGGGGCACGGCAGTGGGTGCCAGGACAGAGACCTCAGGGCTGTCCTTAACGCCTCCCTTCCCCCCAACCCTCAATGTCTGGTCGACGACCAAGTCCTACACATTCCTTTTCTCACCAGACTCTTGAATCTGTCGCTTCTCTCCAGCTCCGTTGCCACACTCTGGGCCAACTGTCATCCAATCTTGCTACCCTGGGCTTCTCCAAGTCAGATATCTCATCAGCTGGCCCTCTCCTGGGCCCTCCATGGCACTTCATTTAAACCACCGGGGCTTACCAGGCCCTGCATCCCGCTCACTTGCACACAACTGCACCTTCATCCTGCACCAGCCTCACCCTCATTCCCCACACTGCAAACTCTCTGGCTTCCTCCAGTGTCATGAGCATGCCATGCTCTCCCTGGATGCCATGTCTTTACATGGCAACTCCCTCTGCCTGGAACAATCTTTCTCTCCCTGGACCCCTTCACCTGGCTAACTCCCACTCATCCTTCATGTCTCAGCTTAGACACCACTTGCTCAGAGAAGTCTTCCCTGACCCACCCCACACAGACTACGTGGGCTTTTCTAGGAGCTCCAGAATGGCCTGTAATTCTCCCCTCATGCACCTCAACAGGCCTCCGCCTCCCTACAGTGGAAGCTCACGGCAAGCTCAGGTCCACACTGGTCTTGTTCATCACCTGTACAGCTCAGCACCTGCTATGACATCCGCACAGAATTAGTGTCCATGACGTATCTATCTGCTCAGCGGGTGAACAAAGTAGAAAACGTATCCACATGTGAGGCTACTTCTCCATCCCTCCCTGGAGTGCCAACTCCTAGAGGCCCAGGACCACAACCAGTTCATCTCTGGACGCCTAGGGAGGCCACCATGGGTCTCACACACAGCAGGTGTTCAGAACAAGTTTGTGGAGAACAAGTTTGTGGAGAGAAGAAAGAAAAATCCTGATATAAAAGCACATGGAACCTAGAAAATCAGTGGCCTTATTCATACAGCAAAGTGATAAAAGTTTAAAGGAGAGAGAATTGATGTGGAGTGCGCAGCAAACATGCGGGTCTGTAAATCAAGCTGCTGTAAATGCTGGGGGAGAGCAGCCTGGTTTCCCTGCAGAAACGCAGAAAGCAGCTGTCATTCAGAGGTAGGGCGGGCCTTACAGGAACTCGGCCGGCGGCTCCTGGATCTGGATTCCTGGCACTACTAACTCAATTTGGCCATCCCTCTTAGTGTCCTTTCTTGGAAAATGAATGAGCTTTCTACTCTGTGATGCCCAGGAAGTGCCCTGGGCTCTCTGTGCTGACAGGTGGTGGAGCTGAATCCAGGCCAGGCAGGGTGAGACCTGGAGGTCTCTGTGGTCCTGAGGATTCCCACCCAATGGCAGGAGAAAGCAAAGAGGAAGAATACAAAGACATCACGTGTCCCTGGCTCCCTTCTCATCCCCTTCTCTGGCAGCCCGGTCACCTCTGCGATGTCCGCACCTGGGAACAGGAGACCAGGAACAGCACACTCATGGGCATGCCCAGGACACTTGGGGCTCTACCACCCACTCCAAGTGCCAGGGACCCACCAGAAAGCAGCTAGGGCACATTCAAGGGCTCTTAACGCACTGACCCCAGGGGATCAGTCCCCCGTGCTGAAGTCTAAGAATGACCGATGGTGGGGTCAGAGACTCGGTTGTAGGATGGAGGGTCTTGGAGAAGTCATCAGGGCCACCCCTGTCTGCAGGCCCCAGTAAGAGAGACAGGCTTCACCAGCATATAGGATCACTGCTTGCTTAGAGACGATGAACACTACTGACTCCATCTTCCTCACCACGCCAGTGGCCACGGCTGACAGGGCTGGAAACCAGAGGCTGGCCGCTGCTTCTGCCATGATTCTCCTCCCTCTCCGGCAGGCCCTGTGATGAGCCCTCCACTGCACAGCCCTCCCTCCCACAGTCCTCTCCTTCTATACCATGCTGTCCACTCTCTCTAGCTTCAGGCTGTACTGCTCCCACCTTCTTGAACACCTTGGCTCTACTAAAACCATTCCTACCTGGCTTCTCCTCTTCCTGTGAAATTTCTCAAACCACAGCCTGCACCAATGCCCCCACATCAGGAAGCTGGGCAGGAAAAGAATTAAAACCCAAGTCGCCAAGAAGACAGGACAGGGAAATTATAAAATGCAGAAATCCAGGGTACTTATGAAATTACTAGATTTCTTGGCTGAGTGAATGCACATACCCGACCACAAAAATTATTTTCCAAGTCTGGCTTTTAGGTTCCTGGAGTGAAAGAAGTAAAAAATCTAATCTCTGAAACCTTCATAAATATGTGCTTTTCTTTTTTAATAAAACTACTTAGATGAATCCACTTTTGCCTGACAAAGTAGAGGAATCCAAAGTGCCTGGATTTAAAAAGCTTCCATTAAAGCAGCTTTTCTTTTTTCAAAAAATAATGAATTGAAAAATAAATCAGAAGGCTTAATTAAGCCTGAGGCCAGTAAGAGACAGCCAGGGCAAAGCTTCCTGACGAGCCCACGGAGCCAGAGCAGGGCCGAGTCTCCTGCTTTGCTTATTTTTGAAGCAGCTCCGGCCAAAGGCATGCCTTTGAATTGCAGAGAATTAGAATTCAGCTGTGTTTCTTTCAGGCAGTACAGTATGTCTTCATTGGTGCTACAGCAGGCTCATAAATTAAGATTAAAAAGTTGGTGAGATGGAGACAAAAACGTGTTTCTGGGGAGAGGAGAAAAAAATGCAGAGCAACATCCAAGAGTCTGCAGGCTCCTAGCATCTCCCTGGCCACATGAGCACTTCACCGCAGCTAAACTAAAAGCCCCTGGCTCGTTCAAGCCAGACCTGGGCTTAAAGAGGGAAAAGGTCTATGTCCCAACCATGTACATGTGCCACCCCTTCCTAGGGGCCTGCCTGGGAACAGGTTCCAGCAGTGGGTAAACAGCACCCCACACAGCCTACCCACTAGTCAGAGGCCACAAAAAATGGCCATTACATGGCCACTAGCTAGGGCAGCCTATAGCCATGTGTGCGTGTGCCTGTGAGACAATCTGCCTCATCTCAAAGTATATACTCGTTTATTTGAAAGCCTTATATGGCATCTGTTAAATATATCAGGTGCACAGAGGTAGAACAGGGACAAAGTCAGAGATGGCCAGGCATGGTGGCTCATGCCTGTAATCCCAGCACTTTGGAAGGCTGAGGCAGCAGATCACCTGAGGTCAGGAGTTCAAGACCAGCCTGGCCAACATGGTGAAACCCCATCTCTACTAAAAATACAAAACTAGCCGGGCTTGGTGACAGGCATCTGTAATCCCAGCTACTCGAGAGGTTGAGGCAGGAGAATCACTTGTACCCGGGAGGTAGAGGTTGTAGTGAGCCGAGATCACGCTATTGCACTCCAGCCTGGGCAAAAGAGCAAAACTCCATCTCAAAAAAAAAAAAAAAAAAAAAAAGAGACGCGCCCTGCCTTTTTGTAACCTACATTAATGTGAGGGAGGCAGATGCTCAAATGGATCATCTTAGAAATAAGTAGGTGTGTTTGTGCCCAGTGTCCCAAAAGCAGTACAAGATGATGTGAGTGAAGAAGCTGGCCTTGCAGCCTCTTTACTCCTTTCTCAGGATACTGATGGAAATCCTGTGCTCCAGACAAAAACTACTACTCATTTGCCTCCAAATTCATCATTACCTGCTCCTACACCTGTATTCATGCAGTCCCTTCCACCAGCAAGGCCCCCCATCTCTACCTTTCAAACATTCTACTCTGCCTTAAGAACCCACATCTACACTGCCTCTTTTGTGATGCATCTAGTGGTCCTCTCCTCCCACAATCTCTCTCCTGAGGACTTTCCTCAGCACCATCTCTGGGACTGAGCACAGGGTCTGGCATGGCACAGTTTGTGCTGAATCAAATAGAAATGCTTATCTACAAAGCTCCTTGAAAATACTCAGGAAAAGAAGAGATCAGCACCCAGGGCAGGAAGAAACTTCTGGGAAGAAGTCAATCTGAGTTTGTGCAGGAGGAAGCTGCGGGGCAGGAGGAAAGGGAGGCAAGGTACCCCAAGCAGGGGGACAAGCAGGGTGCTGACCACTAGGGGAAGAATGCCTCTGTTACCATGATGGCTCTGCTGGAGAGGGCACCCCAACAAGGCTGGAGGGCCAGGGAACCCCAAAGGCAGGCAGATCTGGGACGTTTCTGCAGGCTCCTCAGCAGAGCTCTGACCGTCCTGATGGAAACAGTCTGGCCATGTGGCACTGCACACACTGGGTCAGAGCAAGTGGAGGGTGGGGAGGCCAACTCACCCTCCAGGCCAAGGGGACTTGGGGCCAAGCAGTAGCTGCAAGAGCAAAGACAGGGCATGGACCTAAAGGAGAAAATGGCCTCTAAAGTACAACCCCTTCCTCCACATCCTTTTGTCCCCAGAAGTGTTTACACACATGAAGAGGAAGGAAAGCACTTAGGGACTTTGCAGAGTGGACGAACCTGAGCATAGATCATGTAAACCACTCAAGGTCACGGCATGCTGATGGCAGCCTGGGGACACCAAGTTGTAGCCAAAACCAGGGAGGTGTTGGCAAGGCAGTAACTCCATGCTGGGTGCTGGAGTTCACAGGGCCTGGGCTGGGTTCAAATCCTGCCTCTGTCACTGGCCACACAACCTCCTGGGGCCGAAGCTTCCCTCCCCACACAGTGGAAACAGAAACAACTCCAAGCTGCCAACTGGGTAGTGGGAGGACTCAGTGATGGGCGTGGGGGCTGGCAGCACGCCTGGCTCCCAGCCCGAGCTCAGTGTGGGGCAGTATGACAGCGTCTCCCCTGTGAACTGGGGTAGACTTCGGCTGAGAGGGAGGCAGAGGTGGGGGATGAGGGAGCTGGGAGCAGGCATCCACCCAGAGGACAGGCTGCTGGGAGGGCCGACCAAAATAATCCTCCCCTGCAGGGGGACAGAGCCCCTCCCCAAGCCAGACACTTATCTCACAGAAACGAACTTCTCTACTATGGCATGAGAAAGACCAAGGTTATTTTGAAAAGTACCACGAAATGTTAATTCCCCGGGGCTCTTTATGTAAAGACAGACTAAAATCCAGAGGATAGAGTGGTCCCCAGGAGACTGACAGGAAGAAAGCCACTTTAATATTTCATTAGTGTCCCATTAGCAAGACAACACACATTTTCACACTTGCTGACTTCTTGGGAATAATTTCTCATTCAGAAACAAAAGGGGATGCTACTGCTGCTTACCCCACTGGCCTGCTAAGCATCCTGAAGCAGCCAGTTGGAAAGAACTTGACCTTCAGGGTTACAGCTACTCAAGCCAATGAAGTCCATTGTGCAAGACTTCCTGGGGAGGCTCCTATGAAACCCACTAATCCAGGGATTGAAAGCCAGGCAATTGAGCTGCAAAAGTAAAGCAAGTCTCTCTTATGCGCCTTAAGCCAGGCTCACGCTGCTCAGCCCTCCAGGTCCGTCACAGTAGAACCACCCACCAATCCAGGGATCCTACAACCTCTACCCTTCAGTTATAGCCTGAGAAGAAGGAAAAGGAGAGGGAAGGGGAGGGAAAGAAAAGAGAAAGAAGGGAAAGAGAGCAGGGATTCAGGAAGACAAAGGGAGCTGATCTTAACGGTTAGCATTGCGCAGATCCCTGTCACATTCAGCTGCTCATCAAATATCTCCCGGGCCCTCAGTGTGTGCCAGGAATGTGCTTGATGCAGGGCCCGCGGGACAGAGCCCGCAGACAGCAAGCGAGGAAACACAGGAGGGAATCGCTCGAAGTTGTTAATTTAGGTTCCACAGGAGACCAGAGAGGTGGTTCTTGGCCTTCCCGTTTTTCAGATGGGGAGCTCAGCCAGCACCTTACCAGTGGGGTTTCTGGGGGACTTGGTAAAGGGAGGGGTGGATCTGGCCTCGGCAGGGGGCTTCTCATGCCTGTGATGGTCTACCTGCCTTACAGATCATTTACAGAGATGGCTCAAACACATGAAGACACTGCACAGGGGCTCTGTTTTCTGGTGTCTGGCTTTGTGGCTAGTATCTCATTCTCCATGTTGACTATAATGACTCACAGGCAGGAAGATGGCTCAGCCCTTTCTCCTCCTCCCCCACAAGGTCACAGGGAGGTCAAAGGAACTGATAACAGGTACTGTCCTCTCAGCCCCAGTGGGCTCCTTCACGCAAGTGGCCTCCTGGGCCCCAAATCCCTCCAAGGACCACCTCGCAGAGCCAGCCTGCTGTTTGCCACCAGCTCCCGGTCCTGAGCTAACGTCCTCATCACGTTCAAGGAGCAGAGGGCACCTAGTCTCCAGGGACACCCGCCCCTCTTTCCCTCCAATTTGGCCTATTAATTTAAAACAAAGGAAGCTGGCCAGGATTGGTAGGCGCAGGGGAGGTCTGAGAGGATGTAATTAATGCAGCTGCTCCAAACGGAAGGTAACACCTTGTCTTCTCATTAGCAGATGTACTGCAATTTAGGATGACATCCTGGATGCGAGCAATGGGGACACACAGCTCTCTGGCAAGTCCACGCCTTGCCCGCCACTTCCATTTCCTCACTGTTGAGCAATTATGAACAAAGCACTCCCAGCAGAAGGTTCCGAGCTGCAGAAGTCCAGCCACAGGGTTCTGGCAGCCCAGGGCCTGGGCCCAAAGTTCCACGGATCCAGCAACCTTGGGTTCCCACATACAGCCCCACCAGGTGACAGGAGAGCACACCTCCGCCATTGAAATATTTCCTCATTAAATATTCAGCACGGGTTCCTGACCCTGTTTGCTGCGCTCTATAAACAGAAAAGGCACAAAATGGACTGCAAGGACACAATGACCTTCCCAGATAGTGACATGTTGGAGGGACTCAAGGTATGCAGAGACCCGCTTTCAAACAACTCAGGCCCAAGTCAAGTTACATTAGCATTTTCCTTTCAGGAAACAAGACCACATTTCCCTCCCCACCCCGCTCCCCCTCAAAAAATGGGCTGAGCCTCCAATGTAGCAGAAATATTTCTGTAGAGGGAATGAACCCTGCAAAGTTACATTCCAGCCTGGCTAAAAAGAAGTTCAGGGCCACCCAGGTGATTCTGTGCCTATGCAAAAGCTGGAAGAAAACTGGAGTAAAAAGAAGAAAAAAACAGTTGCCATACTGGTGTTTTGAGACTACAGCTTTTCCTTTCAACCCAGCAGGTGACCTAGGTCAAGCCCGTGAAGGCTCTAGGATCATTTGAATAGTGAACCTTAATTGTGACCCAGCAGGAGGACATTGAACAAAGTGCCCCTTGCATTGCCGGGCAGCCACCTGGGCCCTTTAACGGGTACCAGTGCCTTAGCATGTCAACTCCAAGAGGATAGCAAGGAGCTTGGCCTGGACCCAAGCACCTAGTCAATATCTAGATAAAGCCAAAAGCAAACAAGGATTGCTGCAAATTCCACGACGGCACACTGCGAGAAAGGCCAAATGATTTTCAGGATTGGTGACCTGGACCAGGTTAGCTGCTCCAGAGTTTCATACAGGCTGGGCCACCCTTGGGACAACCAGCCGAAGTACACGCAGAGGGGTTGAAGCCAAAAGTCACCACCATCCTTGCTCAGAGCTGAGCCTGAAAACCAAGAGACCCGGGAAGTTCATTCAGGAGTCTTTTCCCCAAGTCTTTTTGTGCACACAGATTAATTGTATCTGGCTCATCCTCAAGGTCACGGAACCAGTCCAGGACAGAGCTGAACGTACCTAGGCCACCTCCTGTGGGCCACCCCACCTGCTCCAGTTAGTCCTACATTGCAAACTCACAGGCAGGCAGAGGCCCCGCAGGAGACCAGAGCCCTCCACACCCCATGAGCTATGCCGCATCCCACACAGCCAAACCTCCGTGAGGCACAGCTCCACCGCTCGCTGTGTCTGCCAGCCCAAGGGTCTGCTGTAGAGTCCACGCAGGGTACAGGCCCCCCACCCCAACCTGAGAACTGTTCCCCTGCTGGAGATGGGCCTTTTCTAGCTATGAATTTCCAGATTGTGCCTGCTTCCAACCTCTCTTGTGAAGCCAGAAGCACTTGTCATTTGAGGGAGTTCCTGAAAATGAAATGGCTATAATTTGCTTAGAAATTCACAAGTATTCTGAAGTAATTCAGAAATACTATATCCAAATATTAGGCATTCGGTATTATTAAGTAGTATTAGGTGACTTTGTGTGTCCTTTCATCTAAATTATTAAAAGTGCCAAGGATTCTCCAGTCCACATCTAATACTTCAGATGATCAAAGCAGACAAATAAATTGAGTTTTCTTGTAGAGGCCAGGAAATCCTCGTTTTCTTGAGGAGTAGAAGAGAATGTAGCAAGTCAGCCTGCTTAATCCTACCTGTCTCCATTGGAAAAAAATTTTTAAAGGATTATGATATAAAGTGATGCAGATGCTTGTGGTTATTATTGTACTTTGCCATGTTATTCTTTGATTCGATGCTTTTTAATTAAATTTAAATTGATCGAGCAGTTTCAGCCACGACTTCTCAATACTCATGTGTGATTCTGAAGATGCCAGAATCTGGCTAAATTAATATTGCACACTTACTTGTCAATAACAACTCCTGGTGGAGGGCTGCACATTCAGGAGCCCTGGCACAGACTGTCCGAATGAGCAGCTGCAGGGCAGGCGAAGCCAGGAGCATCTCCACGAAGACTCCTACCTAGCGCTGCGGTGGAGCTCACAATACCACACCCCCAGAGTCTCATGAAGAGTATTTCATCAAAGTTGAATCAAGCATATTTTTAAAAATTTTCATGTCCATTTCCTTAACTCTCTACCCCAAGGAAAGGAACAAGGACTATAATTTACAACTATGAACCTGGACTGCACCAAACCCTGGAGAAGGTGACAGAGCCGCTTTCCTAAGAGTCTCCAGTTGATCGGAGACCATCAGGAGGTGATCGCATTGCCAGTTCACTGACATGAAAACCTTTCCTTGGGGAAAGCATGCTCAAGTTTTACTTTAAATATACTTCTTGAATGTTCTGGCTTCACATTTGCAGCGAGCAGCGGGCGGCATTTCCAGAGCCAGGAGATAAACGGAGAGCAGAGGGCACGGTGGAGAAACAAGGCAAGAACCCTGGCCTGTCAGCCTGCTTGCCGTGGGCACTGCTGGACACGAGGTGTGAAGGGAGTGAGGGGGAGTAACGGCCCCTCTGCGTGTGCCTTGGCACCCTGGAGGGGACCGGACGTGGGATGATGGCGGATAGCATTAAGCACCTGGAAGAAAATGAGGCAGGCAGAAAGGGATGGGATGTCTTCTTCATAAAGGGTGATGAGCAAAGAAGGGGTTCTGAGGGCACGAGGTGGGCACTGTCTGGGGGTCCAGGTAGAAGGGACAGCAAGTTACTTGGCATGTCTGAGGGAGAAAAAATGGCCAGCCTGGCTCTAGGAGGCAAGGAAAAATTGACAAGACATGAGGCCACAAGGCTGGCAAGGGAGCTGGAAGGCAGACCACTGCGGCAACAGGGCTGGGAGGCCTCTGGGTTTTGTGGGCACTGTGATGGGCAGCCAGGAAGGACAGCGAGGTGGGAGGAGCTGGAACTGCACCCGGTCTCAGGGCCACACTGGCTCCCAGGGGGGGCAGGAGCAGAAGGGCTGGACAGGAGGGCTGACTGGCCTGCCAGTGACGGGGCACGTGCCCACGCTACTTCTGGAGTGGCTGAGGGCACTCTTCCCAGGACAAGGGTGGCTCCAGCCCCAGGGGTGGCCGTCCTTACTCCCTGGACAGGCTGGCCCAGCACCTGCTGCTCGACTCAGAACCTTCAGTCTTACTGGGAAGAGACTATCGACCCAGGGGACCGCTGGCTCACCATTCAGCAGGAGTCCCATGAGGCCCTGAAAGGTGCCTGGCTCACTGAAGGTCATACAGCGGCGGTCTGGACAAGCCAGAATTCCTCAGTTGCCTCCATCTGAAACTCCCCCAGGAGCACGCCCTGCTGGGAAAGTGTTCTTGAGTCAAGCTGCAGCAACCCACTCACACTTGGAAACCTCTGCATGCACTCTGCATAGAAACACGGGACAGGGCGGGGAGGGGAGGGCAGGAGGGGGTGCCGGGATTGCTGCTGCTGAGATTGCAAGTTCGTTTGCCACGTCTCCTTACGACAAAGTTCCTAGAGGTCAGGGACTATGTCCCTCCATCCATCCCAGAGCCCAGATGTCTGGCGACTCAGCAAACAGTGAATGTTGATGATGCTGCTCAGCCTCCAGGACATCCTATAACTCTTACTGTTCCACCAACTCAAGGACACAGAGGAAACCACACACCAGATTTTTAGAAAGCAAACAAAAGTGAAAAGCAATTAGAACAGACAAATCAGAAATATTTAAATATTGAGACCTTAAATGATGTCTGTCTACCCCGAAGAGGGATCTCAATTTCCTCTTCAGACCAGAGAGTCCCTGCCAGAGAACAAAAGCTGTGTCACGGGGCTGGGGCGGGGGCGGCCGGGAGAGGCAACAGCTCCCACCTCTATAGCAGGTCACAACTGCTTCTCCTCAGTTGCCCACATGGCTCAGGCAGAAAGGTTTTAAACTTAGCTAAAATGCATATTTTGATTTACTTTAGAAACTTGAACTGGCCCCAGGCAAATAATAACTCTATGAGAATATTTCATTTAGCACCTTCCTCTTTCACTCCCTTTAGGGAACAGACTGCTGCACTCAAACATGAGGGGGAGGGAAACTTTAGAAGGAAAATATATTCGAACAACAGCCAGAGTAGGGAAGGGAGGCACACATTTCCGAGCCAAGTGGCAAGCTCCTGTTGCTCCAATTTGCCTTTGAAACAATTCCACTTTGCCTTCTGTTGCTTGAACAGTAATTATTAAAAGTATCAATTAAAAGTGTCCAACTCCATTGCTCCCATGGCCAAAGTCCCTGGCACATCTCCCGCCCCTGCCTGCAGCACCTGCCGCCACCCTGATTTTCTGTGTCAGTAGGGTAGAGCCAGTCTAGAATAGAGCCTCTTCTTTGGTTGATTTAAGGCTGGGAGAAGGGTCGCTGCCCACGACCCGGCCACACAGAGGAAGGAAAAGCAGAGCTTTTTCTGCCATCTCTACGTAGCTGGCATCAGTAGCCTAGTCACAGCAAATGCACTGGGCTCAGCACTGGGAAGACACAGTCCTTTAATACAAATTTGGCATCTCTATCTCCTGAGAGAGCCCCCTTGGCAGAGGGTTTCTCCCCATTCTTCTCCCTCCTCCCCCGTCTTGCCAGGACGACGAGGACCTGGGAGTATCAACCGCCAGGAACATTTTGACATGACATGAAAGAGGGAATCCCTCTTCTTAGCATCACACACTGGAAAGCTTCCAGATAAAACAGCAGTCACTCCTGGCTTGTCAGAAAAGATCGTGGGCGACTTGGAGGGCTCACGATCCTAAGCAGGTGCTGGGCTCCTGTGGCCGGATCCTCAATGTTCCCATGGGCAACACCAGCTCCACATCCCTTCAGGGTGTCTGAAGAAGCAGAGGCGTGTGTGGGAGCCACAGGCACAGAACCAGCAGCAGGAGCCACTCCAGGGAGGATGAAGCGGCACTTCTCCTAGGGTCCACCGGCAGCAAGTCTGCACTCTGGCAACCCTGTACCGAGCACACTTTGTGTATGAGGCCCTGCATCTGGCCCCAGAACACGCAATAAGAGATGCAGGCACTATCCCCAAAGAGCTCCACATAGGAGGACAGATACTTGCACCAACTATTAATAAGAGGCAAAGCACAATGCAAACCCAAAGCAGAGGGCAGGGGCACGGACAATACAGAGAGGAAGGAGAGTTTAACCGAAACTTGAATGTGAAGCCTTTACCCAAGTGCAGAAGGGCCAAGGGACTGCATGGACAAAGCGTGTGTCATTCTAAGGAGCTGAAGCTTTATTATGAGAGGGAAGCAGGGCTGATGGCAGGGGTGGGGCAAGACAGAGGTAGATTGTAAAGAAAGGAGGAGCAGGCCAGGCATGGTGGCTCACACCTGTAATCCCAATACTTTGGGAGGCCGAGGCAGATGGATCACCTGAGGTCAGGAGTTCAAGACCAGCCCTGGCCAACATGGTGAAACCCCACGTCTACTAAAAACACAAAAATTAGCCAAGCATGGTTTCACACGCCTGTAATCCTACCTACTCGGGAGGCTGAGGCAGGAGAATTGCTTGAACCCGGGAGGTGGAGATTGCAGTGAGCCAAGACTGCACCACTGCACTCCAGCCTGGGCAACAGGAACAAAACTCCATCTCAAAAAAAAAAAAAAAAAAAGGAAAGGAGAAACAAGGCAAGGAGACCCAGGAATAGTTCAGGGGCTCATGAGGGCCCAAGCTGGGGCAGTGGAGATGGAGAAGATGGGAGAAAACATGAAGTTCACAGGTGGAATTTATGGATCTTCATTCATGACTCCAGAGAGTGCCAAACAGCATTAGGGCGGACCCCACAATGGCAAGCATAGGCCACTGGCCTCAGGACACACCCCAAACCACACAAATAACCTGCTGGAGAAAGAATGTCTGTCTTTGGACACACAGCAAGTTGGGAGTGTTCAGCGTGCAATATGAAACAAAGGCTTAGGTCAGGTGTGGTGGCTCACGCCTGTAATGCCAGCAGTTTGGAAGGCCGAGGCAGAAGGATCGCATGAGCTCAGGAGTTCGGGATCAGTCTAGGCAACACAGCAAGACCTCATTTCTGCCAAAAAAAAAAAAAAGACCTGTGCATGGTGGCACATGCCTATAGTTCCAGATATCAAGTGGCTGACGTGGGAGGATTACTTGAGCCTGGAAGTTTGAGGCTGCTGTCAGCTATGTTCATGCCACTGCATTCCAGCCTGGGGTGACAGAGCAAGACCCTGTCACAAAAATTTTTTTAAAAATAAATAAATAAATAAATAAATAAAGGCTTAAAGTTCAGGGGAGGAGAGCCTAAAGATATAGATGTGGGTGTCATTGGCAGATAAACACAAATTTAAATCAGAAAACAGTCCCGAGTGCTCTTAGTAAAAGAGAGCCAAGAATACAAAGCTCAGGAGAGCCATCTCAGAGGGTGGCCAGGAAAGGGGCAGGGACCAGGTGGTGAGGCAGGAAGACCGTGCCCCAGGGCTGAGAGAAAGACAGGTCTTCCTTCGAGAAAAGGACAGCTAACATCAACAAATGCTACAGAGAAGGACGAAGACTGAAAAGAGGCCATGGGATTTAATAATTAAGAATGTTCAGTGAATTCTAAAATGTGAAGTGCCTATCGAATGGAATGAGGGCAGATGCACAATTTCTGTGGTGAAGGAAAGAATGCGAAGGGAAATGGAGAGAGAAAATAGTACCAGGGAAGGGCCAGGAGAAACTTACACAAAATGAGAATGGCAGCACATTGCTGAATAGAGAGTGAGCAAGGTAGAATAAAATATCTGGATATATCGTTTGAACTCGAGAGAGAGAGAGAGAAACTGTAGACAACTGGAGAATGGTCAACAGAGTGGTAATGACAGAAGTCTTGCCCAGGGATGACACTGCCCATGGAGAGTGTAGATAACAAAGAGGTCTGCGATGTCCACAGGAAACTGAAGCAAGGGTCTCTCTTCCAATCCTTTGTCCGCAGCGCTCCTTCCTTCCCACCCATCCAGCTCAATCCATAATGATGAATTCCAGCTACACTCATTTCTGGAAGGGACTGCCCCTTAAGATTAGGCATATGGAAAGTCTTCAACTTCTTCTTAACACTGAGGTTCTACAGAGGGTGAACTGGCAAATAAAGGCAGGTCCTATAGGACCCAGGATCAGAAACATGGGTCACTCACCTGTTCCTTTGGTATTCTGAAGTTCTGAGTCATGTCCAAGAGCCCAATCACAAGCCGAGTCTTTCCTCATGCTTCAGTAAAATACTGGATAATGCCAACAAGATGCACCACATAGAAACTTGGGTTATGCAAAATGTACATAATGATGACCCAACAGAATAAATGGCTCTAAATAAACTTAGGATTCAATAAAACAGATGTAAAAGTGGGTTTTAAATATATTTTAATTAAGGTATAATTAACACACAATAAAATGCATAGATCTTAATCTGTTGGACGAGTTTTAACAAGTGTATAAACACATAATCACTACCCAAAATGGGACTGAGCATACTTTCATCACCCAAAAGCTTCCTTGCCTCTTTCTGGTTAATTCCCCTCCCTGATCTTAAGAAAACACTGTCGATCACCATATAGAGTGGTCTCATCCATTCTTGGATTTTATCTAAATGCATTCATAGGGTATGTCCTTCTATTCTTCAGCTACATCCATATGGTTGTTAACAGTTCACTCTTTTGTATTGCTCGGCAGTATTCCACTGTAATATTCATTCTTCAGTTGATGGATATTTGTGCTGTTTCTACTTTTGGCTTTATACATTCTTATATAAGTTCTTTTGTGAACATAATTCTCATTTTCCTAAGGTAAATACTTAAGAGTGGAATTGTTGGATCATGGTGTACATGTATGTTTAATTTCAGGAAAGAAAACCTGCCAAGCAAGTCTCCCAAGGGGTTGGACTACTTCATACACCAACCAGCAATGTTTTGAGAGTTGCAATTGTTTCACAATCTCACCAGCATCCCATGTTGATAGTCTTTTTTATTTTAGCCACTCTAATAATAGATGGCATCTCACTGTGGTTTTAATTTGTATTTCCCTGACGAGTGAAGACGCTGAACACCTTTCTACACGCTTACTAGCCATCTGTGTAACTTACTTTGTGAACTACCTGTTCAAAGTGCACAGGTCCATACATTCTGACAAACAAACAGAGCTGCATAACCACAATCACAATCATCATATGGAAAATTTCCATCTCCTCAAAAAGTTCCCTTGTGCTCTTCTGTAATCGACCCACCCCCATACCCAGTCCACAGAAGCTGTTTGCTTCCCATATAATTTTGGCTTTTCCAGAAGGTCACATAAACAGAATCAGGCAGTATGTGGTCTTTTGAGTCTGGCTTCTTTTCACTAATCATAATGCATTCGAGACTGGTCCATGTTGTGTCACTTTGTTCCTTTGCACTGGTAAGTAGTACTCCAATGAAGTTGTTTATTCACTGGCCAGTTGAATGACATGTAGGTTGTTTCAGCTTTTGAACTTCATGAGTAAAGTCGCTGTAAATGTTCCCATACAAATTTCTGTAGGTGCATAACTTTTCATTCTCTTAGGTAAATACCTAGAAGTGGGATTGCTGGGTCATGTTGTAAATGCAGATTTGTAAGATCCTTAAGTGTAGATTTATAAGAAAATGTCAATCTTGTGTCTAAAGTGGCTGTGGCATTCTGCATTCCTACAAGCCAGTACAAGTAGTTTTTATTGTTGTTGTTGTTTTATGTGTGTGTGTGTGTGTGTGTGTGTGTGTGTGTGTGTGTGTGTGTGTG
>NC_045434.1:215010723-215127974 GCF_002776525.5 Piliocolobus tephrosceles
GTGTGTGTGTGTGTGTGTGTGTGTGTGTGTGTGTGTGTGTGTGTGTGACGGAGACTCACCTTGTCATCCGGGCTGAAGTTCAGTGGTGTGATCTCTGCCCTGCTCACTGCAAACTCCACCTCCTGGGTTCAAGCTATTCTCCTGCCTCAGCCTCCCAAGTAGCTGGAACACAGGAGGCTGCCACCATGCCCAGCTAAATTTTGTACCTTTAGTAGAGACGGCATTTCACCATGTTGGCCAGGCTGGTCTTGAACTCCTGACCTAAAGTGATCCGCCTGCCTTGGCCTCCCAAAGTGCTGAGATTACAGGTGTGAGCCGGCAAGAGTTTCAGTTTCTCTACATGTTCACCAGCACTTGGTATTACCAGGGCCTTTTTGGTTGTATTTTGGGAAGATACCCTAGGAAGTGTGTACCAGTATCTCATTGTGGTTTTTAGTTTCATTTCACTGATGAATAATGCTGTTGAATATTCTTCATGTGCTTAGTTGCCATCTGTGTATCCTAAGATGTCTACAGAACTCTCTTGCCCATTTTTAGGTTGGGTTGTTTTCATATTCTTGAAGTTTTAAAGTTCTTCATATATTATGGATCCCTTATTAGACGTATGTTTTACAAAGATTCCTCCCAGTCTGTGGCTTGTTTTTTCATTATCTAAACAGTACCTTTTGAAGAACAGGATTTTTTAATTTCTAGGAAGTCTGACAAATGTTTTTTCTCTTATGGATTGTGCAATTGGTGTCATATCTAATAAATCACTGCTAACCCAAGGTCATGAAAACTTTCTCCCATGTTTTCTTCCAGAAGGCTTATAGATTTAAACTTAGGTCTATGATCCACTTTGAGTTAATTTTTGTATACAGTATGGGGTATGGGTTGAGGTTCATTTTATTTGCATATGAATGTCCAGTTGTTCCATTACAATCTGTTGAAAAGACTATCCTTTCTCCATTGAACTCCCTTTGCACCTTTGTCAAAAATCAGTTGAGCATCTATGTGTGGATCTGTTTCTGGATTCTCTATTTGGTTCTATTGATTTATATGTCCATCTTTTTGCAATACCATGCTGTCTTGATTACTGTAGCATTACAGTCTTGAAATCAGGCTATCTTCTAGCTTTGCTCTTTTTCAAAATTGCTTTGGTCTTTCTAGATCTTTTGCATTTCCATAAAAACCTTGCAATTTAGTTCATCTAGATTTTGAGTAGGATGGCACAGAATTCACAAATCAATTTGGGGAAAACAGATATCTTAATATTTAGTCTTTCAATACATAGCATAGCCCTCCATTTATATAGATCTTCTCTAATTTCTCTGAGAGACATTTTGTAGTTTTCAGCATAGAGGTCTTACACATTTTCTCATTCTAAGGTATTTGAAGTTTTTGAAGCTACTGTCAATGGTAGTCATATTTAAGTTTCTTCTTCCAATTGTTACCAATATACAGAAATACAATTGATCTTGTATCTTGTTGTCTTGCTGAATTCTTTTATTCTCATACGTGCTTGGGTTTTTTCCTTTTTTTTAATAGATTCCATGGGGTTTTTCATAATCATGTTGTTTGCAAATAAAGGTTAAATTCTGAAGTTAGATTAATTTGACCATCTAAAACCCCAAAAGACAGGTGCTTTTCAATTATTAAAAAGCGTCCAAAATTCCAGAAAAAAAAACTTAAGAGAATTTTGACCTCAGAGTTTTTACTTCCCCTTCTTGTCAGATTAACACCATCTTACAAGGGATGACAGGAGGCTATTTCATTGCATGGGAATGGGAGGTCACCGTCAAGAAACTCTGGTGGCTATGATAACTTACACACAGTTTCAAAGTTATCCCTTCCATACACCACCTCTGTGTCCTGTGCAGTCTGCAGTGCTGGCGGCAGGCCTGACGACTACCAATGTACCAAGCAATGAAGCATCAGATGTTTAGTGTATCTCCAGGCTCTATCATCTGGATATTTACTGTAAGCTTCTGGTAAAGTGATCTCTTTCAGCCTGGTAAACAAACTCTGGGTTTCACATGTGACTTTTCAAAGAGCTCCAGAGAGTGGGGCTGTTGACAGCATTTTTCCCACCAGCAAAGAGACACAAGAAAAGGTCTCAATTATAGGTAACTGACGATCCAACAGCAACAAACACACACAGTGTTGGCAATGTAAAATCCAAAGACGTTTGTATAACAGAAAGGCAACACCAAGTTCACCAAGTTTATGGCTCAATTACTAAAGTACACAGAAACAAGGAAACAGATCAACCGATGAAGGACTTTACAAGGACTTGTATTTAAAATGTATTGCTGCCACCACATGATTTTTTCCCATTCCGCAACCTTATATAACTTAAGTCCTCAGTCATATCTATAGTATCAACTGCTATGATTTGTTGAAGTTAATTCCTGCCTCCATCACAAAAATCAAGCAATTATTTATCATGCTAGTGTTATTTTTGCCCAGTGATTTCAGATACAACTTTATTATGAGGTAGTGAAACTGTGTGTGTGTGTGATACACATATAATTTTTTAACAGAGAAGTAACTCTCAAGCACTCCACTGCCATTCCATCAAATGCAAGGCAAGTGATTGCTGAATTCCCAATTATGCTCAACCTTAAATCACACTGTTTGGTCTGATTGTATATCCAGTCCTACAGGGAGTTGTGCAAAGGCATATATTTGGCAAGCTTTCAAACCACGGCAACAAAACATGTGCTGAAGAAAATGATTCAAAATATTAAGAAAGCAGTCATTTATTTTAGAAAGCCTGTTCACGTGAGACAATAAGCTGCTTCCCAGAATAGGCTCCATCCATCAGGAAAACACTATAACCTAAAACACACTGGCTGGAATCCCTCTCAGCCATCACACAGCAGTGATGATTATTTATCATCCACAGTGCATCAAAGATGGAGAAGCAGACTGGGCACGCTTCCATGATGGTGCAGGGCTGTCAATGGCGGCAAACCCTCCCCACCCTGAAGAAGCATCCATGGTACAGATGACCTCACAGATCCTAGAGACTTACCTGGTTTTCCTACAGATCTACAGGCGAGCTTGTGGGTACTCAGGTACACGAAGGTGATGGAAGACAGGGGCACCTTGGTGCTAGGTCTATCTATTCCATTTAAAGAAAAAAAAAAATCAAACAATGTTGGCCAGCTACCTGTTTGGAGGTTGGCTAGGCAAGGAGAGGTTGGAGGTCCTTCTAGGAATCAGGCTAGCTGGGCCTGCTGAGTTCGGCCAGTTGAAGCAAAGCAAAGCTCATTTGAGATGAGACTTAGGAAAATCTCTTTCCAGTATCTCTCCCGAGCATCCCCTGGAAAGCATCTGCACCATCACAAGGAACTCGCTCCACCCAGGATAACTGTTTCGTGATGAGCCCATTCTCTCACGCTCTGTGAACTTTAACTTATCTGCCTGGAAGACAGAATTTCTATCCCCTTCTTCCTTTCCTTTTGTTTTTTTGGAGATGGAGTCTTGCTCTGTCACCCAGGCTAAAGTGTAGTGGTGCAATCTCAGCTCATTGAAAGCTCCGCCTCCTGGGTTCATGCCATTCTCCCACCTCAGTCTCCCGAGTAGCTGGGACTACAAGCACTCGCCACCATGCCCGGCTAATTTTTCCTATTTTTAGTAGAGATGGGGTTTCACCATGTTAGCCAGGATGGTCTTGATCTTCTGACCTCATGATCCACCTGCCTCGGCCTCCCAAAGTACTGGGATTACAGGCATGAGCCACCGTACCCAGCCCAGAATTTCTATCTCCTTCTATCACTGTATCTGAGGAATGGGCAACAGATGGATCTAGTAAGATGTACATAATAATTAGTTTTCTCTAAATCAGGACACACTACAATTTTAACAAATATTTAAGCTCCTCAACCAATTTTAAGAAATATTTAATGAGCCAACCGAAGTACCAAGACAAGAAATAAGAAACTGCAGGTTAGCAAATGAACTGGAATCTCAACTTTCGTAGGGTAAACAACTTTGGATTCGTAGGGTTTTTCAGATACCACTAAACACAGTATCTGCAAAGAAGAGAAAAACTTATGGACTGGTGGTTAGCCAGAAATTTCTGCAAATATCTTAGCCATGAAAAGACAGGCTAGAAAAAGAAAACCAAGATGTTTGTGGGCAGAAAATCATTCTGGCTCTGAAGGCTGGGAAAAAAGAAATGAACAATAGTAAGTGGATACTTTTCCCTTACTAACATTCAAAGCAGTTAAACACAACCCATATATCCATCTAGAAGTGCCAATCTCACTTTTTCAGGTTCCATCAGAGGGCCCTGTTTCATTTTCAAACAATTAAATAATCACCACCATATACTGAATATGTGTCAAACATAAGGTCAAGTGTACTGCACACACTAACTTCTAATGAATCTCTGTGGGAAAGGCACTGCCTTTCAAAAACTCACCAGGAGTACTGACCAGGTAGGTAAAGGAAGATGTTTAGAACATTCAGTTGACTAAACCACATTAACTTCAAAAGCAATCAGCCAAAAAGTCAAATCAGAAAAGTGATACACAATCTGGAGGTGTATATATAGTAGATAGTTTCTTATAATCTTATCAGAAAAACGGCTTCCAGTAAACACAGCCTTATTAAGTTTGCACTAACTAGGAAACCAATGACTGACATGGACTTCCAACACTACTCCCCACCCCACGCTGACCCTAAACACACAATGGCTCAGCAGCTCGTCACCATGGGAACACAATCTGCTGTGCTTACATGCTTCTTGCACACAAGACCATCCATATGGTGGTCAAAACCCATTTTCCACCCCCATCTTCCCACCTTCATTTCACACATCTTGATCCTGAACAGGCCAGGCCCTTTCCTGACTCTGCCTGTGCTCATCCTGTTTGTTTCCTCCTACCTGAACCTGTTCTCTACTCGGGCAAGTGGGGAACCAGGCAGAGTTGAGGCATCTCCAGCTCTGGTCAAACATGAGAAAGGAGAGGTTCTCTTAAACTGAGTCTAACGAACTGATGCTCACTCAAAAGCAACTGAAATCCTCCAGCTCCAGGGCTTTATCTCTAGGTCTCAGTTCTAAAAAGGTCCATTTCACTATAAATTAACTGGGAAGTTACTGTTTCTCCTTGCACAACCCAATCACTGTAATAATGCCCTGATAAAGACAGCAACAAGAATGAAAAGTTGCACAGGGGAGCTTTTGCCAAGCAGATGGGTCTCCTGAGTTCTACAATCCAGTCCCCAACGAGTATATTCAAGACCAAAGTAAATACTTCAACACACAGCTTGGAGTGGCATAATACATTTTAAGACTCAGTGAGTTGGAAATGTGATTCTTTTCTTCCCTAAGGAAGCTGATGCAAAGGGTTCCTTGGAAGTAGTTAATTGAACCCTCTGTGTCAGTTTTTTAGGGAAGGAAAGAATCACAACTGCCTAGGTATCAGTAGCCTTTACCATGTTTTCCTCCTGAACCCATGGATGCTGTCAGGTGGAAAACCAATGAAACGAAAAGTGGCTGACCAAAGTTTCGGTTTCTGCAAATATCTCTGTCTTAACAGATTTGCTCCCTAACCCCAGAATGAACATTCGACACAGAAAGCATCCCGGCCAGACACGCCACAGGAGAAATCACAGAAAATGCTATCTGGCTCCAAAGGCTGGGTCTAAGGGAATTCAAATTCAGTCTTCAGCAAAGGCAAGCAGTGTTATCCCACTGCCCCAGGAAGGACACAGAGGCAGATCACCACTGGTGAACTCCTACTATGGACCAAGAATGCTGGGAAATTACCTTTTCATCTCATTTGTGGGGAGCTAGGGGAATTTCATGTCCTTCTAGGGACACAGGCTGATTCTGTTTAAGTACAAGCATTCTGTCAATCCCCAAATTTCAACTTTCAACCCTAAAAGGCAAAGTTTAGAGCAGTTTTTTCCCAAATGGTTCAAAAAAAATGTGGGCAAGAATTTTAGGAGCAGCTTCTAGGTAGCCAGTTCCACCAAGTGAGAGCTCTCCTTGGGCATTAGTGATCTGCAGGGTTCTGCTCCTACACTGATTTAATAATCAATGGATACCTGGGTACTTGCAGGTCCATCTAACTGCTCAGAACATGGCTAAGAAGGAGACAGACAAGCCCCTGCCCTAAAAGAGCTAGTAAGATGGGGAAGAGCTGAGGACAAAAAGAAGAAAAAGAAGAGACCATTTCAGACAGTAATAAATGCTACGAAAAAACCACATTGCCACATGACAGAGTGACAGGTGACTATTACCTGTCGTCAGCCTATCGGGGGACGGTCTCTCCGAGGAGATAACATTTGAGGTGAGCCCTGAATGATACAAAGGAGCCAGCGCACAAAGATGTGGAGGAGGGGAAATCATTTCAGGTAGAAAAAACAGCGAATGCAAAAAAGAATCATGTTTGATGGATTCCCGGTATGGGAAGGGTCAATGTGCTTAGAGGGAAGGGGCACCTGGTAGGAAATGGAGAGGCAGGGGCCAGATAATTCATGCTGACCGGACTCTAAATGGATAGAAAGTCACTGTAGGATTTAAGCTAGTGACCGAATCCTATTTACATTCTTCATAGATTGCTCTGGCTAGTGCATGGGGAATCTATTGCAAGGGGAGCAAACTGGAGACAGGAAGTCCACACAGGAAAATGTGACAGATCTCCAGGCAAAGAAAAGAAGGTGGCTTGGACTAGGGTGGTACTAGCAGAGATATGCAAAGACGGATGTACCTTGGAAGGAGATGGATGTTTGGGATGGGGAAAAACGGGCAGAATCAAGGACGCTCCTGAGATTCTGGCTTGAACTACTGATGAGTTTGTGTAAGTCAACCTTAGCCCTCATGTTCCTAAATATTCTTCCATGCTCTTTCACCAACTTTGAACTTCAACCCTCACCTGACACCTTTTAACAGTGGACAGAGAACACTGCACCCTGCCCAAACACCAAGGCAGATTTAAGTGTTAGTACTTGCAATCATGCTTCAAAATGAAAGGTGGGTGAGTTCAGGCCCACGCACTGGCTCAGGGCCTGTAAGAAGTTCGCCTGAGCTACGTCTTGCCTCCTCTCTTGACCTCGCCCTCCCTACTGAAAAGTCTTGGTCTCCTGGCTTTGCAAAGACCCTCCATCTGAAGCAGCCGCTCACAGGGCATATTCTGCTTCCTTTTACCAGGCTTTTCAAACAGATACTTTTTCTACCCTGAGTTTGTCACCATTTAAAATGTTGTGCTAGTTAGCAGTAATTATGTAAATGCAAGCCGCCATTTCTATTTTTAAAAGGAACCCCCATTTAGCATTCTTATATCCTGAAATGTTTAAAATAGCTAGTCCAGCGATGTTTTCACTTTATTCAAACTGTTTGTGTGGCTTTAAATACAGGTTCGGCAGAAACCAAAGCAAGTCAAACATTTACTTTCTATTAAACATCTAAATCAGAAGATTAAAAAACTATTTTACATTTAACAGAAAGATGCCGTCAAATCAGCACAGTGGCAGCTTCACCGTATTTACTGCCAAGAAGGGCTGACGCTTGAGAGGTAATCAATTTAGGAAGGGAGGGATGGATTTCTTTAAATTCTTCAAAAAGGGAAAAATACATTTGAGCAAATCTTTTAATTATAGTATCTTCCAAAGAACCCACAAAGCCTTTATTCTTTCCAAACCTAATGTTTTTTAAAGGCAGCTTTTGCCCCTTAATTCCACATGAAATATTCAGTATAGCATAATTAAATTTTATTCCATGCTATTTTTACTGGGTTCACAGAAATAGAGGGTGGCATCATCCTTAAAACAAACTTCCCAGCAACTTCGCTTTCACAGTGAATGGCTGGTTCTTAAAATTGAACTTAAAATGCAAAACCTACTCCAAATGCCTATTTCAGTTCAGGGTAGATGGGTGGGTACTGAAGAAATAAGTTCATTCATATGTCACACCAATCTTCAAATAAACAATTGCCTCAGTTCTCCGTCCACTTAATTGTGCTTGCCACAAGGCACCTGAAAGCATCGATCTTCATTTTCAGCATTTAAATCCCAGAGACTGTTTTATCTTTCAGTGTGAATCTATCTGGTAGGTAAAGAAAAGAGAGAGGAAAAGAGAAAGGAAAGAAGTGTCCATCCGCAGCTGAAAGATACTAATTTTGAGTAAACATTTGGATGCCTGGGTCATCTGTGTGAGGAGTGGGCTTGATATTTTTGGTCATTTGTGTAAATTATACAACCAAAATCTTACTATATTTTCCAGTCAGAGTCAGTAAGCTACAAATTAACACAAACCCCCCTCCCTCTCAGCCTGACAAACGGAATACAGAACAGTACAAAGAGCAGGGATTATGGGTCTCTTAAGTGATCTACAGCTAAGCCCACCAGCCAACAGAGCCAAGAACCACACCTAGTCTCTCTCCCCCAAGATCATGCAGAACCCCTGATGGAACATAAGCCTATGGAAATGCGCAACTCCCTCAGTGTGCATGTGAAGCTAAAATCTCCATTTAGAATTCTGCAAACCTATCAACAGAGCTGATCTCAGATGAGTGGTTACCCACCGTCTTATTCCAGCCAGACTGTCTCATCTGTTTCCTAACTTCCTAAAAGCATCACAACTGAAGAGGGCAAGCAAACAACAAGTATTTTTCTCAAGTGACATCTGAAACTGCTGTAAGGGAGCAGCTCGCCCACCCACGCCAAAGAGGCTCCTAGGAAAGCCAGCAGGAATTGGCTTTGGGTGCTGCTCCACAACTCATAGGTGCCAGGCTAGAACAGACAAACAGCTTTTTCTTTCTTTTTTTTTTTTTCCTCGAGATGGAGTCTTACTCTGTCGCCCAGGCTGGAGTGCAATGGCGCAATCTCGGCTCACTGCAACCTCCACCTCCTGCCTCAGCCTCCTGAGTAGCTGGGATTACAGGCACGCCACCATGCCCGGCTAATTTTTTGTAGTTTTAGTAGAGACGAGGGTTTCACCATGTTGGCCAGGCTGGTCTTGAACTCCTGACCTCGTGATCCACCCGCCTTGGCCTCCCAAAAGTGCTGGGATTACAGGCATGAGCCACCACGCCTGACCACAGCTTTTTTTTTTTTTTTAAACAGTTCATTTAATGAGGCTGTTAGGACTTCAAAACATGAAAACATATCTACTCATACATTTTATTTTGTAGTATAGATTCACCTCTGATACTGATTTAAAACAAAACACCCACCAAAGTGGTCACTGAGATCTCATAGTCTGGAACTAGCTGCCACTACAGCCACCAGCACATGGGCTCCTCTGAACCCATATTTTTCAGAAAAGTTACCTGAGATGCTGTTAGAAACGGAGACCTAGTCGAAAATGAAACCAACCAACCGAGGCATAAGAGGACAAAATTTAGTTTTTATACCACAGAAACGGGTACAGAACTTATATAAAAGCATCTACCCACACCACATTCGCAAAATAAAATAAAAAAAATTTGCTTGGGAGACTCATTTCTGTTTTCAGATTGGATCCCAAGGTTTCAATAAGACGTTCTGTTAGTTTCTCAAGAACCTGGCCCATTTATCACTTTTTCAAACTACATCATCTTCTCATTCAAATATCTCAGTGGCTCTTGTAAAAAATATGTCACACATGTCTCTACTGTCAAGGTTTATCTCTAGCACAATATGTAACCCACAGATCGCAAACAAGATGTAGCCTCTCAGAGGGGGCCGCAGTTATCCCAGAGTCTGCTGATGGTGCTGGTAGTGTCAACATCAGGAAGAGGATGAGATGAACTCACAACCCGCCCAACCTGGGATTTCTGAAGGCACAGTACGGCGAGGTTTGGTTAATTCAAGCCCAACAACGCTGATTTCACAAAGTTCAGTAAAGATTTGGGCTGAAACAAAATGTGAAAATTGTCTACTAGACATTAAAGAATTATTATGCATATGAATGCACAAATAAGGTTGCTGAGGTAGAGTTTAGCCATTTTAAAAGGGGGACCACAGCAGTTTCAAAGACTCCTGATGGCAGAAGTCCGTGGGCTGGTGCTCAGGATGTGTCTGTACAATGACTCGCCTGGACCTGGGCTCTAACTCTGGCTGTGCAGTCTCAGCCAGGCCACTCCTTGGCCTCCCTTACAACATTCGGGTTCATAAAAAGGGAGGGACAAAGCTCTCCTTGCTGGTCTTTCAGGGTTGCTAAGAAACCAAACGAGACGTTGTCTGTGGCATTACTTTCTTAAACTGCAGTAGTACATAAAATCTGAGCTGCTACTATTTTTTTCATATACTAATACTAATCATAGATTATCTATGTATTAAAATTGGCTGGTTGACTTTCTATTGGGTAAGTCCAATAAGCTTCTTTACTTATTTCTGAAGATAAAACACCTTTTGTTGTTTTTTGAAGATGCATGTGCTTCTACCTTGACTTAAATTGTAATTGCTTGAAAAGTAGCTATGAGATGGCAAAAAAGCCTAGTTGAAATACTGATGAAAACTGAATACTCCATGTTTCCTTGGGCTACACAGCTCATTAGCTGTACAAGCAGGGAAAATATTCAGGTGTTAAGATCCTGGAAAATCACAGAAGGCTATTCTAATGTCAAATGACCACAGACACAGAGCAAGGTAAAACCAGGAGGTAAAACCAGCAAGGCTTCCAAAGCCATTTGGAAGCAAATGCCAACACATCTACAATGGAATTCAGGGACTCAGCGCAAACGTTTCTGTCTTAGCAAAGTGATAAATAGGCATTTAAGCCAAATCTGATCCAAGTTCACAGAGATTATATATATGAAAACTCATCAGGAAAACTCAACAGTATAAAAGTGGGAATTGAAGAAACTAGGTAAGGGATCTACAGGTACTCCAAACTATCCTAGCAACTTCGTTATAAATATGGAATTATTGGCAAATAAAGTTCTTTTTTAATGATCTTTTAATAAAGGTGGGGAGGCTTGCCTTTGAGCAAGGAAAGGGAAAAGTCTTTAGTAGCAGTCTGTATAGGTCAATCTGTCAGGACTCTCAGACACATCATCTCACGTCATCCTCACAACTCTCTCTTGACACGGGTTCAAAAGACAAACTATGACTATTTCACAGCTAAAGAAACTCATGAAAGAGTGACTTTCTTGAGGTCCCACAAGTTTTCAGAGTGAGGACAGGATTCAGTTTTTGGTCTGCCTACAGAGTAAAGAATCTGGCCAAGCAGGCTGGGCGGGGTGGCTCGTCACCTATAATCTTACCATTTTGGGAGGAAAGCAGGAAAACTGCTTGAGGCCAGGAGTTCCAAGACCAGTCTGGGCAAAATAGCAAGACCTCGACTCCACAGAAAAATTAAGAAATCAGCCAGGCATGGTGGCCCCCAGGTCCTAGCTACTCAGGAGGCTAAGGCAGGAGGAGCACTTGAGCTCAGGAGGTCAAGGCTGCAGTAAGCTGGAATCATACCACTGCACTCCCTCCAGCCTGGGCAATAGAGTGAGACTTCACCTCAAAAATAAATAAATAAATAAATAACTGTCCAAGGGCCTAAGTGGGCAAGGTGGGCTGCCCTAACCCACTGGACAGGCCCACCCAAAGTTGTGCCAGTGAGTCACTCAAAGGCCATCAGGGAGCCCTCCTTCCTTAACCCAGGAAGTGACATGGTCTGCTCTTCAAAAGGGAGTTAAGAGATGCATCCAAAAATGGATGTCCCGGTTCCTCATGGGAAATCTCAACATTGGTAATCCCTTCTTACAGCAAGGCCACCTGGAAATTCCCTCACAACCTAAGCTGCTGAAGACTCACTATAAAGCTGTTACTGAGTCAATGCCAGGGCCATGGCTTAATGGCGTAGGAAACTGACAAGCACTGAACACATGAAAAAATATGAAATTACAGGGCCAGTCATAAACTGGCTCCTCTTCAGCAGAGCCTCTGGAAGGCTCCTGGGTCAGAGTCCCTCTCTGCCTGACGTCCTCTGTGTGCCACCAGAGGGCACTAACTCGTGGAACTGCTCTTTAAAATCAGGTCACACACAAACTGCAGGAATGTTGAATGAAAACTAGCCTTCAAATCAATGAAGTGCTAAGTATGTAATTTTGACAGTGGCTTTAAACATCTACTGGTCAAAATTTTCCATTTAATTCTACAAAACTTAAAAGTACACACATGCAGCAGAAGAATATACTAAAAACAGTAAGCTGATCAAACCTTCAGATTTATGAAAATAACATATAAAATAAAAGAGTGATGCATTTGCTCCTGCATCTCTGGTCACAGGGGCTGTCAAATGGATAGCCCATCCCAGCATTTTTTACACACACACAATATAAGAGTGCCAAGAAAAACATGTTGATTTCTCCTTTGCTTTAAAAAGCCACTCTTCATTGATTTAGAAGTGGACATTAACCATAATAAAATTACAGTACCATTTATTAAGCATGATTAAAACATGATTTAATCTTCTGTACTAAAATCCTCGTAAGACAACCAGCAGACACTGACGAGTGTGCACTGCAGCCTAGCTTGCTGTTCTAAGCACATCCCACTTACTTTACTCCCCACATCCCTCTGAGCGGTGATACAATTCCATTTTAATAAAAAGTGAGTTCGACCTTGCATTTCTTGAATGCAATCAATAATTTTTTTTTTTTTTTTTTTTTTTTTTTTGAGACTGAGTCTCACTCTGTCGCCCAGGCTGGAGTGCAGTGGCGCAATCTCGGCTCACTGCAAGCTCCGCCTCCCAGGTTCACGCCACTATGCCACCTCAGCCTCCCGAGTAGCTGGGACTACAGGTGCCCGCCACCAAGCCCGTCTAATTTTTTGTGTCTTTTAGTAGAGATGGGGTTTCACCACGTTAGTCAGGATGGTCTCGATCTCCTGACCTCGTGATCCACCCGCCTCGGCCTCCCAAAGTGCTGGGATTACAGGCATGAGCCACGCCTGGCCAGTAATTTTTCTTTACATCTGTATCCTCTGCTTGTGATTTATTTGCCCATGAAACTACAAATACAGATTTGTGAGTTCTGCCTCATTAACCGCTTTCTACAATTATTTCTTCACCCCAGAATTCATACTTCTTATACTTTCATAAGCATGTAAGATTATATAATCAAAATAATTCAGCGATCAGTTGAATAAAAAATGCACCATGATCAAAGGTTTTTTTGTTTCATTTTGCTTTGTGGTATGTAAAAAATTTAGCCTTTGCTTTTATTTAAAAAGAACTGAAACAGTTTTAATTGCTTGATCAGAAATATTGGTTACTTCTCTATGTAAAACAAAATTCAAGTTCAATTGGACCTTGGTTTTCCTGATTTTCGTTGATTTTCCTCAGTGTGTAATAAATAACTGAAGTTTACACTGCAATGAACAAAATCTGACAAATTATACCTGAAAAGAAGTTTCGTTCTTTAAACAATTCGTCACAAGTTAGTGCTACAAATAAACTCACCTTGAGATAACAGCCTACATCACAGGATACTGTCTCCTTGGTTTTGTTTCTGTTCTTTGCTTAAAAAATAAAAAAAGAAAAAAGAAAAAAAGAAAAGAAAAGAAGAAAAACTTCCTCAAAGGTTTTCAAGAACAATATTGGTATTCTGGCCTATGCCAACACACAAAGAATAAAGACAGGGAACCATGGCACCTGTGAAGGCATCTGGAACAAAAGTACTTCTGTTAGTATTCTCTAAGTAATTGTCTCCAACTTTCCTCTGTATCTTTTTTAATGCCCACTTGATCTAGAAAATGTTTTGATTTATCTTGTTTACGTGATGTCAAAATTTATCTTAAATAATTAAGAGAACCACTAAGTATTTGCCTGTTTCCTGCCTCTCTTTTATTTCTCCATGTTTCTTTCTAGACTCTCACTAGATGTCGATATTACAGTATTCCAGAGACATGACTCATGTTTCTATGCATCTCTGTCTTCTACTTCTTCAGAAGGCACCAATATCATCACATATAGTAAGTCTGTAATTCATAAATCCAAAGTCCTGATATGCTCCAGCTTCTCACAGCACCCTGAACTAGGCTTCCAGTTACTTCAATCACAACAAAAGCTTTATGCTTCTTTCCAAACTTTCACTGCTTTATCATTGGAAAAGGTATATGTAAATGGCAAGTTAAAGGAAAAACATTCAGAAAGGACGCGACGCAAGTGACCCACGCATTCGTTCAACAGCATTTATTTAGACTCTGCACTGTGTCCGCACTGTCCTATGTACTGGAGATACACGGGGACAAGACAAAGTCCCTGCTCTCACGGAGCTTCCATTCTCATGAGAAGATGGTAACTGACAGGAAAACATACCACCGCTGGGGCAGGTGCTAGTAAGAAAAAGGCAGCTTGCTGAGGGGACAGAGTGGCATCATGGATGGTCACGGAGGCCTCTGGACCGGGAGCCGTGTGCACAGAGCCCTGCTCTCCAGTGCTCAGTCAGGCTGCGGAGCTCCTTCATAGTAACTCCGGATGAGGCAAGAGTAGGTCACTTTATTCTATTTCATTTTTAGTAACATTCGGTTCAAATTAATTTGGGGTTTTGAGAACAGTTAATTCACTAATAGAACTGTCTTAAAGCCAGACATGGGGCTGGCAGGATGGGAAAGCTCTCCCTACGAATTCTGCCAGCTTTCATTCCAATGTGTCAGCCCTCACGGCTCCAGCTCTGTGGATCCCTCTTCTTTGCTGCGCCCATGAACAAGTGTGTGGTGAGAGCCTGAAATAAATAGGTGTAAAATGGGTCAAAACCGTTGCTTCTATTTCTGTTTTTAACTGAAGAAAATTTGCCCCATTTCCAGAGGCAGAGAGAGGAGGAGACATCTGAGTAAAGGCAAACTAAAGTATATATTAAACACACACAAATGCATACAGATGAACAGGTATGTATCTACCCCCACCCACATACTATACACATGTATATACAACCATATATGTCTGACTTCTTCGCTATGACAATCCAAAACTGGGTCTCATACAATGGTCTTTTTGCAATCATTACAGCATAACTTTTATTCGGTTGTAGGTTTTATCTTTAAGAGGCCACAAAACTTTTTTAAAAGATGAAATAAAAAATTAAAGGTTCAAAGAAGATCAAGGCTCAGATTCAATTAACACTAATTTTGGAAGGATTTTTTTTACTTACTATGCATATTCAGCAAACTACTTAAGTTTTGGGTTTTTTTCTAACATAGCATCCTAGGGGAGTCATTATGTACAATCAACTCGCTAATTCAGATTAACATGTCTAAGTACATATTGATACAACAGAACACAATGCTTCCAGAGGCTCCCTGCTACAGACGCTCTGCTGAAGCACAGGACTAAGAAGGTGGACTTCTTCAATTACATTTCCAGCACTTCCCACTGTTACTTCCTGGGCCAGTTTCATAGATTAGAAGAATATAATACTTCAAAGGGATACTCCAGTTTCCATGAACAAAATGACTAGCATCTCCTAATTAATGTAACATCCTAACAAGTGAAAGATGACTTCTACAGGGGCCCTTAAAATGACCAAAAATGCAGTGAAGCTGAAGGCAAGCCACAGATCTGTTCTTTCATTTCTCTCCCTATTTTGGGGGAAGGGTCAAAAGGAGTGGCTTTAGATAAAACACTCCACACTGTGCTCATAAGTCTTCATAGGATGAGCTGGGAGCATGTGGTGGGGTGTGGAGGGTTCTGTCTCATCTGCTTCCGAAATTTGGGACTGATTTCCAACCAAACCTCAAATCAACTGAATATCAGCATGACTGTTTAATTCCAGCGGACCAATGTGAGTAAACATCACATTCAGGCCTGTGTCCAATGCGCACAGGCCAGTGACTTTTACAAACCTAGAACAGGTACTAAAAAAAGTATGCTGTGAAAAGAGCTGTGGGCTTCTTAAAGGGAAAGCACTAGTGACATTTATGGCCTATTTCCCTGGTAGTTATTCAACTAAATAATTAGTTACTTAAGATATCAGCACAACAAATGGAAGATTTCAAGGCAATCAAATGTTAATTACACTTTTTTTACATAAAATACGAGTTCCTCTGGAATCAGACAGGAGCTTCTGACTTGTTTTCCATTGCTCTTTGCACATTTGCTTTCTGCTACCAAAATTTTAAGACCTGTATAAACAAAAACAGTATTTATTCTTCTCTTCCTCCAAAATACTTATTAAGTTTACATTTTGGGCTTGAAGGCATGTTACCCCACTGTCACTTCCCCCATTCATCCACCCATAACCACGTGCAGATGGTGGGCTCCAGGAAAACAAAAACAAGGGAGGCCCAGCGCCCTTGCCCAAGGAGCTCCCACTTGAGTGGAGTAAAGACGCCAACAGAAATAAATCACAATATGCTACGGCAAGGGCCCTCACAGGACATGGGAAGCAGGGCCCAGGGTAAGAGTGAACCAAAGGACAGGCTGTGCTGAACACGGTTCCCGAGAAAAGGGGCCTGGGAGGAGTGGCATGTGGGCTGCCCTCCAGAGGAAGGGCTGGTGCGGAGAAGGGAACAGCAAGTAGGAACGGACAGAAAAAGTGTCCACTCATCAGGAGAGGGGGGGGAGGAAGCAGGTGAGCCGCAGCTGGGTGGGGCATGTTGCACTTCATCAGGAAGGGGTGGGTTTGGTATCTCTCTGCTTTCACCTGCATCTACATTCAGAGGTAGGAGTTTCAAGTTAATGACTACTTTATTAGTAGAGGCAAGTCCAAATGACCAGAAAAAGAACCACCAGAGCAATGGCATGCATGTGGACTCTGCAGCCTGAAGACGAGGGACAGGAACAAAGGCTTGCCTACTGCAGACCAAATACCTGGCCTGGTTAAGGCTATGCTGGCTATGCTGCTTAAAGTGTAAGTTTCAGCAGCAAATTTCTGAAGGAATGCATGAATTACAAGTTTAAATGTTATACTTTGGATGGTCTGAGCATTCTAATGACTCAGGTATAAATAGAAAATAATTTTTTAAATGTCAAAACTCTCACTTTCCTAATTCCCTACACATACACACTGACCTTCACTTTCAAAGAAACTAGAATTGTGTGTGCGCCAAATTAAATTATACTAACAATGCCTTTAAAAAGCTAATATTTTTTAAAAAGCAAATAAAATACTTCCATAACATGTGTTATAATTTACAAGTGGTATCATAAAATAGCTCTTCTTTTGCTGGGATATATTCCAGTCCATTCATCATAAAGATTTCTGTGTGAGGGGTGACTCTGTAAGCAAAACACCATTTAGTGGGAAGAAAAACCTCAAAACAAATTACAAGAAAGCCATTAATGTTCTTTTAATTTCTTGCTTAATTTCCAGTTCTTGGTATCTATACACTTCCTCATCAGATGGAAACATTTTAATTAGAATAAAGAGAGTTTAAGAAAATGTATGTAATGAGTAAGCTTTCATTATTACTAAATGGCATTAACTGAGCTTTCTGTCACGTGAATACAACGGTGCGGGAAGGAGAATACTTTGTGTAAAAGATAGGAAAGCAACACAGTTAAGGATAAACCAGAGTCTCTACATGCTCCTAGGAGATTTCCAAAGGTGGGGACACTGACAGGCTCCAGACTACTTAGACTGTACATTCCCAGGATTTTAGCACAAAATGAATAAGTAATGATTCCTTCAACATACAAGGAATCCAAGAACACAGGGTTCATAAATACTTGCCTCAAAATGGGCTCGCTTCCTAACAGTGGGGTTTGTAGCATTTTTGAGGATAATTTTTGAGAATTCTTCAGTTAATCATGATACTGCAGGCAACAAACTAAAGGGAACCTGAAGTAAGCTTAAACCTGATAAAGGTACAGAATCGGGGCAACCATTAACCTCTTCCTTGGAGGCTTTCATGAGAGGCTCACATGATTAAGATGAAAAGTAGTAAACAGCATGTATGCTGCTGAGGACGCTCCTGTTTACTCTTTCAAAATATTTTACTTTTTCCTGGCCGACAAGGCTAAAAATTACCTGATATTATCAACTTTTATTAATCTTTAAAAACACATTGTGTGGATCAAAGCCAAACAAAATTGTGTGTGTGTATGTGTGTGTGTGTGTGTAGAGAATAAGCTACATTCTCTGCATGGTAAAAGCCTGCTAGGTTCAGCCCTTGAAGCACATGACCTCTACCAACCGCCATGGTGTCCCCTCCTTCCTCTTCAGCCCTGCTCCCCTCAGAAGGAATCAGAAGTGGTTTTAGATCTACACGGCCAATCCTTCATGAACCACGGCCTCCTTGTTCCGTTAACAACTTCCCCTGTGATAATCCTGGACTACACTCCGTGGCCTTCCCATTAGCTGTCCAGTATGGCAGCCACTGAGCACCTGAAATGTGTCTACTCCAAATTAGAAGGTAATGGAAATACAAGATATATACCAATTTCAAAGACTTCATACCAAAAAAGGTAACATCTCAATTTTTATACTTATTTATACAATTTTATACTATATGTTCATGTAATGCAGACATATTGGGTTAAATAAAATATATTACAATATATTACTAAAATTAGTTTCCTTTATTTTTACTTATTAAAAATATGGTTACTAGAACGTTAAAAATTACACATGACTCACTGACACTGCTACCGTACAGCAGAGCCCTTGACCTGATGTAACCAAAACCGACCGCTCCATGATACCGATTTCAAGCACTCTATTCTTTGACTACGCCTCCTCCAACAAATCCTTGACTCTACTCCTTGAATCCACTGACCCCATGACCTCTTACTGACCCTCAGCTCCTTCATGCCTCCTGGCTCCTTGCCACATGGTCTATCCTCAATCCTCACATCAACTCTTCTGCGCAATGCTCAACTCCCTTATGCCTCCTCCCTCCACTGTACTCACCTGGCAAAATCCTAATCCCAGGTTAAATCCAACTCCCGCCCTCTCCTGCCCTACACTTAGGCTGCAGAAAGCGGAATTCCTTCGGAGCACCAGCTCAGCTCCCTATCCAGTCGTTTTTGCTTGAACCTGCTGGAACTGGGCTTTGATTCTCATCATTTCACTCATACAGCTCTTATCAAAGTCACCAACGATCTCCCCGCTGCCAAGCCCACGGTGAAACCCCAGTCTGTATCTTGCTCCACCTTTCGCGGCATCTGACACAGATGATCACCCTGCTTTGAAACATGAACTTCCTTGGCCAGGCGCAGTGGCTCACACCTGTAATCCCAGCATTTTGGGAAGCCAAGGCATGTGAATCACTTGAGGTCACAGGATTGAGACCAGCCTGGCCAACCCGGCAAAATCCTGTCTCTACTAAAAATAAAAAAATTAGCCAGGCATGGTGGCACACACCTGTAATCCCAGCTAGGGAGGCTGAGGCAAGAGAATCACTTGAACCCGGGAAGTGGAGGTGGCAGTGAGCTGAGATCAGAGGGACATTATGTCTCAAAAAAGCAAAGCAAAGCAAAGCAAAGCAAAGCAAAGAGAAACATGCACTTCCAGGACACCCCCATCTCCTGTCTTCCTTCTCTGATTGTTTCTCATTCTCCTTTGCTTCCCTTATACCTGCTTCCCCTTAACATTGGGTGTCCCAGGGCTCCACGTCTGGACTTCTCTATTGCACACACTCCCTAAAAAATTGCATCCAGTCCCACAGCTTTTAGAACCCCCTATATGCTGAAAACACTCAAAGTCTAGCTCCAGCTTCAGCCTGTCCTTGAAGTTACAAACTCAAACATACGACTGCCTATTCAACATCTCCACCTGGCATCCTACAGTCAACACGTGCAAAACACAACCTGCATTCTCTTCACCCCTCCTCCCCAACCTGCTGTTCTCAGTCTTCCTGATCTCAGTAAAGAAGAATAGCATTCTTCCAGTTACTCAGTGCAAAAACATGGTCATCATTTCTGACTCTTCCTATATGAATACAGTCTACCAGCTCTTCCTTTCAAACATATCCCATATATGACCACTTCTTCCTGCCCTGGTCCAAGCCACCATCAGTTCTTGCAACAGTCTCCTCACTGGTCTCCCTACTTCTATCCCAAACCAGGGATCGACAACTCTTTCCTGTAAAGGGCCAGACAGTATAGATCTTTCAGCCTCTACAGGCCATATGCTCCCTGTTACAACTACTTAGCTTGGCTGTTGCAGCTCAAAAGCCGCCTCAGATAATAAACACAACAGTGTGGCTCTGTTTCAATAGAACTGGACCTAAAGCGGACACTGAAATTTGAATTTCATATAATTTTCATGTGAAACAAAATACTGATGTTGTTTCAACCATTTAAAAACATACAAAGCATTCTTAGTTTGCTAGCTGTACAGAAACAGGCAGTGGGCCAGATCCTGCCATGGGCTGTGGTCTGCTGGCCCTGCCCTGGAAGATTCTCTACACTATATTCAGAGTGATTATTTTATTTTATTTTATCTTATTTTAATTTAATTTTTTTGAGACAGAGTCTTGCACTGTTCCCCAGGCTGGAGTACAGTGGCACGATCTCCATTCACTGCAACCTCTACCTCCCGGGTTAAGGCGATTCTCCTGCCTCAGCCTCCTGTGTAGCTGGGATTACAGGCAACCGCCGCCACCATGCCCAGCTAATTTTTTGTATTTTTAGTAAAGACGGGGTTTCATTATGTTGGCCAGGCTGGTCTTGAACTCCTGACCCCATGATCCGCCCGCCTTGGCCTCCTGAAGTGCTGGGGTTGCAGGCGTGAGCCATCACGCCCAGCCCAGAATGATCCTTTTTGTCATATCTTTTTCCCACTCAAAAATCCTCAGCAAAACCCAAAGACCGTGCCAAGTCCTGCGGGACTCACAGGACACTGCTTCCTGGCTGCCTCACCTCCCCTGCCCCTTCCCATGCTCTGTGCATGTCATTCTCCTGGCTTTTCTTTCGCCATTGCCAAATCTCTATCTATCTCAGGGCCTTTGCTTTTGCAGTTCCCTCTGCTTAGAATACTCTCACTCTAGACACCAATGTGGTCACGGGGTTGCTCCCTTCAAGTGCTCAGTGTTGCTTCCTTCAATTCACCTCATGAGAGATACTCACTCAGTCACACTAGAACAGCACACACAAACGGACATTCAAGAACCCTCTCCCTGTGTACCTTGCTGCACTGTTCACCACACTATCACTGACATTTCCTTCTTTCTTTAGAAATAAACAGATTGGGCAGTTTTTTAAAAGAGAAACAAAATACCACAGTGATCAAGGGCATGAAACCTGGAGTCCAGTGACCTGGATGGGAACGCAACAGCACCACTTACTAGCTATGTGACACTGAGCAAGTTAACTCAACTTCTCTGTATCTGTTTCCTTGTCTATGAAATGGGGATAATGACAGGACCTACTTCCTCAGTGTTCTGAAGAGTGAGTTAATAAATGTAATTGGCATATATAAGCACTCAATTACTGTTATTTATTTTTGTTTATTGTTTATTATTCCTCTCCCCTAATCAGAAAATAAGCTCTTCAAGGAGAATGACATGGTTTTTGTTTATTGCTTCATTCTAGATGCATCTAGGACAGTGCCTAGTACTAGGTATTCAATAAGTATTTATTGAACAAACAAATAAATATTTGAATTTAAGTCACTTTGGGGTGGGCAGAAACTCCACCCCCCCCCCCCCCCCACGATCATACAGCTATCAGATAGAGCAAAAGCTTCCTTAAAATCTGTTAGAGGCTGGACGTAGTGGCTCAGGCCTGTAATCCCAGCACTTTGGGAGGCCGAGGCGGGCAGATGACTTGAGCTCCAGAGTTTGAGACCAGCCTGGGCAACACAGTGAAACCCTGTCTCTACAAAAAACACAAAAAGTTAGCTGGGCGTGGTGGCGTGCCCCTGTGGTCCCAGCTACTCAGGAGGCTGAGGTGGGAGGACTGCTTGAGTCCAGGAGGTGGAGGTTGCCATGAGACTGAGACAGAAGGATCATTGGAGGCCAAGAGTTCGAGACCAACCCGGACAACATAGCTAGACCCTATCTATACAACAACAAAAAAGTCAGCAGGGCATGGTGGTATGCACCTCTGGTCCCAACTACTCCAGAGGCGAGCCGAGGCATTTGAGGTTACAGTGAGTGATCACCGTGCCATTGAACTCCAGGCTGGACAACAGAATAAAACCCTGTCTCCATTAAATGAAAAATAAAAATAAATATAAAAATAAACAATTAAAAAAAAAACAAAACCTTATGAGAGAAAGAGAAATAAAAAGCCTACCATTCCAGGTGGGTTTGCTGATGCTTCTCTATTTCCTACCCTGAAGTGAGGCATAATGCCATTCTGAGTAACAAGTGGTTTCACTTTATAAGAAACCTCCTCCTACAGGGCCAGGCACGGTGGCTCATACCTGTAATCCCATCACTTTGGGAGCCAAGGCAAGAGGAAAACTTGAGCCTAGGAGTTCGAAACCACCCTGGGCAACAGAGACTCCATCTCTACAAAACCAAAAAAAAAAAAACAAAATAGGCACAGCAGCACGAGTAGTCCTAGCTACTCGGAAGGCTGAGGCAGGAGGCCTGCTTGAGCCTAGGAGTTCAAGGTTGCAGCAAGCTATTATTATGCCCCTGCACTCCAGTGGACGGGTTCTTGATCTGGGTGACAGAGCAAGAACCTTGTCTCAAAAAAAAAGAAAAGAAAAAAGGAAAAGAAGCCTTTATAATCTAAAGCTGTGTTGTACACTCAAAGGTTACATGTTCAGGTCTTGAATCAAATTAGAGAAGAAACAGATTTCACAGTCAGGTTCAAATCCCACAATGTAAAATGTCAACCTAACACCTAGTAGCACAATTCTGATCTTACAATATTTTCTAAACACAACCACAAATGGCTGTTTACTCAGAGCAGCTTACATTTAATTGACTTCTAAAACCAAAGGACATCTCACCAAATACCTGAAGTCTTCCCCAAGCCAGAAAGTGATGCACACATATTTGTCTACCAGCAAGATGATACAGGCTTCGCTCACAGCACATCACAGGGTCTTGTGGGTTTGGTATGTCTCCTTACACTTACACACACACATTTCTCCTAGGATGACTGAGTTTTATAGACGGTATTAAGATAAAATACTTTCAGGCTCTACATTTGATGACATAGTCTTTAATGTGAAGATCCTTATATATATCCTGGTATAACATGGACTCTTTTTCAAGCGGAAACTCTACTTCCTTTAATAGAAGTGCAGGGATGGTAAGGTATTTCACTGTTCAGCAAAGTAGAAATTATTCTCCTAGCCTCTAAACTAAAACTCTTCTCTGTGATATAAGAAGTGAACATCTTCAGTACTGGTTCTACCAAGTAGAAAATGAATTAGTGAGATGTAGGTAGTAAAAACATAGTTGTATCAACTAGTATGTAATCCTGTTGGACAGCTGCCTATCTGCACTGAATGCCTGAAAATGACATGTGTGACAAAGTGAAGGGTTATGAAGAGGGGTAAGAAACTGGGGGTTATGGAATGGGTGAAGCCCAATCAGTCATGGTGAACTGCCATGGACTTTACCATCTGCCCACGTCCCTGTACTGCTCCAGGTTCCTGCTGATGGCAACGGAACTAGAACAAATGGCTGGGATTCCTTGGGGGAGCGGTTCCTGGAGAAGTGCTAAGATGTGAAAGAAGTCTTCTTCTGTCACTCTTTGTGGGTGTTTTTGTTTTTTGTTTTCTAATTCTGCACTCGATTGACCATTAAGGTCACTGTGACATGGCTGAGAGGATCTGCACGAGGCAGGCAGGTACAAGTCACTTCTCAATTCTGTACTGCTATACGGTGGCAATGCCTGAAAAATCAGAATGATCGCACTCTAATTTAATACTGTATTTAGCTGATGATCCTAAATAACACCTTGTCAGCTTTTGTGATCTAGCACAAAACCGCACGTCTTGTGATCTACGAGCTGGGCTGTGGTAATGCCCTTGACTTGAGGCTTAAAAGCTTTGGTTGGGACATAACTTTGATGTACTGTCTTTCGTTTCAAACTACAATGATTATCCTTGAATCTGGCATCACATAGAGTGCTACCAAAATTAGATTATGGTTAGTTTATAAGACAACCTATTCCCTTTGGTGTACCATCACAAATGTTGCTACTCTCAGCTTTGCATGTTTGCAAGATCGAAAAGCCACGGCTGTTTGGTTTACAGGATGCGGGGATAAGAACCATCTGCCTGGTCTGGTGTTTCTTTAATTAAAAGTTTAATTACAGATATATCTCTGCACAGATACGTGCAGTCTATCAGCTCCTGTTCCTAATTACCTGTGCTAATGAGAAATGAAAAGACAGTTAATGTTTGCTGAGTGTCTACTATGTGCAAGGACCTATGTATGGTCAGATGCTCCAAGATGAACTAGAGCAGGTAAAGTAGATCCCAGGTCAAACCTTGGTAGTTTCCCCTACCAGTCCTTTTCCCACCAATACAAAAAAGTGGCAAAAGTCATTCTGGTTTCTCCTTTGGAAATACGAAAGGCTTATAGGTATAAAGTACTCATAAGGATCCACACCGAAGAGAGAAAAGGGGCTGGATATCCAAACCTGAATAATTGAAGTTCTGTGGCCAGTGTACGTGACAGTCTGTCATATGGAGTATTTGCGACCCTACCTGAAGACGTGTGGGGAAAGTGGAAAATCTGGTCTAACCCTAGGATTCCGAGGCGCATCACACAGCATGATGGTAACCACGGCCACAGTTTCCCAGGGAAACAATCACCACAAATGAGAACAAATGGGAGATGTTTTTTGTTATTTCCTGACTGTGCAGCAATATTGTTGCCGACTTCTCCTTCATTAACTCCCTTTCTACCGAGGGCAGATCTTCATTGAGGAATGACAAAAAAATGTCCACACCTTCACCATGTGTTTCTTAGTGTCCTCAAAAGCCTCAAGCAGGGTTAAACACCATCAGGACGGACCCCTAAAGCACCCCACCTGGTGGTGCCAAAGCCAACAGGGCAGGGTCTAGGGCACACCCAAAGCTGCCCGACTTTCACAGTGAGGAAGTCCACTGCTTGCCCTCAAAACTGCCCTAACCTTCTATCACTTGTTTCCACGAGAGGGGGAGCGCAGAAGGAGGATTACTTTGTTTCTTCAGCAGGTCCAGAGGCAGGGAGTTAATCACAGCAGCTATGCTGTCACACTGTCTCTGCTCTCCGCCATCCCAACTCTCACTCAGATAAGGACACAGAGGAGGGAAGGCTTGGCCTGGAGGCGGCACCAAGGAAGCTTCTCTCTCAGGAGTCGGCTCCTCAACCTCAAAAATGAGGGGTCCGACCCAGATGATCTCAGACCTTCCAGCTCTAAACACCGTGCAGCAGGTGTGCTGACAGCCTGATATAAGCGCTCCCTTGAATGGTCCAAACCCATCTTATCGCCCAACATCCTGTACTATTCAGTGACTGACGCCTGCCATTTCTCGACCTATCTAAATCTATGAAGCTAAATTACCTAAGCTCTTCAAGATAAACCACCTAAGTCAGGATAGACAATCACAAACAAAATCTGACAATTTTCAAGCTGATGACGGGCAGCGCCTACTTCTTTGAAAGACAGATACTAACACAAATTAAGAAATGTTCATTTAGCCAGGCGCAGCGGCTCACCACTGTAATCCCAGCACTCTGGGAGGCCAAGGCGGGTGGATCACCTGACATTAGGCGTTCGAGACCAGACTAGCCAACATAGTGAAATCCTGTCTCTACTAAAAATACAAAAATTAGTTGGGCCTGGTGGCACACGCCTGTAATCCCAGCCACTTTGGAGGCTGAGGCAGGAGAATCGCTAGAACCCAGAAGGCGGAGGTTTGCAGTGCGTTAAGATTGCACCATTGCACTCCAGCCTGGGCGACAAAGAGCTAAACTCCGTCTCAAAAAAAGTAAATTAATTAATGAAAAAATAAACATCCATTTGCACGTCAACTCTGTGGTAGGGACCTGCAGGATTTCACGGGCCTCACAGTCTGATGACAGATACACTGTAAACATACGCCAGATGGTGGGAGAAAGATAAAACAAGGGAAGATGGAAGTATGGAGGAGAAAAAAATAAGGGAACAATAAACCCGTAAAACCAAGAAGAAAAAAAGAAAAATGAAAGAACAAGAAAGCAAGCAGGGCCCTCTACTTCATTTCACTCTAACTACATTCAAACCTGGCTTCTGTGGTGATCCAGCGGTCACTCACGGAAGATGGCATTCTACAGGGTGGGTGCCAGCAGCTTTTCCTACAGACACAGTACTACCAATTGTTGGCTGAACAACTAAACTGGCCCATAAAACTCATTTTACCTTACAATGGAGTCAACTACAGAATGAATAGCACTGGCCCACACTCCAGAAGCACAGATCCATACGTGCACAATTTAAGGACCTGTTTTCTTGTTTACAAAATAAACTTCCTGTATTTCTGAACCTATTGATCTCTCTAGAACAAGAGTCTTGGGATAGGGCAAGCGTTTCTTAAAAAGTGAATTATTTTAAAAGCTGTACAGAGGATTCTGAATGTGCAGCCAGGACTGAGGAAGCCACTAGTAGTAAGAGTCCCTAAAAGTAACACATATATGACAGAGCACTCCATGGGGGGCAGGGAGCGGGGCGGTTGTCGAAGCCAGCTAGGGGCCTTCAGAAGTTAGGGGTGCCGTTACGTTAAAAGGTCTAGGCCAGGCGCGGTGGCTCACGTCTATAATCCCAGCACATTCTGGGGCCAAGGAGGACAAATCACAAGGTCAGGAAAGTTCAAGACCAGCCTGGTCCACATGGTGAAACTCCGTTTCTACTAAAAATACAAAAAATTAGCTGGGCATGGTGGTGGGCGCCTGTCACCCCAGCTACTCAGGAGGCTGAGGCAGGAGAATCGCTTGAACCCAGCAGGCAAAGGTTGCAGTGAGCCGAGATCGTACCACTGCACTCCAGCCAGGGTGACAGTACGAGACTCCATCTCCAAAAAAAAAAAGGTCTGATGGCTGAAGGATGATAATGCATACAGCTGAGGTCCCCTCAACCAAAAGGGAAAAACCATTTCTTGGGAGTGGCTGAGCCAGGTTTGCAGCTCAATGCAAGGCAGCAGTGCCGTGACATGAGCGGCACTTGGATTTAAGTGCCGGTCTGGCAGTTTACTGAGGGGGTGAGCCCTGGGTGAACTTATTTAACCTACCTGGACATCAGCACTCTCACGTGCAAAATGGGGTGAACATACCACCCACCTTGTAGATAAATGTGGATGATTAAAATGTATGGAAAGCCCTGGGATGAATATGTAACAGGCATTCTTACACACTCAGGAAAAGCAGGGTGTGCTTCCACCTCACTCAAGAGGACACCAAAGCCTCACGCAGCTGGGTAAGAACCTGGAAACAGTTCAACACTCTGACTCCTTCAAAGTTACCTAGACACCTTACCGAGCATAAACGGGAACGAGAAAGGCTGACTAGGTAAAAGGTGGGTCTGTCCCTCAGGTTTCCTTCCTAGTCCCTCCATAGCCAAAAACAGTTAAAAGAATCTATCAACAAAGGGTTATGGAGCTCTCTGTGATCTAAACTTTTCTTCCTAAGAGATTAAAAACCCAGATTTAACTTTATGCACCTGAACTTGCATCTGTTTTAGAGGTGCCTAATTACCATAAACTATTCAGTTCCTCTCTCTAAACATGTAAGGGTCTCTAAGTCAATGTTAGAAGACTACTGGGGAATTGTTTTGAGTCTGATTTTCTGTAAGGTGTGAGTCCCCCTGCTGGGGTTTTCTGGTTGTGAGGATCAACCACACGACACGGCAGGCACTGCTCTAAGCACTTTGTGGACATGTGCTCAGCTAAAACTCACCAGGATCCTTTAGTGGGTACTATTATTATTATCTCCAATTTAAAGAGGGGGAAAGTCAGGCACAGAGAGGTTAGGTGATTTGCTGTGGTCAGACCACTTGCAAGAGGTCGAGATGGGATTCAAACCAAGGCAGCCTGGCTCCAGAGCCCATAGTCCTGGCCTTTCACCATGGGGTTCACTACCACTGCCTCTCAACACGCCGGTTATGCCTGCCAACAGCACAGCCACTGGATGAGGTTCAGTTTCAAAAGCACCTTTCTTCTGAGTTCCCAGTGTGTCTGTCATACAGTTTCATTTATCCTCCCAACAACCCTAAAAAGCAAGTGGGAGACACACAGTATCTACATTTCACAGAGGATAAAACAGAAGTGGCATCAATGAAATGTCTTACAACACCTATATTTTAAGTCAAACAGCTAATTTCACTGTTTTTACACCAAAATGAAAGTCTTCTGAAGTCTTTCTGTTGGAGTATTTCAGTTTTGTGTGACGACCTCAACAGATACCAATAACATATCCAGAGACTTTCCTAGTCCAAAGCAGGTTATCTCACTCTTAGATGGTTTTTCTCAATGAATCACATTTACAAAAATATCCATTGGCTTACAGTCTCCTAAATGTCCTAAATACTAACCAAATAAACAATGCTCATTGGAAATAAGCCATAAATGTGTCCATGTACTAGCTCTCTCAGAAAAATGAGGTTATCTTAAAATGTATTACGCAGAAAACTTCAAAGAAAATCTAACTGATCTAATTGTAAAATAAAATAAGAGAATAAAAACTTTTCTCCTCTTCACCTGTTAATGTCTCCTCAGCTCCTAGTGGACTTTATAAAGTATTGTCTGCCTCAAAGGCAGATGGGAGCCCCAGGGGAGCCCAGGGGAGCTCATCCCTCAGGGGTCAGCTGGTTTGGGGCTGCTTGAGCAAGAGGAATGGAAGCAACAAGCAGTCACGGCCTCCCGCAGCCCTGGGCTTCCATATACCATCCATTAAGCCAGACGCCATTCCTTTAGTGCTAGAAGGACATGGCATCAAAGGAACAAATAAAAGACATACCTAAGGCAAAAAGGTCTTTGGGGATCTGGAAAACATGCCAGCACAACTGTGAAAAGCATTATTAAAAAAAAAAAAAATCACCTTAAAATTCAAGGTTTAGCAAAAAAGTTGCTCCTGACTACTGGGACATTATAAATTACAGGGGCTTTATAATCATAGGATGGTTTACCTACTTGTATTTCTCAGCTCTGGTATTTTGCAAATCTGTGAAAAGAAAAAATACCCAACAGGCCAAAGGCAGCTTTTCACGTATCCAAGTACACCAGGCAAGAACAAGCTCGTGAGCCTGAACAAAAGTGTTCGCGAGAGTTCCAATCGGCAGTGAACAGCTAACCACGACTAATTTTAATTTGTGGTTCTAATGAATGATATAAACTTTTATAGGTATCAACAAAGCTCAGAGAGGACTTAAATCCATTTCAGTGCTCATTTAGCAGCTTCAGCTGTGTGCAATTAAAACATCAGCATTAAATGTTAGAGAATAAAATAATGAGACACTTAAAAAGTAATCTGTGCTTCAGTGGGCCATGCTGAGAGAATTCACGTGATTTTTTTTTTAAGGACATGATTTCTTAGGAGTATCTTGCCAGTTCAAAGAACTGACTCAAGTTTGGTTTCTGTCTTTTGATTTTGCTTTGTTTTGCTTTAGGTTAAGAATTTTCTGAAATACAGTACAAATGCATCGTTTGAAAAACAGTCATGAAACGGCATATGGCAGAAATCAATCTGGTATTGAGACCACCAGGGTTGGCTGACCAGGTTTTGGCAGAGACAAAAGTACATTTTTTGGTCATGTTAAAATTGCTGCTTGTTCTTAACTTATGCCTCAAATAAAAGAAATAAAATATTAAAAGAGTGGGGAAAGGTGAACTTGGGTAATGAGACAACTTTGTATTTTTCTAGTCCTTAAATGAAATTAAAATTAAAAGTCTAAGCTTTTTCTCCCCAAAATACTTCAGAATACAAAATACAATCTGAGGATGTATAATGTGGCAGCTAAGACTAATAAATTCAAGTTGCTACTATTTCTGAAAGAAAGATAAGTTACTCTGCAGAGGAAGGGGGTATGTGGTGATGGTGATGGTGAAGGTGTATGTATTGAGGTGGTGAGGGGCAATGGTTTGGGTGGTTTGGGAGTAGAGAAGAGGTATGGGTGTCCTGGGTGTGTGTAAGTTATATGTAAATATCAAGTTAATTCAGCTTCTGCAAAACATGAATAAAAAAGGAAATATACTGTATGGGGAAATGCACTCATTAAACTTAAATTTTAAAAGGATGAAAACACAGATTACACTTTATTTTAAAGCTGAAATGAATTTTAATACGGAAAATGAAGACAGCATTTTGCAAATTTATCGCTCAAAGGGGTATCTCTATTTGAGGAAATCAGCGTGTTACACTTTGAAAGATGAAATGTTACAGCTTGTACACCAAAATTAAAAAATGAAATTAAATTAAAAAATGAAATGGTTACCAAGGTAATGCAGGTCAGGGGATCAAAGGTGAAGGGTCACACATTATTAAAAAGAAATCCAAAAGGACGGCTGCATCATGATCTCTGCAAAACAAAGGAGCTCCAGTAAGTAAAACTAATATCTCTGAGAATTTAAAATCAAGCTCTTGAAAAGATTCCACTGTAATTGAACCCCATCATTCCTGATGCTGTGTAGAGCCATTTTTATTTACATACAAAACATACTTTCATTACCTGTTACCAAGAATTTTTTTTAATTTCACCATTCAATCATTAAAACCTAAAATATCTTCAACTGAAAGTGACCAAAAGTGTAGATATTTCAATTTGACCCCACAACCTGTTTTCTGGAAATGACAGTGTTTGATAAGTTGCCAACATATCAGAAATCTAATGTGGTCACAGCATGGTGAGCTTTTTCCTCTCCTCAAGGAATAAGTTCCAAAATTGAGTTTTTGCAAATTTGTTTCATTTGAAGTAGCTGCATAAAATTTCCATTATTGGAACATTTAGTATAACAATGTTCTAGAAGACAGCAATAAAGTGATACATGATAAAATAAACTGTGTAACTATATCTATTAAGATCTGTTCTCACATTCAACTTTCACTGCACAGGGGAAAAAAAGACATTTTAAGTAAAATAACTTGCTAGTTCTACTGAAATTACACAGAGTTAATAGGGGCTTGACATGAGGAATATTTACAAGGGGTTTTTTTCCCCCCTGTATCTGACAGGCTTCATTTTTTCAAAAAATGTTATTAATTACTCACTTTCCCCATTAACAAACTAAAGTAGTTCATGTTTTTTAAAAGGATAGACCTATGGTTTTGTTTTGAAACATGAAGCTACCCAACAAATCAAGACAAGTTTTGCACTAATGGTAAGCACTATAATTAATGGTTATACTAAATAATTTCAGTATTCATTTCACTAGTACATAAAATGAACAGTATCATAACACAATCATCTTTAGTATCTCCTCTCTGAAAATTCAACTTTAGCAGGCTGTATGCTCCCTGGTTTAGGGATCCGAATTCCTCAGTGCTTGCCTGACAGCAGATTCTACAAAGCAGTGTAAATAATGGCCTGCCGTACAGGAGAGTAAACGGGAGGAGCATAACCAGGAAAAAGAACTTAGTTACCACACTGTTTACAAGAGTCCCCTCTTGCCATTTCTTCTTCCATTCTGCTACTTCAGTTGTAGCCCACATTATTTAACATTAAAGTTTACCTTGTTAAAATTACATTCCAAAAACACTTAAGATATTAAAATATAGACAACTTCCAAAAGGATTTTATTAAAAGAACAGGATCTTCTTTCTAGAGGCTTATGGTAATCAATAAATAAACTCTATAAATGCCAGATGTTTGTTCCTGTGATTAGGTTTTGTTAAAATAACTTGCAGAGCTCATGCACTGGGTCTGAGTGTGTTAGTGCCCTAAGGCCATGTTTCAAAACACAATTTTTTTTTTTTTTTAAAGTTGCACAGCTACTGAAAAGTAAACTAGCATTTCATTTCCCTGGAATGCTCATCTCACATAAAGTCTGTCACATATGCGTTTGTTGCTCAGAGGCATGCAAGCAATTTTGAACACTATAGAAGGAATCAATACTCCATCAAAACAATGCATATGTTGTTTTAGTAGCATCATTTAGACCATTTCAGCATGTTTGTAACAAAAAGCAAGAAGCCAGTAGTGTAACACCAGTCAAGTTTTGTTTCCCAAAAATATTTTGTATTAAAAATGAGAAAAAGTAAACCCGTTCAAATCAACTATCTCTATGTACCTCCTTCATTACTAAAATATGTATGTATTAAAAAACAATCTCTTCTTGACATCAAGATGATGAAGTACACACAGATGCTTTTTTAAAGTCTTCTAAATCATCTTCAAAATTCACCAACTCACACACAAAAAAATGTTAGCCCAAATCTTCTAACAGCTTAATCTCTGCCAAAAGTTTCAGACACCAGACTACCTGAACATGATATCATCTCCAAGCAGTGGGAATCACTCTGAGTGCCGAAATGTCACAACCAACCAAACTCCCACGTGGGAATGAAATCAAACGCCTCACCTAAATACTTAGTGGTTCTGACAAAATGGCTCCAAATGAAATTGTGCCAATAATGATAACATTTTAGGTGATTTCAAAAAATCTATAAAGGATTTTAACTAATGTTTTCTACATGAGTTTGCTATTTAGGGAGGGGGAGGTAAAGGCTACCAGGAGTTTACTATGTCCCTCACAGTCAAGAAACCTAGAGTATAATTTAATAAGTAAAAAGAAGGCTAGAAGCCATCCAAGGGGCAATGCAACCTTAGGGAGTAACTAATTCCACTTAAATTACGACAACAAAGAGCTGATTCCGAGTCCAGTCTGTTTGCTGCGGCAAGGATATGAGCCACACACTTTTCCCACAGAAATAATGCTGTAAAGAGGAATTAGACTTGACAACTGATTTAACCTGAACTCTTTGAGGTTACTGGGCCTGAGTAGCTTCTCTCCCCATCAAGGGCTGGCCTAAGTCTTAACTTTGGATACAAAGTCCTCTCTTCGGAACCTCCTGTCTCCTTGCCCCACTCCCAGGCGCCAGCAGCAGTGCCTGAGGATCCCAGATTATCCATCTCCCTCTCTCTTCCAGAAGCCTCCCTTTCTTCAATAAGGCACAGTCAGCTCATGACTATGAATGGACTGACTTAATACACACCAGTGCATGAACAAACTGAGCCTGAGGGGTTTTCATTCATCCCAAACAAATCCCCAACTGCTGGAACTACCAGGTATTTTTACATCAAAGGGTACAGAAAGCTAGTCTACCTCAAGGAAGACTTGCTACATTACAGCTTGTCTCTTTGTAACTAGTAAGTGAATCAGACAGGAAATACTCAAAGACCCTAACCAACCCCCAAAACCTTGCATAGGATGCAAGCTATCCTTAATCTAAAACTGGAAAACCACTCTGCACTGCCCTATCTGTGAGTTATAGGCCCGAAAGAAGAAATACACCAAGTTTCACTTTCACAAGACCATCAAGTCATCAGTGTTACAGCAAAGAATATTTTTCTAGGGAAATTACCACCCATATTAAGCTCTAACTACCTGGACAACATTTTATGGGGATACCTTTTCCAACAAACTCAATTTGTATTCAGTGTTAAAAATCTTCCCCACCCCTCCCCGCCGCACCAAGGAGTAGTACTCAGGCAGAGGGAACTGGTCCACTTCTCAACTACACAGACACACAGCAAAGAACGTCATTTCTAATAAGGTTAAATCATGACAGAAATGCTGTCATTTTCACCGCAGGCATATGACTTTCAAAACAAAATACATGGAAGAATTGTAAAGAAATAAAAAATAAAGAGCCAAGAAAATGCAGAGTCATAGAAGCTAGAAGGAGACAGCTGAAGAAATCCATTAAAATAAAACCCTATACAGTCTGTATTTAAAAAAAAAAAAAGACTCTCGCTCTGTCACCCAGGCTAGAGTGCAGTAGCAAGATCTTGGCTCACTGCAGCCTCCACCTCCCAGGTAAAACCTTATACATTCTACTAGCTCTTTACAAAATACCTGTTCACATTATATAATGCTTTCTGCAGCAGAAACTAACCTCAGCAATTTAATTCAACAATTAAAAAGAACTACCCAGGCGAGGCACAATTGTATGGCTCACGCCTATAATCCCACCACTTTGGGAGGCAGAGGCAGGAGGATCACTTGAGCCCAGAAGTTCGAGACCAGCCTGGGCAACACAGGGAGATCCCATCTCCACAAAAATAAACAACACTAGCTGGGTGTGGTGGTGCACGCCTCTAGTCCCAGCTACTTAGGAGGCTGAGGCAGAAGGAACATGAGCCCAGGAGGTGGAGGCAGCAGTAAACTGAGATTGTGCCACAGCATTCCAGCCTGGGTGACAGAGCAAGACTCTGTTTCTGGGGGAGGGGGGAAAAAAAAGCAAAAAGATATAATTTTACAATGATAGGGCAAAGGTTGTTATTTTTAATCTATAAATATAAATCAATCAATCACCAGCATGCCATTCAACAACAACAAAATGCACTTGAGCTAAGTATACCCCAGTTAGTGGGGATTATATTTTTATTACCATTTCATGTTAGCCTTTCTAGCATGATAAAAATGTCACCTACTGAAAAACCAAAGAAAAGTGCAGCCTTTGGTTTTCATGTCTGTGGCTCACCCGCAAGTGGCCAGCAGGTGCTGTCCTTCCTCTCTCTCCCTCTCCTGCCAGCAGGCACCATCTCCACCTCTATTCCTGCATTCCTGAAAATATATTTCCTGTCAAACCCTTCCAAGATGGTCTGTTTGGAGAATCTGTCTGTTTCTCAAAACTTTCTATAAATAATACAGCAACCTATACCTACAATCATTATTTCCACCATACTCCTCAAAAAGAAAAAAAAAAAACGAAAACTACAAATTAAATATCTTTCTACCTAGTATTTTATCCTCAACAATGTAACTTTCCCCCCCCAAAAAACATAAAAGCTTTCACAAAAGGAGAAGGGTGGGCAGAAGGAATCGCAAAGGGCACCAGGAAACTTTGGAGAGTGATAAACATGCTCATTATCATAGTGTGGTGATGGTCGTGCGGTGTATACAGATGTACACTTGCAAAACATACACGACAATGCGCAACTTAGTATGCCAATTATATCTCAAAAAAGCTGCTTAAAAATGGTGGGTGGGGAGCCCGAGACAAGAACGCTGCCCTTTCTGCATGCTTTAGGCACGCAGCCATGCTGTGGCCGTCCACACAGAGGCAGCTGAGAGATCATGGAGAAGCACACGGGAGCGGCCATCCATGAGCTGCTTGTCTTCTTGTTACACGAGACAATAAAAGGATCCTCAATGTTTATGAATATAGAAATACACAATAAACACATAAATGCTACATATTTAAAACCCTTAGTATTGATTACTAATTTTCAAATTAGCCACAAACCTGAAATTACCATATTTTCTAAAGCAGAAGTCCGGGCACAGTCTGACATAGTTTCTTTAAAAAGAGACTATTTGAAATCAGCTTTAGATATACTTCTATTTTTGCAACTGACATGCTAATCCACAAAATATGCTTAAATTTTTTCTTCCAATTGGCCTGCTGCATTGCGCCAACTCTACCATAGCCTAGACCCACTCACTTCTCGTGCTACCCCACTACCCACTAGGGAAAAAGGATCATAAAATACAAATCAAATTCCTCCCAAACACAAATAAAATAAAAAATAAAACAATAGGGAGACAAATTCACCCACTGTTGATTTTATTTCCACATTATTTGTTTTTAAACTTACTAGCCAGGCATACCAGTGTTCACTTTCATCTTTCTCCTGGCTTCCTGCAGGGCAGTCTGGATCATCAAGAAGCTGACATTTCCCATTCCCTCTATTCATTGATTCTCAAACTTCAGAATGAAAAAAGAATCCACTATCTAAATAACATCACTTGCAAAAATGTTTTCTAAGTCCTACCCTAAGAGATTATAATTTAGGGTACCAAAGAAGGGGTTAAGGAATTTACATTTTTGGTAAATCCTCCGGGTGAGTCTGATCAGAAGTTCATAATCCTCACTTTAAGATAAATACTGCCCAGATGGGTGTAACTTCAAACTTCATCCTCCAGTCCCAATACACACACACTCTCTTTAACACAGGCACCAAGTCACAGACGTCAAAGTTGCATTCTAAAATGCAAATTAAGAAACAAATTCAAGCTGATAATAGCTTAAAAGAATCGTCCCTCTAAGGACTATTACATTTTTTTAAATGCCAATAGATACCCAAAAAGTCTTCACAACTTTAAAAAATAAAGCCACACTGAAAGATGGGGTAGCTACACAGAATATAAGGAGTCCTTTCTGGGCTTTAAAATTATGCCCTGTTCTTGAACCTGGGTTCAGGTTACTGCTCTACCACTTACAACTTCTGTGGCCTTGGACAAACTATTTTTCAACTAAGGTCTCACTTTCTTCATTTACAACATGAAAACAGTAACATCCCTACCTCACAGTGAGAATGAACAAAAATAACGAATGTAACTACTTAGGCTAGTACGCAGGACCTCAAGAACAAAAAACATGAGCTCTGCGATCATCTTACATTCCTTTTCTTATCTGATTCTTTCCACAACTTACAAGGGAGACACTGCTGTCCACATCTTTGCAGACGGGTAGAGGTTAAGCTCAAGAGTGCACATCTTAAAAATGGCAGAGCCAGAATTCAAACGAAATCTGCTCAGATCTATCCTAACCACAACTGGAATGCTGAAGGATCTGTAAGTTTCTCCCCTCCCTCAACAGGCTCACTCACAAGCAGTCACATCCCCACACTCTGCACCAGGCCTGGCAGACCCAGGTTCCCGATAACTGTCTGCTGAATGAGGGGACGAATGAACGGGTCCTCAGGAGTAGCAGAGGCTGAACACACTTTCTAGATCCACTACTGTACGCACCACAACATCTTACGTGACACGTTTAGAAGAATACATGTGGGATTTAAATCAATGGACTAAGAAAAATAAATTCAAGTACTTTTTTGCATACTTGCATGCTAAAAATGAAGAGCGCTTTCCATTCAAAAGATACAATTCTCCCATTAAGGCTGGGCACGGTGGCTCACACCTGTAATTCTAGCACTTTGGGAGGCCAAGGCAGAAGGATCAGTTGAGCCCAGAAGTTTGAGACCAGCCTGGGCCACATGGTGAGACCCCACTTCTATTAAAAATTTTTTAATTTTTAAAAAATTTCATCCAGTCAACAAATATTTATCAAGCATCCACTCTGGCACAGGCTTGGTACAGGTAACAGGGACACATAGTGACACGCCGAGGCACGTCTCAGCCTTCTCCACCCCAGCACTGACGAACACTTCCGACACAGAACAAGTAACTCCCAGCATCAGGGGTGCAGTGTGGCATGCTCCAGAAACACTCGGCAAGAGTGCCCCATGGACCCTGCAAGGGGATGGGAAATGTCCCCTGAAGAAACAACACGTAAATGGCATGTAAGCTGGGATCCCACGTGAAACAAGGTGGAGGGCAACCATCATTCTAAGCAGAGGCAACAACATGTCTAAGGGAGCTGAGAGTGTTGAAGGGACTCGGGCAAGAAACCTGTGGCTAGAACAGAGGACAAGGCAAGACGGGCTTGGCAGGAGACGGGAGAGGTGACAGAGATGAGCTTACACAGGACCGGCAGACTATGTCTAGAAGGCGGGGTGGTATCTCCAGTACAACAGGAAACCACTCAAAGGCTTGGGAACAAGAGTACCACTGATCAACTGGCATCTGAAAAGGACCATGTTGGCATCCGGGTGGAGACTAGGTAGGAGGCGGCAAGGGCACAAGCAGGGCATGAGTCAGAAGATCTCTCAGTGCTATCTACGCACAAGCAATTGTGGCTTGGACTGCAGCGGTGGCTGCAAAGGGTGACTGGGACACAATGGAAATTTATTTGGGAAAAAGAACCAGCAGGAATTGTTTTGGATTCAGAACAGATGAAAAGAAGAGGAAAGTGTCAAAAATGCCAGTAATTTTACAGTGAAGAAATCTAACAAACACTACCTCAACCAGGTGATCAAGGTTAATATCATCAGTAGTGAATCATGTTGAGAGCAGCTACCCTTGATATGATGTGATGAGAATGGCACTTTGCCTCTGTGGTCTTCCTTCCCCAAAACCCATTATCCAAGTCTAATCATGAGAAAAACAGTAGACAAATCAAAATTGAAGAACACTGTATAAAATACCTAGTCTGTCAAGGTCAACAAAAACAAGAAAAAGTCTAAGAAACTGTCAGTCTAATGGAGCCTAAGAAGATATGACAATTAGATGTAATGTGGCATCCTGAATGGAAATCTGAAAAAGAAAAAGACTTTAGGGGAAAACTACGGAAATCTGAATAAAGTGTAGAGTTCAGTGTAAATAATGTGTCGGTACTGGTTCACTGGTGTGAAAAATGTACCACAGTAATGTTAGCAGGGGAAACAGGTGTGGAATGCACAGGAACTCTCCTTAATATTCTTCAGACATTTCTGTAACTCTGAAACTATCCTAAATTTAAAAGTTTACTTTAAAACTGATCCCTGAAATTTGACTTGATAGCCTAGGAGGCTCAAGTACCCTTCACTGAGTACACAGGAGAGGACATGGCAGGGGACCCAGGAGGAAAATCATGAAGCTCTATCTCAGACATGAGGCTGGAGCACCCATCAGACACTCAGCAGAGACAACAAGGAGGCAGCTCTGGAGTGGGGCTCAGCAAAGAGCTCTGAGCTCATGAAACAAACCTAGCAGCCATCAGCAGATTGGATCTCTGGAAGCAGACGGGGGTCACCTAGAGTAAGAATGAATATAGTGAAGGGCCTGAACTCACAGGGAGTGGAGAGGAAATGGGGAGATGGTGGTCAAAAGGTATAAACTTTTGGTTATTTGATGAATATTTTCTGGGGCTCTAATGTACAGCATGGTGACTATAGCTAATAATACTGTATTGTTTATTTGAAATTTGCTAACAGAGCAGATCCTAAGTGTCCTCACTCCTCTCCTCCAGCATATACACACAGTAACACCGTACAGTGAGGGATGTGCTGGTTGACTGCACTAATCATTACACAATGTATACACATATCAAATTATGTTGTATACTTTGAACACATACACCTTTCACTTGTCAATCATATCTCAACAAAGCTGGGGGAAAGTTTGTCATTTCCTTCAGAGACAAATTAGTGTAATTCTGATTATTTATATTCTTGTCACCTTTTTTCCCAAAGAAAATAGTTACCTTTTTCATGTAAAAGATGAGACTATTTGATTAAGTCTTTTTGACTCTCTTCTTTCCAAAACAAGGGAAAAGAAAAGAGCCTCGGTCTAATTGCTGAGAAATACCCACATTTAACGGTCACAGAGAGAAGGCCCAGGGTCAAGCTCTGGGGAATTCCACCTTTAAATGATGCGAGAGGAGGGTCACGAAGGAAATCTCCAGTAGGTGGGAGAGAAACAGGGGGCATGCACCATCCCAAGAGCCAAGGGGGAAGGTACAGCCGAAGTGGGTGAGTATATCTGAAAAATCATTAAAAAGGCAATGAAAAATGTTCCTTCTACTTCACAGTGATCTAAGAAAGAAGGTTCAGTGCAATAATAAAGCTAAATTCTAACTGGAATGGTTAAAAAATGAAAGGGGAAAAAAAAAAAAAAAAAAACTCTTTCAGGAAGTCTGGCTCTCAGATTCGACACCTGTGTTCATGGCAGCATTATTCAAAACACCCAAAGGCTGAAGCAACCCAAGCACCCACGGATGGATGAACAAATAAACAAAATATGGTGTGCAGAGAACGACCTCAGCCTTCAAACGGAGGGAAAGGCTAACGCATGCCACAACATGGATGAACCCTGATGATGTAAGGCTACACGATATAGACCAGTCACAAAAAAAGACAAATACTAGGCCGGGCCCAGTGGCTCATGCCTGCAATCCTAGCACTTTGGGAGGCCGAGGCGGGTGGATCACCTGAAGTCAGGAGTTTGAGACCAGACTGGCCAACCATGGTCAACATGGTGAAACCCTGTCTCTACTAAAAATATAAAAAGTAGCCAGGTATGGTGGCAGACGCCTGTAATCCCAGGTCAGCTACTCAGGAGGCTGAGGCAGGAGAATCGCCTGAACCCGGGAGGCAGGGGTTGCAGTGAGCCAAGATCGCACCACTGCACCTGGGTGACAGAGTAAGACTCCATCTAAAAAAAAAAAAAGACAAATATTGTATGACTCCACTTTATGAGGTATTTAGAATAGTCAAATTCATACAGACAGACAGACAGTAGAAGGGTGGTTGCCGGGGGCGAGGGGTAGGGAGAATGAGGAGTTACTGTTTACTAGGTACAGAGTTTCAGTTTTACAAGATGAGACGAGTTCTGGAGATGGATGGTGCTGATGGCTGCACAGCAATGTGAATGTTTAAATGGTTAAGACAACAGATTTTATACATGTATATTGTACCACAATTTAAAATTTTTTAAAGCAGTCTGGCCCTCAAATATTAAATCCATATCAAGCTACAATGACCTGCCATGAGAAAATTTTAAAGCTGAAGAACATTAGCCTAGAGCAGCACTTCCCAAACACTTCCCTACTGACATGAAGTTCAATGTAAATGGGTTACACGTGCCTTGCAAGGGGAACTAAGCCACTCTAACCCCTGACTAGTGGTTTCTGATCTCAAGGATATTTATTCATTCTCCAGTAAGTCCTACAAATATTCTTATTTTTAATGTGTTCTAAGATGTGAGAAGTCATGGCTGAAGAAATAAGAGTTAGAGATCATTTCAATCCCATCTCAGTGACAAGAAAAGTTGCTTTAGTTTTTATTAACCTACAACTTCTGCTGCCAAAGGACAAAAAAGATGATGTGATCTTACAGAAACCAGTAACAGAGATCAGCTAGACAAACAAATGAATCTCTACTGTAAAGTCACACTGTACAGCCAGGCGCAGTGGCTCATGCCTGTAATCCCAGAACTCTGGGAGGCCAAGGCGGGCAGATCACTTGAGGTCAGGAGTTCGAGAACAGCCTGGACAATGAGGTGAAACCCCGTCTCTACTAACAATACGATACAAAAATTAGCCGGACATGGTGGCATGTGCCTGTGATCCCAGCTACTTGGGAGGCTGAGGCATGAGAATCACTTGAACCGGGGAGGTGGAGGTTGCAGTGAGTTGAGATTACACCACTGCACCCCAGCCTGGGTGACAGGGCAAGATTCTATCTCCCAAAAAAAAAGTAAGTCACACTCCACTTCTGACAGTTTTTTGGTTTTTTTGTTTTGTTTTGTTTGCTTGAGATGGAGTCTCACTCTGTCCCCCAGGCTGGAGTGCAATGGCACAATCTCAGCTCACTATAACCTCTGTATCCCAGGTTCAAGCAATTCTCCCACCTCAGCCTCCCGAGTAGCTAGGACTACAGGCACCCGCCACCACGCCAGGCTAATTTTTTGTATTTTTAGTAGAGATGGGGTTTCACCATGTTGGCCAGGCTGGTCTTGAACTCCTGACCTCCAAGTGATCCGCCCGCCTCGGCTTCCCAAAGTGCTGAGATTACAGGCATGAGCCACTGTGCCTGGCCCTGATAGATCTTTAAGAACAGAACAGGAGCAATACTTTCCTCTTTACAATATGTTAGAATGACAAAAACTAAATCAGTGCATAAGGAAAGAAAAAACAATGTGGTAATTTTGTAGGCACCAAATAAACAGATCAATGAACAAAGAGTTCAGGTTTAAAAAAAAAAACAAAAAACTCCTGGCCGGGCGCAGTGGCTTACACCTGTAATCCCAGCACTTTGGGAGGCCGTGGCGGGCAGAAGACGAGGTCAGGAGATCGAGACCATCCTGGTTAACACGGTGAAACCCCAACTCTACTAAAAATACAAAAAATTAGCCAGGCATGGTGGCGGGTGCCTGTAGTCCCAGCTACTCAGGAGGCTGAGGCAGGAGAACAGCCTGAACCCCTGAGGAAGAGCTTGCAGTGAGCAGAGATCATGCCACTGCACTCCACTCTGGGTGACAGAGTGAGACCCTATCTCAAAAAAAAAAAAAAAAGAACACATATTTGTGGAAACTTAGCACAGGGTAATGGCAACATCTCAAATCAGTAGAAAATGATCAATGACTCAATAGCAACCACCTTATTTGGAGAAAAATGAAATTAGTGCTCTAACTCACCCCATTCGCATATAAAAAAAAGTTTAGCTATATTAAACATCTAAGGATAAAAATTCAAAACAAAGAAGAAAATCCAGGAAGAATACTCAATTACTGGTGTGGGGAAGACTAAGTTCACATGCTATCAAGGCCAAAAAGATTCAGTTTGGGAGCATGACTCATAGGATTGGCATGAGAACATAATGAGTTAAGAAAACTAAGACTGAAATACAGATGACTAATGGGAGAAAAATTATACATACTTCTTTTAAAATAAAAACATAGAAATCAGAAAGAAAAAGAACGAAGAACCTACTAGAAATAAGACTGAAGACAATTATAAAACGTAAAATATCCAAAAAATTAGCATAAATGGTCAAACCATGCTAAATTGCAGGAATATACAAAGAAATGTAAATTAAAAGGAGATCTGAATCTTCTACCTGTTGGGCTGAGAAAGATTTGAAAGACTGACAACACTTACCACTGGTAAGGGTTTGGGGAATGCATGCTCTCACTTTTAGCTAATGAGAGCCCAAATTGGTATTCTACAACATTTCTCTTTTCTTTTTTTTGAGACAGGGTCTCACTCTGTTGCACAGGCTGGGGTGCAGTCGCAGGATCACAGCTCACTGCAGCCTCGACCTCCCAGGCTCAAGTGATCCTTCCACCTTAGCTTCCCAAGCAGCTGGGACCACAGGAACGCACAACCATGCGCAGCTAATTTTGTTTATTTTTTGTAAAGTAGGGTCTCATGTTGCTCAGGCTGGTCTTGAACTCCGGGGCTCAAGTGATCCTTCTGCCCAAGCCTTTCAAAGTGCTGGAATTACAGGAGTAGCCACTGCACCTGGCCTGGTACAACATTTCTAAGGGCATATGGCAAATATTTACACTCTGACAAGCACTTCCGTCCTAGAACATAACCTGAGATGTTAGGTGCATCACTTACTATAAGAGCAAAATATGAGGACAACCAATAAGGGATTGGCTTAAAACTTTATGGAACATCCATGCTATGCCTTTAAGCACATACACACCCACACATATGCACTGACACAAAAAAATGTCCACAACATATTGTATAAATGGGGAGGAAAAACACAGGGAAGCTGTATGCGATTCCTCTTGTGCGTATGTATACTCAAACATGTATACATACAACGCACACATGATTTACATAAGCATTTGTAAAGTCCAAAAAAGGATATAAATCAAACTGTTCACAATGGTTATCTCCTAGGATGTACAATTTTAAGATAAAGTCAGTTTATAATCTCTACACTCCTGTTACTAGAATTTTTTCAAAGACCATTTATTACTTTTGTAAGTATGTATTTTATATACCCTGTTGTAATAAAATATAAGATAATTTCTATGGAAGGGGACAGCAATCTATGACAAAAAGGACATAATGATTTGTATGCTCCCTTTATACATTAATACATAAAGTCCTTTAAATATAAGGCAGCTTCCAGTTATGACTGAATGGTCTTAAAACATCCATATTATTCTTTTAGACAAAGGAATGCTCCATACTGAACAGTCAGAAGTTAGATCTTCCTGAGCTATGGCAAAGTTATGACACTGGGGTTCTCATATAAAAAGCATAAGACTCAGCAAATAAAGGACAATCTTCTTCAGGCATGTCTAAATTAGAAGGAGCGACAGCCTGTCAATACGATTTCAGACACACAAGATCACTGTGAGGCTAAACTTAGCAGAAATCCACGAAAATACTCACTACAGGATCAGACCAATTAACTGATCAAAAGAGCAGCTGCAAGAAATATAATTTATTTAATATATAATCACACCAGTATAATGCCAGCTAAACTGGTTTCTGTAATGGGGGCATAAAACAGTCACAACATCCCCCATATACATACACACCACTACCACCACCACACACACCACTTTAAGTAAAGATAATGCTGAAAACAAGACAGGCTGTAACAGAACCTCAATATACAAAGTGATATGTAATCTGAATTTTATTTTAATAATACTGAAAACAGTCACCTCTTAAGTGGGTAATGTCCCTAAAGATAAGCAGTTCTGTAAATTATATTAACGTATCTAAGAAACATAGAGTAAACAAAACTAATGCCATGAAACAAAGCTAATTCAAAGAATTCAAAATACAACTGAACAGTTAAAATACTTTAAAAGCAAAAACAACTGTAATTTGAATTGGGGATATCAGTACTAACATGCCTACAATATGTCTTCATTCATGACTGGCCTATCTTTTTTCTTCAGTATCCCACTCCTCATTCCTTCCCATTCCTGGGATCCTGAATCATTAATTCATTCACACAGCAATTCTTTATTGAGCATTTACTATGTGCCAGGCACCGTTCTAAACTCTGGAGATGCAGCAGTGAGTAAAACTAAAATCTCTGCCCTGGCGCATCTTGCATTCTAGTGGCATCAAATCCATCAGTGCCGCTCACTATATAAAATTACATCCTTCTGGCCACCCCACCTCAACATCCCTAGACCTCCCCATGAATAGGCTCCTATTTTTTTCTTTTTACAATGCCTTCAGCACATTATTTTATTTTCAGTGTCCCCACTTTAGAACATTAAGCTCCAGAAGACAGGAATGTTTTTAATGTTTTGTATGTTGCAAGAGCTTAGAATACTGTCTGCCATACAGACATTCAAATATTTGTTGAGTTAATGAATGCCTTCTCTTCCCTCTATGGTCTAGCTCTCTCTCCCAATGAAAGTTGCTCACATCTATCCTATTTTGTCAGCAAAATACATGTCCTCTGTCCTACAGCCCGACCCTACCTTGCCTTCTACTTTCCAGCTTCTTTGAAGATGCAGAACTGCAGCAGTCTGTACCAACTCTCTCTCCATTTCTTCACTTTTCCTGCAACTGCTTTGGTTTTGTTTGTTTGGTCACCAAAGCCTTCTTTTTTGCAAATCCAAATTTAGTTTACTTTTTAATTAAACACGTAATTCGTACTCACTACAAAAGCACACAGAAAATGCTATCACATGCCACATAATGAATTAAGCCAGAAACCTGGGAGTTATTCTCAATGTCTGCCTATCTCTCCCAGCCCACACTCAATCCATCACCAGTTCTGAATGATTCTATTTCCAAATCCCATCTCCAAGCCATCCAGTCATCTCCAGCTCCACCGTTAACTCTCACTGGATTCCTGCAAATTGCACCCCCTGGTCTCTCAACTTCCATTCTTGCCTCCAATCCCCTGACCACTCAGCACCCAACACACTGGCTGTAAATAGCACATCAAAGCAAGAATCTCCTATTTCAGACCTCTATAATGGACAATCCTTCACAGGGACATCCCAGTTTCCAAGGTGGTCTATGGCTGTGAGCAGCATGACCCCTGCTGTGGCCTCTTCTCCTGCCACTCTCTACCTCCCCCTACCCCCTATGACCTCCCACTTCTCACTACAGACCTGAAGTGAGACTTTTCACTTTTCACTAGCCTAACCAAATCCCTCCTTACTTCGACTCCCTGTTATAATTAGTAATTATCCACGTTAAATGTTTCTTTCAATTCACTTCCCATCGTGAAGCCTGCCCGCAAGCCTCCCCTCCGTCTAGATCACTCTTCACTGATCACTTATCTCACCAAGCTAAACTCCTCCTCATCACTTCCATCACAAAAATATCACTTTCTAAGAGAAGTCTTCCCTGGCTTCTCATCTAAATTACATCGTCCTCTCCGGTAGCAGCCTGTATTTTTCCTTCTCAACCCTTTGTAGCACTGTGTAAGTACACACCCACTCTTATAATTACCTGCTTAATGGCTGTCTCCCTTTGAAGGCAAGATTTTGTCTTGATCCATCCATTCATCCAATCTATCTAACCAATCTATTTAATCTATCTATCTATTTATCTATATATCTGTCCCCCAGGGACTAGAACAGTGCCTGGCACAAAAGAGCTCAGATGAATGAATGACTGTCCTATCAGCCTATAAACTCTGCAAAAACAAGTTCAATGTCTGTTTTGTCTGCTCTTGTGTATCTCATAACAAACACATTATGTCTGGCATAGAGAAAACACTCAACATTTATTAAACAAATGCTGAATGAATACCAAAAAAAAAGCAGTGGGGGGAAGCATCATAATTCTATCTGTCACAGAGAAAAAAAAAAAACAACACTGCTACCACCTTGGCCATCTAGATATACACAGCCTTCCAGATTGCTCTACATTGTGTTAATTGTATGGCGTCCGCTTCTCCAGTACACATCTCCACGAGCACCTGCAGCTGCTCCAGTCTCCAGAGACTGCAGCACACAACGGCAGGCCATACCCAGCAGCCAGCAGCTCCCCCTCAGCATCCCACTCTGGAGGTTTTGTAGCAGGGTACCTCTAGTGAGACACCTTCCCATGAAGAGCTTTTGTGTGGCTCCCCAGCGAGCAACTTTTGGCAGGTATCAGAAGGTGGATTTCCATGATGTTCCAATAGTATGACATCCCAGCAACTTCTCAGCCATGCAATAAACCAGTCATGCCCTCTGGATAAGGTCTGGATCTTGGTCCTGGGGGAAGGAGGGACTCTACCTCAGTCCCAGGGGCAGCAGTTGCTCTGTTTCTCTGCTATTTTCATATTCTTTATAGTTCTCTTCACTTTTCACTAGCCTAACCAAATCCCTCCTTACTTGATTTCCTGTTATAATTAGTAATTATCCACATTAAATACTTTTTTTCAATTTACTGGTGATACAGTTTGAATCTGTGTCCACACTCAAATCTCATGTTCAACTGTAATCTCCAATGCTGAAAATGGGACCTGGTGGGAGGTGACTGGATCATGGGGGTACACTTTGATGAATGGCTTAGCACCATCCCTTTGGTACTGTTCTCATGATAGAGTTCTCATGAGAGCTGACTGTTTAAAAGTGTGTAGAGCCTCCCCTCCTCTCTCTCTCTTGCTCCTGCTCTGGCCGTGTAAGACAAATCTGCTTCCCCTTCGCCTTCTGCCATGATTGTAAGTTTCCTGAGGCCTCCTCCAAGCAGATGCCAGCACTTTGCTTCCTGCAGAGTCTGTGCAACCATGAGCAAATTAAATCTCTTTTCTTTATAAATTACCCAGTCTTGGGTATTTCTTTATAGCACTGTGAGGACAAACTAATTCAAATGGTTTCTCTCTCCTGATTAGATCCAGATTGATACAAACTTGGAATTTGTGTTTGTTGTTGGGATATAAAATTGCAATTGTATCCAGAGTTACCTTGAATCTTGTAACCTAGCTTGTTTTTTATAATAAGTTATAAACAGGTTTTTATTAATTTTCTATATATACAATCATGTCATCCACAAAATCAGTTTTGTTCTTCCCCTTCTCATCCCTGTACTCTCTATTTTTCTTTTCATACTCAACTAGGTAGGACTTCCAGAAAAATAATAAAATTGGTGACAGTGAAAACAACTTCTGTTTCCCAGTCTCAAAAGAAAACTTTCAACATTTCATCAGTAAACATGGTGTTCGCTATAGGATTTTTCTGAGTAATTTTTATTAAACTAAGAAAGTTAACTTTTATTCATAACGTATTAAGAGATTCCATTTTGAATGGCTACTGGATTTTACCAAAGGCAATTTTTGCACCTCTGACATTATCACACGATTTTTCTGTTCTCTATTAATTTAGTGATTTACACTGATCAATTCTTCAAATATTAAACCTATCTTTAAGATATTCTGAATTTAGTCTTTTGATATTTGTTGATATTTACTCTATAAATCAACAATTTTGATCAATGTTCCCTATGCATATGAAAAGAATGTACAGTCTACAGTTACTGGGTGCAGTATTGTATTTCATATTTCACTATATTCCATATGTCATTTTGAATGCATCTTATTTTCAACATACAGTCTTTTGTTGCTTAACAACAGGGATACATTCTGAGAAATGCATCATTAGGCTTTTTCGTCATTGTGCAAAGACGACAATGTACTTACACAAACGTACTTACACAAAGATGTACTTACAAAAATCTAGATAGTACAACCTTCTACACTCCTAAGCCATATGGTATATCCTATTGCTCCTGGGCTATGAATCTGCATATTACTGTACTGAATATTGCAAGCAACGGTGACACAGTGATAGGTATTTGTATCTAAACATATCTAAACATAGAAATGGTAATGTGTTACACTATGACACTATGACATCCCTTCAAGACAGGAATTTTTCAGTTCCATTAAAATCTTATGAGACCAGCATCATATATACAGTCCCTTGTTGACTGAAACATTGTTATGAAGCACAGGACAGCAGTATGTCTAAATTACACGTAAACCCACTGAGATTTCAATTAGGTCAAGTTTGTTCATTATGTTATGGAAATCATCTGTCCTTACTGATACTTTGTTTTTGAGTTAATAAAGATGGTATATTAAAACTTTCCACTATGAATTGTGGATCTGCCTGTTCTTTGTCATTTTTGTTAACTCTAGCTTCGTGTATTTTGAGATAGTGTTTTTAGGTACATATAGATGTAGAACTGTTGTAACTTCCTGGAGAACTGAATTGAGTATCTTACCATTATGTATGTCTTTATTACAAGTAATTATTTCTACCCTAAAGTCTACTTTATTTATAAAGGTACACCAGTTTTCTTCAATGTTTGAGTAATACATCTTTTCTACCATTTTATTTTCAACTTCTCTGCATCCTTGAAAGTGGTACAGAGTTGTGATCTGCTTTTTTTTTAAATCCAATTTCTCAATCCTTGCTTTTTAATTAGAAATTTTGGTTCACTTTTATTTAATATAATTACTGATAGACTAAGTTTAAATCTAACACCTTACTGTTCACTTCCTATTTTTCCCACATGCTCTGTTTCTGTTTTTGGTCTTCTTGCCTTCTTTTTAGATTAATCAAGTTTTACTACACCTACTGCTGTTACTATTCCATATTTCCCCTCTATTAATTTGTTAATTATATATATTTTACTACTCTTTTAATGACTATCCTAGAGATTATAATATGTGCCCTTGACTTATCAAAATCTCAAGTAAATTATATTTTTACCACTTCCTGGGCAATGAAAAGACCATAAGATACTAACTCTTATTTAACATCCCCACAACTTATATGCTACTATTGTATTTTTAAATTCTATGTATATTTTAAACCACAAATAATGTTTTACCCAACAGTGTTCATTTACATTTACCATCTTATTTCTCTTTTCTTTTTTTGAGACGGAGTCTCACTCTGTCACCCAGGCTGGAGTGCAGTGGCTGGATCTCAGCTCACTGCAAGCTCCGCCTCCCGGGTTTACGCCATTCTCCTGCCTGAGCCTCCCGAGTGGCTGGGACTACAGGCGCCCGCCACCTCGCCCGGCTAGTTTTTTGTATTTTTAGTAGAGACAGGGTTTCACCGTGTTAGCCAGGATGGTCTCGATCTCCTGACCTCGTGATCAGCCCGCCTCGGCCTCCCAAAGTGCTGGGATTACAGGCTTGAGCCACTGCTCCCGGCCTTATTTCTCTTTTCTTTAGTCTTTACTTTTCCATGCATCTTAAAGCTGCCATCCAGGATCACTTCTCTTCTGCCAAAGACCAATCTTTACTATCATTTCTTTTAGTGCAGGTCTGGTGTAATTAACTCTGCGATATAATAAGAAATATATATTTGGTCTTCATTTGAAGTTCCTGGCATCAAGCCCTGAAACCCTTGGAATTTTCTGAGTTACAGTAGTAAGAAGAGCAGACATACCTGAGTTTATGATGAGAGGACTCTTGGGAGAATGGCAGCTGGTTACCAAAGCAACCAATCATGTGATTAGAGGATTTAGACTTTCAGACCCTCGCACTCTGCTCCCCACCCCACCACCTCCTGGGAAGGGAGAGAGGCTAGAGACTGAGTTCAATAGCCAATGGCCAATGGCCAAAGATTTGATCAATCACGCCTTCATCATGGAGCCTCCATAAAAACCCAAACAACAGAGTCCAGACAGCTTCCGCGTTGGTGAACACATAGGGGAGCTGGGAGGGTGACGCACCTGGAGAGGGTGTGCAAGTTCTGAGTTCCTCCCCATACCTTGCTCTATGCATCTCTTTCATTTAGCTGTTCCTGAATTGTATCCTGTATAATCAACAGGTAAACCTAGGTAAATGTTTCCCTGTTTTGTGAGCCATTCTAGCAAATCACTAAATCTGAGGAAGGGGTTATAGGAATCCTCACTTCACAGCAGTCAATACGAAATATGGGACACCTGGACTTGCAATTGGTTTCTAAGCAATCCTGTGTGGCTGAGTTCTCAACCTGTGAGGCAAGTAATTCCAGGCAGCATCCAAAATGAGTTAAATTGCAGACTACCTGGAGTCCACAGAGAACCGGAGAATTGGCTACACATTTGGTAGGAGAAGTTTTGTGAGCGTAGAAGAAAGAGAAGTGGGGTTTTGGCTTTTTCTTTTAAATCTTCTCATTTTTGTTGCTCTAAAGAAGTGATAATTTTGTCCTCACTTTTGAAGGATCTATTTGCTGGATATAACATTCTACTTTGGCTATTTACCTTCTTTTTTACATTTTGAAAACATTAGTCCATTGCCTTCTGATATCTATTGAGAAATTAGCTGTCAATCTTATTGCTCTTTTGAATGTAGTACGTAGTTTTTCTCTGGTTTTTTGTTTTTATTTTTTTTAGAGACAGAGTCTCACTCTCGCCTAGGCTGTAGTGGTGCGACCTTGGCTCACTGCAATCTCCGCCTCCTGGGTTCAAGCGACTCTCGTGCCTCAGCCTCCCAAGTGACTGGGATTACAGGCGTGAACCATCATGCCCAGCTAATTTTTGCATTTTTAGTAGCGATGGGGTTTCCCCATGTTGAAGAGGCTGGTCTCAAACTTCTGGCCTCAAGTGATCCAGCCGCCTCAGCCTCCCAAGAGCTGGGATTACAGGAGTGAGCCACCGCACCTGGCCTCTGCTTACTATTAAAATTTTCTCCTTATCTTAGATTTCTGGCAGTATTTTTAAAATCTGTGATGAGATGGCTTAGTTCTACTTCTAGGTCTGTAGTACTTTTTAAATCTGTGATGAGATGGCTTTTGTCTGTTATGAACAATTCTCAGCTATCATCACTCCAAATACTGCTTTTGCAGCACTCCTCATTCCTTTCCTACTAGGATTTCAATTATATGTTGGTTAAACCTTTCCACTGAATCCCTATGACTCACTCTTTCATGTATGTCCAGCCCATTTTTATTTCCATGTTTCATTCTGAATATTTGTTTTCTACTTATTAGTATTACTAATGTACTACCAAACCCATTAACTGACATCTTAATTTCAGTTACAGTCCTTTAACTGTAGAGTTTACATTTGGTTTTTCTATTGGGGAGGGGGTGGTGTGATTCCAATTTCCCTATTCTTAATCTTATAAATCCTTAAACACACTAGATACATTACCCTTTTCTAATAACTTCACTATCTGGATCCCTGTCGATCCACTGCCACAGTCTGTTGTTTCTCTTGGCATTCAGTAACACTGTCTTAAATCCTCATCTGCCTGGTGATTTCTGAGTGCCAAACATTGTAAATAAACGTAGAGCTCATTTGAGGTTCTGAGTGATGTTATCGTCTATTAATGAAGGGAATTACACTTGCTTCTTTCCAGAACACCTTAATCTAGTCAGGAGCTGAGAGGGTCTGGAACTGGACTTCAATACCTGTGAGGAGCTACTATCCCTAAGATATAGGCCTTTGGGTCTCCTACTCAAAGCCTAAGAAGTTTTCCTCCTCCGTGACCTGTGCCAAACTCCAATTTTTGTCCTCTGCCCTTTGAGTCTAACAAAAACTCTGTTCAGCCGTCCAGCTTCTCATCTGCCTAAATCTTCTTGAATCAGCAGATTCCTCTGGGACAGAAATGACTGCAAATGATGGTCTCACATCTTGAGCTTCCCTACCCCACCACCATGCCCCATATCTTATACTCACAAATCTTCACTATTTTGTTAACTCTCCATTTCCCTCACAGAAATTTTGTCTTAAATTTTGTCCATCATCTCAACTTGTTCTCAGCAGGAAATAAGGTCCAACAACTTAGTCTATCATTAACCAGAAAAATCTTCCCCACTCTCCTTGTGGGTCTTTTGTAATTCCTCTCTGTCTTTTTTTTTTTTTTTTTTTTTTTTTTTTTTTGAGGCGGAGTCTCACTCTGTCGCCCAAGCTGGAGTGCAGTGGCACAATCTCGGCTCACTGCAAGCTCCGCCTCCCGGGTTCACGCCATTCTCCTGCCTCAGTAGCCTGAGTAGCTGGGACTACAGGGACCCGCCACCACCCCCGGTTAATGTTTTGTATTTTTAGTAGAGACAGGGTTTCACCGTGTTAACCAGGATGGTCTCAATCTCCCGACCTCATGATCCACCCGCCTCGGCCTCCCAAACTGCTGGGATTACAGGCGTGAGCCACCGTGCCTGGCCTCCTTTCTGTCATTTTATCAAAATTTTGGAAGGATGAAAAATAAAGACATCTTCAATGAGTCCTACTTAACTAGAAACCTTCAGTTACTCATTTTTTTGATAGATCATTTAGATATGAAGCATATTAAACCTGTACCTGTCAAATATGTGGCAAACACTTTTCCCAGTTTGCCATTTACACTTTAATTTTATGATATTTTTAGCACACAGACATGCTGGATTTACATGAAAATGTAATAGTCTTTTCCTTCTGTTATGATTCTCGTGCCTCAGCCTCCTAAGTGGCTGGGATTACAGGCGTGCACCACCCCGCCCGGCTAATTTTTGTATGATTAGATGTGGTATAATTAGATTAGAATGGGTTTGCTCCTTCCTAACCTGAACACAAACTGAATCCTGACCGATATTTTCTCCTAGTATTTTTACTATTTTCAATTTCTACATTTAATTTTTAGATTTATTTTGGTATAAGACATGAGGTGGGGACCTAATCTAATTTTTTTTTTTTCCTGAGACAGAGTCTCTGGGCTCTGTCACCCAGATTGGATTGCAGTGGCACGATCTCAGCTCACTGCAACCTCCACCTCCCAGGTTCAAGCAATTCTTGTGCCTCAGCCTCCCAAGTAGCTGGGATTACAGGTGTGCATCACCATATCTGGCTAATTTTTGTATTTTTAGTAGAGATGGGGTTTCGCCGTGTTGGCCAGGCCAGTCTTGAACTCCTGACTTCAGGTGATCCTCCTGTCTCAGCCTCCCAAAGTGCTGGGATTACAAGCATGAGCCACCACACCCAGCATAACCTAGTATTTTTTAAGTGGTAAGCCAATAGTTCCAAATCCATCTAAATAAACAGCCCTCCATTTCCTCCTCAAAACTGTACCTTTATCATATACTGTCTGTCTCTCTCTCTCTCTCTCTCTCTCTCTCTCTCTATATATATATATATATATATATATATATATATTTTTTTTTTTTTTTCCCTTAACACTTCTATAATTTTACTCTGCAGCCTGGCACTGCTGATCCCTACTGCTCACTCTCCTTGCTACTCTCCCAGCTCCCCTCATCTTCAACTATTCCTTCTTAGTCTCCTTTGTAAGCTCAATTTCCTTCCTAAGACCCCTCTCTCGTTTCACACTCTCTCATTTTCCAGCCTCCTTTAGTTCATTTCTGGAAGCTCTTTCTTCTCTCATTCTCCTACTCTCCAAGGAAAATTTTATGCGTACTCTAAGCTTCTTTGAGCTCTCTCTAGGTCCCAAATCTACATCCAACTGCTTTCTAGGATCTCTAGATGTTCCCCAGGTGCTCCAAGCTCAACCATACAAATAAAAATACAGTATGTACTGAAACTTGCTCTTCTTTATGTATTTCATTATCTACAGTACCATCACCACTCAAGCCAGAATCTCAGTAATTTCTCCTCTCCTTCACCGTGAAAGGATCCAGAATAAGCCACTATAGCATAAAAATTATTTTGAGCTGAAGGCATTTGAGTTCCTGAAACCCCTTATCTGCCTAAAAGCAGAGCCTCCCAAAAGAACTCAAAGAACTCAATTGTCATAAATCCTTTCCCACAGGGGCAACTCTAATCTTCTGAGATGAGAAGACAACCAAACAGACAATGTCACGAAAATATATAGCTTCCATTTATTCTCCTAAAGGCCCATTTATCTTTCCAAATAGTTCTTTGTTTTCCCAGAGGTAGCCTTTCTCCCTCTCCTCCTCATCTATTAAGATGGTGTATAAACCCCAAATCCTAACGGCTCTTTTCAGTCACATTTATTTGTGAACTCCCCTAAGTATTTACAAGATTAAAATCTACCTTTTCTCTTGCTAATCTATCATTTGTCAGTTTAATTCAAAGGCCCCCAAGTACTGAACCTAACAGAGTAGAGAAAAAGTGTGACAGCCATCACATCTTAGAGGTCACATAAATGCTACTGACTCTAGCTCCCAAGTCAGATCCTTCGCTACTGCCAATGCCTAAAAACAGGTCTTAGTTACTAGCTCTGGGATGGATTCCTCACCAGACTCCCATTTCTTCCAAACCACTCTCTACATGGTCCACAGGGTAACTGCATAAAATGAAAATCTGCTCATTTTCCTCTTCTGATTAAACCGTGGTAAAAGGCCAGGTGCAGTAACTTATGCCTATAATCCCAACACTCTGGGAGGACAAAATTGGAGGATCGCTTGAGGTTAGGAGTTCAAGGCCGGGAAACATAAGGAGACTCCGTCTTTACAAAATAAAATAAAACTATTAGCCAGGTATGGTGGTGCAGCCCTGTGGTCTCAGCCACTCTGGAGGCTGAGGTATGAGAGGATTGTTTGAGGCCAAGGGGTTCAAGGCTATGGTGAGCTATGATCAAGCTGGGAGACAGAGTGAGACCTTCAAAGAAAACAAACAAAACTCTGTTAAGATTTGCAAACCCAGGCTGGGGGCGGCAGCTCACACCTGCAATCCTAGCACCCTGGTGAGGTGGGCAGATCACCTGTGGTCAAGAGTTTGAGACCAGCCTGGCCACTATGGTGAAATCCTTTTTCTACTAGAGATAAAAATATTAGACCTGGCGCAGTGGCTCACACCTGTAATCCCAGCACTTCGGTAGGCCGAGGCAGGCAGATCATGAGGTCAGGAGTTCAAGACCATCCTGACCAACATGCTGAAACCCCATCTCTATTAAAAATACCAAAAAAAAAAATTAGCTGGGCACCACACATACACCTGTAATCCCAGCTATTCAGGAGGCTGAGACAGAAGAATCACTTGAAACCAGGAGACGGAGGTTGCAGTGAGCAGAGATCCCACCACTGCACAACAGACTGGGAGACAGAGGACTCCACCAAAAAAAAAAAAATTCGCTGGAGGTGGTGATGCACATCTGTAATCCCAGCTACTAGGGAGGCTGAGGCAGAGAGAATTGCTTGAACCCAGGAGGCAGAGGTTGCAGTGAGCCAAAATCGCACCACTGCACTCCAGTCTGGGTGACAGAGTCAGACTTTTGTCTCAAAAAAAAAAAAAATTAAACCCAACGTAGCATACATAGAGTAGCCTTCTATGATCAAGCTGCTACTCTAACCTTAACTCATCCGTCTCTCTCCTTAAACCCTAAACTAGCCATAAGCAAATTATCCAAGCAACTCAAACTAATTCCTTCTTCCATTCCTTTGTACAGGAAAGGAAGTATTATTAGTAGTTTGACTAAATGTAGTACCTTCAGCCCAGAAAGTTGTCTTGCTGATTCTCTTTGCGTAGCAAACTTTCTAATCATCTTCAAAATACAGCTTTAGTGTCATTTTTCAAAAAAATATCCATCCTTCACTTGAGGCCAGGAGTTCAACACGTGCCGGTCAACATAGTGAAACTCCATCTCTACTAAAAAGTAGAAAAATTAGCCAGGCGTAGTGGCACAAGCCTATAATCCCAGCTACTCGGTAGGCTGAGGCAAGAGAACAGCTTGAACCCAGGAGGCAGAGGTTGCAGTGAGCCAAGATAGCACCACTGCACTCCAACCTAGGCGACACAGCAAGACTCCGTCTCCAAAAAAAAAAAAAATAAATAAATCCATCCTTCATGTGCTCAAGCGGACCATCACTGCCTCCTTTTTGCCACAGATATACCTTATACATACATACTTTATAATTCCATTATACTTCTTATCATACCATTTTGCAATCATTTTTTACGTCTGTCTTCCCTCCAAGACTATGGCTGCCTTTTGTTTACTTCCAATTGGCCAGACTTACATACTGACCAAGAGTCTCCTTGACCAAACTCTAGCCGAGCTCCTCTGAATCCTCTTCCCAACTAGGCCTTCCGTATCAACCTTCAGTGTCCATCCTTGTCTGTCTAGCTTAGTTTTAGCAAGAATTCTGTCAATATGGTTTAGTAATACTAATGATTCTTTATTATTATAAATTTAATCCATGTAGAAATAACCTGTGTTTTGGGACTCCCTTTAGTTAAAAAGTTGACAAAAAGCTAGAAATTTTCACAACTACATCTAAAAATGTTTCCAGTCTTTGCATACAAATGATACAAGCTACTCTGTTTTTGAACTTTTTTAAAAACCTTCATATCCATTTCCTAACTATGGTACAACTACAGCCCCAGGCAGGAAAGCTGCATATCTTTATTTGGGCAACTGTCTCATTATAAAGAGAATAAAAAGAGCCATAACAAACATTCAAATGAAAAGTGGCACCATGTAAATGGAGAGTAGATAAGTGCATTTTCCAATAGCTTCAGATGATGAGAATATATCAGAGTATCAAAACAGATTTGATATGAAAGTTTTAATGAATCTATAAAACCTACTTTTAAGTATAATCAAAGAAATCCTAGTTCAAATTTTAAAACCAAATATACACAGTGAAAAGTGAAAAAATATATCTTACATGGTCTGGCTGTGTCCCTACCCAGATCTCGCCCTGAAGTGTAATAATTCCCATGTGTCAAGGGTGGGGCCAGGTGGAGATAACCGAATCATGGGGACTGTTTCCCCCATATTGTTCTCATGGTAATGAATAAGTCTCACGAGATCCGATGGTTTTATAAATGGGAGTTCCCCTGCATATTCTATCTTGTCTGCCACCATGTATGACGTGCCTTTGCTTCTCCTTTGCCTTCTGCCGTGACTGTGAGGCCTCCCCAGCCATGTGCAACTGTGAGTCAATTAAACCTCTTTCCTTTATAAATTATCTGCTCTCGGGTATGTCTTTATTAGCAGCATGAGAACGGACTAATACAATATCCCATTAACCTATTTTCAAAACTTATTCCCAGACCTGTTAGGAGACCTGAAGGTCTGTCATTAACAAACAGATCATAGTTACTACCCTCTAGCTTTCCAAAGAATAGCCCTGTAGAGTAACATAGATACAACCTGAAGCAGTTACTAAACTGAAACTTCCATATCTCCACGAAGCAGCACTTAAATCATCCATGGTAACATCGTTTCTTTCCAGTTTTCAACATGTGGCAGTTTTGTTTAAGTAAATAACAGCTTTATTGAGATACAATTCACAAATCATAAAGTCCACCCACTTAAAGTATATTTTTAAATATACGCACAGAGTTGTGCAACCATCACTATGGCAGCTTTTAACTCAATTTGGTTAGGCTAGAATTTTTCAGGATTCACTTCCCTGAATCTGGATAAGACTTAAAAAGTGAAAAGTAAAACAGTCATTACTTCCTGAGGGCCAAGGTAGTTAGAGGTGGTAGCAGACATAAACAGAGATGCCAGAGGGTTCCAGCTTGTCCACATGCTGCTCTGTCACTAGCATTTTCCCCAACTGCCGGCCTTGTCAACGAACTGAAGCCCCTGGACCATCAGCTGCTGGACAGCAGACCTAGCAAAGCGATTGCTACGCAGAGGTAATAGCTTTTCACAGACTTTTTCATCAGGTTCCCTTTGTGGTCCCGCTCTAGCAGCTGTTCATGCCTAGCTTCTCAGAGCCTCCCACAAGTTCTAACTCAGCCACCCATTCAGGTGCTTCAGGAGAGGTGCTTTTGCAACTCTTCTCTGGTCCTCCAGAGAAGATAATTCCTGGACAATTCCTCCTTCCAAACTGTTATTTTTCCAGCTTTTCCCCACAGTTGTAAACTAGCTGATTGCTATAAAAAAGAAATCCCTTATTCCATAATACAGTGGTTCTGCTTCCCTGACTGAATCCTGACTGATATCCACGAGTTACTTATGTGTCCCTAAACAGTAGTTTAGCATTGACTCTTTGAACTTTATAAAACTAGAATCTGATCCTCTGCATTCTGTGAGAATCTTCCATGGTGCTGCATGCAGCTGTATTTTGCTCATTTCGCAATGCTGTTCAATAATCTATTTTATACCATAAACCAGGTCAGTAAACTTTTTTTTTTTTTTTTTTTTGGACACAGGGTCTCTCTCGCTCGGTCATCCAATCTGGAGTGCAGTGGCACAGTCTCTCAGCTCCCCACAACCTCCACCTCCCAGGCCCAAGCAATTCTCCCACCTCAGCCTCCCAAGTAGCTGGGACTACAGGCACGCAGCACCTTTACACTGGGCTAATTTTTGCATTTTTTTTGTAGAGATGGGGTTTTGTCATGTTGCCCAGGCTGGTCTTGAACTCCTGGGCTCCAGCAATCTGCCCGCCTCAGCCTCCCAAAGTGCTGGAATTACTGGCGCAAGTCACTGTGCCCAGCCTCATTTCAGTTTACGTTTTATTAAAATATTATATACAAACAAGAAAGAGCACAAAGTGTAAGTATATTGGTGTGTATGTGTGCATGTGTATCACACTTATCATCAAGAAAGAACATTACCAACACCCCAGAAGCCCTGCTAATATATCCTCCCTACTCTCCAAAGGTAACTACATCTCCTGACTTGCAACACCATAAATTAATTTTGTCTTTGTTTTGAACTTGTATACAGAATCAAACAATATATATTCTGAGTGTCTGGTTTCCTTCTCTCAACATTATGTCTGTGAGAGTTACTCACTTCTTGAATATTCATCCATTCATTAGTTTTCACAGCTGTACAGTCTGCTGAGAATATACACAAGGAGTAGAACTGCTGAGCTTTATGGTGTGCAAATCTTCTACTCTCACAGATAATTCTAGCGTCCCAAAGTGGTGAAACTAACGTAGATTTCCATGAGCAGTACATGAAAGTTCTGCCTGCTCTGTTTCTTGCTGACACCTGATGGTGTCTTTTTTAATTTGGCCTTGCAGATGTCTGAGGGCATCTAACTATGGAATACGCTCTGATGACCAGTGAGGTAGTGCACCTTTCCCTAAGTTTACTGACCTGTGAAGTGCCAGTTTGAGTCTTTTACTCATTCTTCTACTGGGTTGTCTGTCTTCTTCTCATTGATTTGTAGAAATTCTTAAAATAGTCTGAATACAAGCCTGTGTTGGTCAGTCTCACTCTATGACTTGACTTTTCATTCACTTAATGGTGTCTTTAGATAAATAGTTCCTTTAATGAAATCTAGTGTATCAAACTTTTCCTTTATTGTTACTGCTTTTTGTGCCTTATTTAGTATCTATTTACTACACATATCAACATGGGGCAAGTGAACTAACGCTGTGCAATGCATCCTATTAGATGCTATACGTGTGTCAAGTGCTAAAGGTACATTAATTCATTAAATTCTCCAAACCATCATAGAAAAAGTAAGTGTAACTAACTTGAAGGCACTGCCGGTTCACTGAACAGGAGAGGCTGCCAGATCCAGCAAGTCTAAGTTATATACTAAACCCTAAGTGTCAGACACTAACCCTAAGTGTTATACACTAAATTGTGCACACCAGTGTAAGAGTAAAATTCTTACAGTGCTCTTACAGCCACATCTAATGCTTACCCATATACACAGAATGTGCACATACATATAACATGTTACTCATATACAAATAACATGCATATACATAGATACATGACGTACATATCATTTACCCACATACGTAGAACATTTCTGACTCATTTCAAAAATTAAAGAACTAAAAACTAAACAAGTTAACCTAACTAAAGATTACATTTTATTTCCAAAGCAATCTCATGCAAAAGTAGGACAGTACAGGCCTAAAACATAAGACTGGCCTCAATTTACAGAAAATCACAAGCAATTCAATCGTACAGATCAATAGTATGAAAAAAAAACAAACAGTAAGAAAACTGTAAATCAGGAAGCAGAGTAGGAGGAAAACAATTATTTTGTAAAGTTAGAAAGCAAAGGGAGATTAACCATCATGAAGTATTTTTAAAATTATACTGAAGCTGTTGTGGGAGCATGTCAATGTCATAGAGAAGTATAAAAAAGTTTGGGGCCAGGCGCGGTGGCTCATGCCTATAATCCCAGCACTTTGGGAAGCTGAGGCAGGTGGATCACCTGAGATCAGGACTTTGAGACCAGCCTGGCCAACGTGGTGAAACCCCGTCTCTACTAAAAATACAAAAATTAGCAGGGCATGGTGGTGCGTGCCTGTAATCCCAACTACCTGGCAGACTGAGGCAGGAGAATTGCTTGAACCCAGGAGGCGGACGTTGCAGGAAGCAGAGATCACGCCACTGCACTCCAGCCTGGGTGACAGAGCAAGGATCCGTCTCAAAAAAAAAAAGTCTGGAAATATACAATGAGAATGGTTAAGTTATTCTCATACTAATAAAACTATCCTCAAGGAAAAAATTATAAGAGACCATTAACAGCCAATCCCTACTCTGAGAACTCCCTTTATCAGGTTTGAGCTAACCTCTTGATCACTTTTCTGGATCTTTCTCTGACCAAACCAAAAACACAAAGTTTTCTAACTGAAATTCCTCAGAAACTGATCACCTTGTAAAATACTGTGTCTTTCCAAACTGGATGACCACTTATCAGGAATGCTCATCTCACAGTGTTCAGAGACTGGGAAGGGAATGGAATGGGTATCTAAGAACCTTAAGGTGTGAAAGAACAGCAGCTAAAAGATGGAGACAGACTATGGGAGGAAAAGAAAACATAATTCCCACGTGTTACAAATAGCTGCTTCATCATATCAGGCTATTCAGAAAGGAAAAAAGTTTAAAGAACGCAACATGAAAAACAGAAATGAACAAACTGTGCCCTACCAGATACCAAGCTTTGAGTATTATATACTGCTTAGGAGTTTTAATCCAAATTCAGACGTGTCAGTTGATTCAGATGATCTACATTTTAATAATGTAACTGTACATTTAACAATGACCACTTGCCTATTACAAATGTTCCCCTCCAGATTTCCTCTTGCTGCTTTTTTTTGGGGAGGGATGGAGACTTGCTCTTGTGGCCCAGGCTGGAGTGCAATGGCACAATCTTGGCTCACTGCAACCTCTACCTCCCGGGTTCCAGCAATTCTCCTGCCTTGGCCTCCCGAGTAGCCGGGATTACAGGCATGCACCACCATGCCCAGCTAATTTTCTTGTACTTTTAGTAGAGATGTGGTTTCACCATGTTAGCCAGACTGGTCTTGAACTCCTGACCTCAGGTGATCCACCTGCCTCGGCCTCCCAAAATGCTGGGATTTACAGGTGCAAGCCACCGCGCCTGGCCCTTTTGCTTACTTTTAACCACAATTTGTTTAATCAGAGTGAAGACTTCTTTAGAAAGCAGTCAACAGTAGATATAAGGCTGTAGTTCTTAGCCCTGGTTGTACTTCAGAATCTTCTAGGGAGCTTTTTAAAATCCTCAGCTTGGGCCCTATCCCTGAGACTCCAGTTGAATTAGTCTGTGGTGGGGCCCAGGCCGTGATATGTTTACAAATCTGTCCCAGTGAGTCTAACATGCAGCAGGGCTGCGAACCACCAATACGAAGAAGGAGCACTGACTGGACTAGGAGCAGGAGGAGGCCTGACTCTTCTGAGCCTCGCAGAAGGGGTGTTTTTACACTCACTATGCCCACTTGTTTCTAAATACCGTTTAAGACCAGCACCTCCCCCACTTGAGAGCCACTGAGTCCAGGAATGACTGGGTCTGCACTAACTTGGTCTTCCACTTCTGTGACCACGTTGTGGAGTGAATAAATGTTATTAAAATGTAACAAAGTAAAGAAAGAAATGGAGGCAGGACTACAATTTAGTGGGTGAGAAGAGGAGAAGTGCAAGAGAAGTGGATGGGGGGCAGGAGAGGAAAGGAGATGCCCCCTACCATGGCGCTAAGTCTGGGCAAGATCATGGCTAATCCAAGCTCCCCAGGAAGAAAGGGCAGAGGTTCTACACTGACTTAAAAGATTTGGCCAACCACCCATGAAATGACAGCATCTGAGGTGGGGTTGCGGGCCCTGTAGTGGCCACTGACAAGGAGCCTGTCCGCTGACCCAGGTGCAAGCAATAGGAGTCATCAGTACCTTCTGCTGCTCTATTAAAAATAATCCTGTGAATTCCACTTTCATATGTCCCCATCTCTACGTTGGTTTCACTCCAGGTTCTTCATCCAGTTAATGTATTCCAGCAAACACTACACTAATGCCCCTTCCTTCCAGGAGTCATCCCTGAACCTCTGCTCCACATTCCATCTCCCATTTCATCCTCCCAGAGCTGTCCTCTGTGCTTTTCCTTTGTAATTCTTACCACTATTTACTTTCCTTCACAGCAAAATTGCCACCAAGAATCATTAAGATGTGTATCCCCCACGTCCTCACCTCTCTGGCTCTTCAACTCACTCCCATCGGGCCACCGCACTAACACTCCACTGGAACCACCCACTGACGTTACTAATCAGTTGACCAAATTCAACAATGACTTCTCCGTCCTCATTTTACGCCAATTCCCAGTAACCTTTGTGATACCCTCTGTGAAAGGAAGGACAGGAACCCCAAAGATACACACATCCTAATCCCCAGAACCTGTAAATAAATAACATTGCAAGGCAAAGGGGAATTAAGGCTGCAGATCGAATTTAGGTTGCTAATCAGCTGGGCTTAAAATAGGAAAATTATCCTGGATTATCCAGGTGGACTCGGCATAATTAAAAGGGTCCTTAAAAGTGGAAAAAAGAGGCAGAAGAGGTCAGAGTGAGTGAATGAGAAGAAAGCAGGGTCACAAAGACTCTATGTTGCTGGCATCAAAGACGGAGGAGGGGGCCACAAGCCAAGGAATACTAAGCAGACTCTAGAAGTGGAACAGACAAAGAAACAGATTCCTCCCTAGGGCCTCCATAAAGAACATGGCCCTGCTGGCACCCTGACAGCAGCCCAGTGAGACCCATGTCAGATGACTGACCTACAGAACAGTTAAGAAATTTGTGTTGTTTTAAGCCACTAAATTTGTGATAACTGGTTACAGTAGCAAACATAAAAGTGACGCACCCTCCTTAAAACATGTCCTTCTCCTGGCTTCTACCTCACACCTGCCTGCCTCAGCACTGCCGCCCTGGCTCCCCTGCAGCCTCCTGTGCTGGCTCCTCCTGCACTGCTCGAGGCTTAGTCTCCCTTTCTCCATCTATCTTCTGCATCCCAGGTGATCTCTCACCTAGTCTATGGCTTTAAACGTCACCCATGCATTGAAGGCTCTCCAATTTTTATCTCCAGACAAGACTCCTCCCCAGACTTCTGGACAGCTGCCTATTCAACATCAACACTCCAGTGTCTAACAGACATCTCACAATCAGGACATCCCAGAAGAACATTGTTGATCTCCACTTTCTTGTCTCAATGACGAGCCCCAACACCAACGCAGTAGCTGAGGCCACAAAATTTCTCCTTTCCTTTACCCCCACATCCAATCCCACGAATTCTGACAGCTCTACCTCTGAAATACATCCACTTCTCACTCCCTCCACCCCACCATCATTTCTCACCAAGATCATCAGTTACTGCAACAGACTCTTAACTGGTCTCTCTGCTTCCCCTGACTGCCTGCCACACAATAGCCAAAGAAAGCCTTTGAACATAAAGCTCCATATTATGTTGCTCACTGCCTAATAGCTCATCCTCCAATAACCTCGTGTTGCCTTTAAAACAAAATCTCAACTGTTTTTTGTTGTTGTTTTTTTTTTTTAATGTAGAGACGGAGTTTCGCTCTTGTTGCCCAGGCTGGAGTGCAGTGGTGCAATCTTTGCTCACTGCAACCTCCGCCTCCCAGGTTCAAGTAATTCTCCTGCCTCAGTCTCTGAGTAGTTGGGATTATAGGCATGTGCCACTACATCCAGCTAATTTTGCATTTTTAGTAGAGATGGGGATTTCACCATGTTGGTCAGGCTGGTCTTGAACTCCTGACCTCAGGTGATCTGTCCACCTCAGCCTCCCAAAGTACTGGGACTATGGGCAGGAGCCACTGCTCCTGACCCAAAATCTCAACTCTTTATGTCTACTTGGCACAACAAGATCTAGCCCCTATCTACCTTACCCAGCTCATCTGCCAGATCCCTACACTGCTCCATGTTTTTTTCACATTTCCTCAAAGCAAGTACACTCCTGCCTCAGGGCCTTGGCACAGGCTATTACCTTTGCCTAGAATATTCCTCCCCCAGATCCTTAAGCAGCTGGCTTTCCTTTATCATTCAGTTCTCAGCTCAAATGTAAGTTTCTAAGGAAGTCCTTTCCTACAAAATTTACTAATGTGCTCACACCTCAGTACCCTGCTCTACTTTGTTCTTAGCACTCTCTGAAATTCTCACCTACTTGTTTACTTTTGTATTGTTTTCCCTCTAAACTATAAGTTCCATGAGAACTGGAACCTCATCTTAATACCCTCAGCAACTCCAACTAGTGCCTGGCACATAGTAGGCCCTCAAAAATATTGCTGAATGCATACATGATGGCATTAAATTAAATGGAATTTTTTTTGGTTTTTTTGTTTGTTTGTTTTTGAGATGGAGTCTCACTCTGTTGCCCAGGCTGGAGTGCAGTGGCGCAATCCTGGTTCACTGCAACCTCTGCCTCCTGGGTGCAAGTGATTCTCCTGCCTCAGCCTCCCGAGTAACTGGGATTACAGGTGCATGCCACCATGCTCGGCTAATTTATAGTATTTTTAGTAGAGACAGGGTTTCACCATGTTAGCCAGGATGGTCTCGATCTCCTGACCTTGTGATCCTCCGGCCTCGGCCTCCCAAAGTGCTGGGATTACAGGTGTGACCCACCGTACCCAGCCAAAATTAAATGGAATATTAATAAAGTCAATAAACACAATGGTGGCCGAGCACGGTGGCTCACACCTGTAATCCCAGCACTTTGGGAAGCTGAGGAAGGAGGATCATTTGAGACCAGGAATTCAAGACCAGCCTGGGCAAGACAGCAAGATCCTGTCTCTACAAAAAATAAAAAACGTTCTCAGGCATGGTGTCCCATGCCTGTAGACCTAGCCATTCAGGAGGTTGAGGCAGGAGGATCTCTTGGGCCCAGGAATTTGAAGTTGCAGTGAACTATCATCGCACCACTGCACTCCAGCCTGGGTAACAGAGAAAGAATCTGTCTCAGTCAATCAAGAAACAAACACGATGTTGTGGATCACTGTCAAAAAAGGCCTAACATATATACAACATATTAAGAGAAAAGCCAGGTTATAAAACTACGTGTACAGTAAAACTATTCTGGGTTAATACATTTAGAAAAAACGCCCATACTGGCACAGAGAAATATCTGTAGATACACATATCTGAAAGAAAAAAAATCTGAAGATACATACTTGGAAACTGTTGACTTCAGATGGTAGAGTTCGGAGTGGTTTGGCCATCTCCCTATTGGTGATGTGCTGTATAAATTGCCTTTCCTGGGCTTCATGCTTCTACTTGGAAACAGCTCCTTCACAGGGGTCATGCTGGCTTCCTGCCTCACCCTCACTCATTCCTTAGACAGGAGTGACTTCCCTGACTGATGAGTCTGAGATGAAGAATCAAGCATGTCTGCCACAGTCCTTCCTTCCATAGTTGTGGGAATTCGTTCGCACGCAGGGAGCCCCAATTTGGTCCTCTCCTCTGCATCAGAAGCTTTTCTGGGGTAGCTCCCACAGATCTGCTTGGTGCTATCAGTGACTATCACCAAGCCAGACTGTTTAATTCAGGAACAGGGTATTGAGCACCAGACTAAATGATATTTGTTGACAGAAGTCTTTATTCATTCATTCAATCAACAGTCCCTGGACACGCCAGGGACTGCTGTATATACTTAGAACAGTGCCTGCCGTACATACATGAATGCCATGTCCACCTGGTATAAGATCCCTGTCCACCTGGAGCTTCAGAGTCTAGCAGTGGTAGCCAGACAACACACAGTGAAAAGATGGAATTTGCACAGGATATTAGATGATGACAAATGCTAATTCCAAAACACTTATGCCTCACTCCCCTCATTTATGAAATAAAAAATACATAATCACCACACAGCAGGTTCTCTGAATTGCTTGAGGAATAGATTGTTGAAAATTGCTTAAATACAAAAAATTTTGATTAATAATAATTAAAGCATTTAACAAAAATGCTTCTTAAATAAAACAGAGTTAAGTCTAAATTTTGCTCAACAGTACAAAAATAAAATAAAATTTTAACTAGCACATTAACAACTGTCTTCTGACACCAGGAATGCAGATCTGTTGCTACACAGCTGAAAGATGTGTCAGGAAAAATGGGAAATGACTATACTCAGACGTTAATTTTATAGATTCTGCTTAATTTCAAGCTATTTTAATGTACCCTTTCGCAGAAATGGGAAGCAGATGGCATTTTCCCATTCTTTTAACTTTCTTAACTTTTAAAGAAGTAAATATACGCAAGTGTTTTCCCCTTGTCTCTGAAAAAGTGTCCCTTTCCAGCATCTCCTAAAAAAGATCCCCATCTTCCCAGGGGGAGCCTCCCCTTGGCCAGCTTCTCTGGACAGCCTCCACTCCCCAACACAAAGCACTAGGAGGGTGGGAACCTCAGAGCCTTGTCCTTGACCTTCTGACTCTTCCTACAGGGCTACACACAGTGATCTTAAAAGGCAACTCCTTCAGGGTATGAGCTACACACAGAATTTCGGAATGTTGTTCTCCTTCCTCAAGAGGGTTGGCCTGGGACCAGCATTACCTGTCTCAGCCCCTCTGAAAAGCTGCCTCTCTTCTGACTATAGACTAGAGTGGCTGCCCTTTCTAGCCTAGGTCAAGTGACTTTTCTGCTTCCTTGTTTCTTGCACATGGGAGCCTTTATTTCGCCCATGAACTCCTTTTGAGTCACAATAAAAAGAACTCAGGGCCAAATGAAGATTGACTCAGAATTCACCTCAGTGCTACCGCCGATGCCCCACCTGGATGCGTGCACATGCATGCACGCACGCGCACATGCACACACACGTACACACACACGTGGACACTGCTTCACTTTGTCCAATTCTCCAGAGCTGAAGGGCCTCCCAGTTTCCTTTCTCCCCAAATGTAAATTCCAGGTTCTCGCCATTTTACAATTTTTTCAAGCCCACCCGCTTCGCCAAACCAGTGAACACTACCACAGAAGCTTGTAAGAAGACCTCGTGAAAGCCACATAGCCTGCCCGTAATATTCTTCCTTACAGAGAAAACACACTCCCAAACACACATTTCTATTTCATTGCATTCACCCCAACCCATCTGTGGTTTCTCATCCATCTAGAATGGATTTATTTTTGTTGTTTCTTCATTTGCTTTTCCAGCTTTCTAAAAGCACTAATACTATAAAACTTAGGTTATTTTTTAGGAACTTCTTTTAAAACCTTCAAAAGAACTTCATAATTACCAAGATAACAGAATTTATCATCAGAAACCTGTGGTAGGCAGTATTTGAAAAGACTTGAAGGTGGGTAGGCAGGTAGGTAGGTAGACAGGCAGGTAGGCAGGTAGATTGTGACACTCAGCTTTAGGGTTCTGTTGTTTTCAGCTACTTGAGCCAAATGGATACGAAGAAGAAGGAGTGGGGAGAATATTGTTCATGCTACCTTTTCAAAAAACATTGAAAAATTAGAATATGCTTATATGTCCTCTCCACTGCCACCCAAACTTTAAAAGAGCTTCCTATATGTCAAGACATGAACAGATACCTCAGATGAATGTCAAAAATAAAACCTATGCATTCCACAACTTTTAGGTGCTTACTAAAGACATGAGAAAAAAGCTACAGAAAGCTCAACTGTAACCTATGTAGTCAAAGCACACCAAAACATGCATGAGTGGTATGGGGATAGCAAAGCTGAGCCTACAGTCCAGTAAAGTTAATTAGAACACACTTCCAGGAGGCTGAGATTCTTCCTCTAAGTGGGCTTTCACCTGGGCACTTGTTAGAAATGCACATTCTCAGGCCCCACCTAGGACCTACTAGAGCAGAAACTCTGGGGATGGGGCCCAGCAATCTGTGTTTGAACAAGCGTCCCAGGTGATTCCGACTCCAGCTCAAGCCTGAATCCACTCAGCTAAAGAATGCCAACCTCTCCATATATTCTTCCTTTTTCCTTCCAACCAGGCTTAGCTTCTCCTTTACAGAAATCACCATCACCCAAAGTCTCCCACCCACTACTGAAAAGAGTTGGGTTATTTTTATCCTCAGGCAACTCCATCAATAAACTATCTGCACAGTATAGAGTCTCAAGTGCAACTAAAAACTCCACTCCAGCTTAGAAAAATGTGGGCCCAAACTGGATCCTCGTTTGCACCTTAACATTTCTTAAAAGCAGTTTCAGGAAATAGCATATTAAGTTATGACTTGGACAAAAGGTCAATCTCCCAAATTCCAGCTTCAGTACTAGACAGGTACAGAAACTTGGAAAAGATACCAAAGAAGAACCTCAAGCCCCCTGAAAAGATGCTGCCAACCCCTGAGCCTGCTGACTCCACTCAGTCCAGAAGGCTGCAGGGGTGATAAAAAATGTTCTGAACTTAGGTAGTGGCAATGGCTACACAACTTTGTAGATATATTAAAAACTCCTGAATTGGCCGAGCATGGGCGGGAGCTCCCACCCATAATCCCAGCACTTTGGGAGGCTGAGGCAGGAAGACTGCTTGAGTCCGGGAGTTCAAGACCAGCCTGGGCAACATGGCGAGCGAGACTCTGACTCCAAAAACAATGTATAAATTAGCTGGGCGTGGACACGCCTATAGACCCAGCTACTCAGGAAGCTGAGGTGGGGGCATAGCTTGAGCCCGGAAGGTCGAGGCTGCGGTGAGTTATGATTGTGCCACTACACTCCAGCCAGGGCAAAAGAGCAAGACTCTGTCTCAAAAAAAATAAAAAAGGTCTCTCTGGTCTCAGCCGCAGAAGCGAGATGACCGTTTGGAAAGTGTTGCAATAGGATACACACGTTGTGCCACCGCTGTGGCGTGAAGGCCTACCACCTTCAGAAGTTGACCTGTGGCAAATGTGGCTACTCCGCCAAGCACAGGAGGACGTATAACTGGAGTGCCAAGGCTAAAAGATGAAATGCCACCAGGACCAGCCAAACGAGGCACCTAAAAATTGTACACCACAGATTCAGGCATGAATTCCATGAGGGAACAACACCTAAACCTAAGAGCACAGCTGTTGGAGCATCTGGATCAGCTTAAGACTTTCAACAATTCGTCATGCAGCAAATGTTCTGGTTTTAAAAATTAAATTAAAATAAAACTAAAAAATAAAAAACAAACAACTACTGAAATGTACAACTTAAAAGTAAGTAAAAAGACGATTAACAGCAAAACAAAAAAATGAATCAAATAAACTCCGAAGCTGGACCCAAGCCTCCCTGGAAAGTCCAACACTCCCAAAGAAAACCTTCAAAATCAACAATAATCTTCAAAGACAAATCTTCAAAGGTCACCAAGCGCCATCACCTAAGATCCAAGAGAGGCCAAGTAGGTTAAGTGCCTTACCCTACTACACTCAGCTGAGTAGCGGCAGAGCCAAGACTCGAATCTGCTTCTGACACTAGCTCTTGCACCCTTTCCAAGAGAGCAGTGCTTCTCAATTGAGGCTCTGAGGAAGTATTATCAGGGGGCTGTAAGTCCATAAAAAATTTTTAACTTTGCATCTTAATTTAATGTATAATCTGAAAAAGTAACACCTAAATCAAGTATGTTCTAACACACAAATTCATTGCTCAAGTTTGTGATTTGGGGTTACATTTTCCCTAGTACCCAGTAGTGTCATTTAAATTTTTCTTGGGCTAATGAGAAAAACCAGAAGTGAATTTAAAACTAAATGATGTATTTGTACCAAGGCCTAATGACAGACTTATACAAATGCTTGCTGTGTAAAAAACAGCTTCTCAGTGTAAAATAATTGCAGGACACAAGATAGTACCACATGCCAAATTCAAAAGAACCTACTTGAGAACAGTCAGTATGATACTCATGTTGCAAGAGACAATTTAGTTTTGGCAAAACATCATCTATTGCATTTAACTAACCCTGTTAATACAAAACTTCATTAGTTTTGTAATTTCTTTTTATGTAATGCATATATCTGAGTTTTATATTTGCATAAGAACTCCAATAATTAATTTTATACTGAGTTTCTTGTGTTTTTACGTAATTAATTCAACCAACAAATATTTATTGAACACTGACTATGGCCAGGTAAGTGCCACATAGTGAAGTAATAGTATAATAAAACTAGTTTAGATTGAAACTGAGGAAGATCCACAGGAATTTCTTCCTTAAAAGAAAATGTTCTTTAACATTTTATTCAAATATTATAAATGTTGCTATACTCTGAGGGTGCAATTTACTTCTCTTACTATTCCTCAGTGTCAAACCTGCCTTCACCTGTCTCCCCTCACCTATGTGGGAGGACATTCCACCCCAGCTTTTCAATATATCCCAAGGATTGTTGCTGCTGCTGCTGAGGCACTGCACATTTGACACAGGCTGTCTGATCCCCAGGCTTGTGCATACCTGGATTTCAGTACCATGTACCTCACAATACTAGCAAAGCAAACAGAGGAACTATATTTAACCCAACTGCTATACAAGTATCACATTTAATTTGAAACTTCGTACCATATACTGTGTCCAAAAATTAAATAATGTCACTCTTAAAACTTGGCTCTCTGCGTTGTTTATATCTGCATTTTCATTTTTGCAATTTAATCAGAAAAGCCCTGCCTGGAACAAAATAATCTGGGACCATTCAAACCACTAGCCCTGCCAAAAGCTAAACAAAACCAAGCTGTACCTAAAGGTTAACTGACTTTCCAAGTCATCAAAACTGAAATATCTTATCTGCCTTTATGATTCGAGTACTGGTGCTTTTCAGCTTAGCTCACGTTTAGGAAGGGTCCTAAATGATCCCCCAAAAATGTGTGTCTATATTTCAAAGAGATAACATATAAATACATTAGAAAAACCAATCACTGAAAAATTACAGCCCTAAACCTAACTCTTACTAAGTTACACAAAGGAAAAAAAAATCAGAAACACAAAAAACACTCAAGATTACGTACCGACACCAAAAAAATGATTAAACAAATTTTTTAAAAGGTAAGGTAGCCAGGCACAGTGGCTCACGCCTGTAATCCCAGCCTTTGAAGGACCAAGGCAGGCAGATTGCTTGAGCTCAGCCTTGGCAACATGGTGAAACCCTGTCTCTACAAAAAATTAGCCAGGTCTGTGGTGGTGAGCACCTATAGTCCCAGCTACTCAAGAGGCTGACGTGGGAGGATTGCTTGAGCCCAGGAAGTGGAGGTTGAGCCAAGATTGTGTCACTGCACTCCAGCCTGGATGACAGTGAGACCCTGTCTCAAAAAAAAAAAAAGTCAGGTGGCTTGATGTTAAAAATAGTTGAAATAAAATATTATTTAATAATTCTTACATCCTTAAAGTCCATTTCTCTTACCTAAATATAAAAAGTTGCGGGGAAAAGTACTCACGATTTTTAAAGTTAGTTTCCTCCTATAAAAAGCATTATAATTATTATTCAAGTTTTGTTTTTTCTCCTGCAGACTCTTCGATGTGGCTTAGAATATATCAACCTATACTGCTCTCTACATAGACATTTTACCATTAAAAAATGCATTTAATATGACACTCTAAAGCTACCACCAAATAAAAACATCTGATGAAACTTTCTTTAAGGATCAGTACAAACTAGAATTTTATTTTGTTTGCTTACTCTAGAGAAACTATGTATTACAGGAAAAACAAAAAAAGAACATTAGTTCAAAAATAGTAACACATAAAAGTGATCTGAACATATTTAGGGAGAACATTTTCATTATAAAAGGTTCATGGTGCTGCATTAGTTTGGTTTTGGAAGAATGCCAAGTAAAATCTAGATCCAGAGACTAGGGAATGCAGTAGTTATATTTTAAGTCAAACAGCTAATTAATGACTAAACAAAAGAATTTTCAGTCTGGACAACATATATGGAGTACTAATATACGTAATTATGAAATAGTCATTTGTGAATTCAGACAGTTGCGTTAGCATAATTATTTCTGGCTCTAGGCCTTAAAAATACGAACTTAAAATGCAGAAACCTTATAGCAGTTCACCTGATGAAGATGTGAACACCAAACTGATTATGAAACAAGAGTTGGTTCTTTAATGAATGTGCTCTGTGTTTAATACATTCTTTCTCCCCTGCCCTGAATATAAAAGTCAGGCCTAATGCTCAAGTTACACACAGGTACAAAATTTCTATTTTTAATACAGTTTTTTTCAGTCATTAAGAATCAAAACTATCAAAATACACGTAGGATAAAAGTTTTTTTAAAAAAAGGAATCAAAACTACTTTCCTAAGAAATGAGCGTCTGCCACTTTTTAAAAAATCATAATGCAAAAATATATCAAGTTTGTTACAACATTTTAAAATTAGATGAAGAAGCCAAACAATTCTATAAAACGAAAGGATCAAAAGTCACTAAATAGCTACAAGATCTTGGAAAAGTCAACTTCATATTGCTCTGTGGGACAAAACGAGGGATTATGGGACTCTAAAAGTCAGGCTGCAGGGGCTGAACTCCACCGTCCCCCACTTCCCAGCTCAGACTCTGGGTACATTAGTTAACATACCTATGGCTTCGGTTTCCTCATCTATAAGATGAGGACAAATAATCTATCTCATAGGATTAACTGAAAGATTAAATGTGATGATTCCTATAAAGGACTTACTAGTGCCTAGCATACAAAAGATGTTCACTGCATGCTAGCTTCCATAATTAGTGCAGCCATCATCGCCTTCACTCCCTGTGTCATCTTTACAACCTGAGGAACAGTGTTTGTGGCTGAGGGAGCATAATCTAAAATGGATTTGGTTTTAGATATAACATTTAATTTATTCTGCAATTGCAAATAACATCCAAGAAGGGAGAGGATTTTAGGTATTCCAACGGGTTAGAAAAGGTTAAAAGTAGCTTAAGTAGGTCCAAAGATCTCTCTTACCTTCTTAGAGTCTTCCTTTTAGTGACTTTCAGCTTCACCAAACATTTGCATATGAACCCACAATACTAAGCCTATATTAACTCTTTTTAATTCAAAACTACATTACAGGCCAGGTGCGGTGGCTCACACCTGTAATCCCAGCACTTCGGGAAGCTGAAGCGGGTAGATCACCTGAGGTCCGGAGTTCAAGATTAGCCTGGCCAACATGGCGAAACCCCATCTCTACAAAATTATAAAATACAAAAATTAGCCAGGTGTGGTGGCACATGCCTGTAATCCCAGCCACTCGGGAGGCTGAGGCACAAGAATCACTTGAACCTAAAGGGTAGAGGTTGCAGGGAGCCAAGATCACACCACTGCATTCCAGCCTGGGCAACAGAGTGAGATTCTGTCCCAAAAAAAAAAAAAATACATTACAGAATAGACTTGCTGTAGTTTAGGTTTGCAGGCCTTTGATTAAAAGCCTTGACAGTAAACTATAGAATGAAAGTTCCTAAGAATTAAGCAACATAGAAGAAATTAAGCTCTAAGACAGGCTCTATCCAGTATGCCCTCTTGACCAAAACATAACTACTTTTTTTTTTTTTTTTTTTGAGACGGAGTCTTGCTCTGTCGTCCAGGCTGGAGTGCAGTGGCCAGATCTCAGCTCACTGCAAGCGCCGCCTCCCAGGTTTACACCATTCTCCTGCCTCAGCCTCCCGAGTAGCTGGGACTATAGGCGCCCACCACCTCGGCCAGCTAGTTTTTTGTATTTTTTAGTAGAGACGGGGTTTCACCGTGTTAGCCAGGATGGTCTCGATCTCCTGACCTCATGATCCGCCCGTCTCGGCCTCCCAACGTGCTGGGATTACAGGCTTGAGCCACAGTGCCCCGCCTAAAATAACTACTTTCTACCTACACTCCCTCATCACTAAAAGGAAATGTTATCCACCTTACAATACTAAGGCTTACAAATAATTATATAAAGTACCCAGTCACTAGTAAAGAACAGGTGCTCAATAAATGGTAGGATGGGGCCAGGCGCGGTGGCTCTCACCTGTAATCCCAGCACTCTGGGAGGCCGAGGCGGGCAGATCCTGAGGTCAAGAGATGGAGACCATCCTGGTCAACGTGGTAAAACCCTGTCTCTACTAAAAACACAAAAATTAGCTGGGCATGGTGGCGTGCACCTGTAGTCCCAGCTACTTGGGAGGCTGAGGCAGGAGAATTGCTTGAACCCGGGAGGTGGAGGCTGCAGTGAGCCAAGATCACACCACTGCACTCCAGCCTGGTGAAAGAGCGAGACTCCACCTCAAAAAAAAAAAAAAAAAAAAAGGATGGAATGAGCACACTCTCACTCACAACACACACAGTGTAAAAGGTTTCCTCAAACAACCACAAATATTTAAACCCAGGTCTGAGTAAAGAAATTCCTTATCAATATAGAGGAGTCACATTATACCCAGAAATTCAACTGTACACATCCAGCAGAGAGAGACAGCAAGCATGCAAGAACATGGAAAACAGAGAAAGATGACAGTTGACATTTCATACAGGCAACTCCAGCCACCAGTCTTACTTTGTGAACATATGCTGTACAGGGAGTGAGATGGAAAACACAAATCTACTGTGCTCTCAACTGTGCGCATTCCCACACGCCTCTTCCAGTGTGAGCCCCTTAAGTGGGATCTAAGAAATAGAGTTTTTGTACAACACAGCTTCTAAATACAAGCCGACTACTTCATGTGGTCCTCAACCAAAACACAGAAATCTACTCCAACTCTGGAAGGAAAACGGGCTCTTAATAAGGGCAGTCTGACTAAACTTAACTTTATGAGCAAGTCAAGGGATTTCACAGGCAATTTTGACTAAATATGATTTAGCATTACATAGGACCACAAAGCCCCAATGAGAAACAAGTCCACTGAACTACGTTTCCTTCAGGTTTTCGTGTCAACATGAAGGATGGCAGGTTGAAGAATGTAAGAAAATGCCAATACTCAGCTAGATCAAAGACGTGCTTTAATAACAGCACTGATTGTTTTATTCCTCCCATTATCCAAGTCAGTTTAAAAAAAAAAAAGGCAGGTTATCACAGCCACATAACATTCTGCAGAATTAACTATTCGTAGCATAAGTCTTCTGCTGTCACACTTAATATTCCTCTATTTTTCCAAAGCCAAAAAATAAAACAAGAAAAAAGTCAAGGTCCTTTACAGAGAAATGAGTCAACCCGTAAATTCAGTTCCCTTGTAGGAGCTTTTGTCAGCTGAGCTGACAATTAACTGAAAGAACAGCCCATCCCAAGGGAAAGGGTGCTGCATGGCTTCACCCATCAGCTGTGCCACCTCCTGCTGCCTCCACCCTTCAGAATATACGCTCCTCTACCTAGATTTCAGCATGAGTGATAGCTGACGGAAAACAATCCACATTTTCCCATCTAAATCCTCAACTTTGCATTTCACCAGTCAGAGAAAGGGATGCATTTTCCTCTCTGTAATCTGAACTATAGCAGCCTCTGGCCTCCAAGGGAGTATGTGGACTGAGGTCCACAAAGAAAATAAGGAACAACTTCTCATTTTTTCTTTTAATCTCATCCTCTATAAAAATTCTTTATTGGATGCTTTAAAATGTATCTAATATACTAGTAAGGTGCAACATGTAAATAATTTAGAGGTAAATAAATATGTGAAAGTTGAAGGGTTATGTGAAAAGTTTCAAAAAGTTTTGAAGCCACTGATTGAAATAATCTACCAACTAAATTCCCAACACTGCTACATCCAGCTTTGTAAGACTCTTCAGGCCACTGATTTTAATTCACTAAGCAATTTCTGGTTTCAAATAGAATGTCAAATCATAATTAAAATAAACTGCCACAAGACACAGCTCCATGGGAAAAAATAAAATAAATAAGCTGCCAATTCCACAGGAAATATAATATTGAAAAATACATACTTATTATGGGTTGGGTTATATTTATAAATAAACTAGAACTAATGTGTATAATAATTTGGTATCAAATCTATGTTTCAGGGAATACTAAGAAATACACTGAGTTTTTAAATAATTCATAATCAAGTTCCAACTTATTAAATGGCTTCCAAATTATATGATACTATTTTGCTGAAAGAGTAACAATCTACGATTAAGACTACTTTTCAGCATATCTACTTCATTTTCATGTCTAAAAATGTCTGAAATAGTTAATAAATAACTGGTTAAACAGCAGGCCTCTAAACTAGCAAACGTTTGTCAAAGCAAAAACATTCTGTCTGAGGGGAAAATGTAATTTATGCAAATGATCAAAACATAGAAACCTTCAAAGAATTTTACAATCAGTTGAGACAAGGTAACAAAGCTGGAAGGTTCCAGTGAGTATTTCAATCTAACCTGTGATAAGGAAAGAGACTTTTATCCACATAACCTCCCACAATGGAAAACAAAAGCATTCTGAATTAGGAAGTAGTTAGCGCCAAAGAATCTTTAAAAATAAGGCTCAACAGGCAGCACTATTTTCTTTCTGTCTTTTAACAGAACTGAGTGTCCAAGAAGGGTAGGGCGCTACATTTGCTTTAACTTGGACATCAACGTTGAGCCAGGCACACAAATGGATTTACACCAACTTGACAAAACCAGCAACCCCAGTATTTGAATTAAAGGAATATAACTCCCAAACTGACGGATGTATACCCAATTCTCATCACCACACTAAACGGGTATTACCTTAAATTGAAATATTCAGATTTCAAAATAAAAAAGATGACAAAGCAATCCACGCCTAACAGAAAGACTCCTAGATTAAAAATTACCAAAAAAGGAAACACCATACAAGATGATGAACTTTTTTCATTCTACTTTATAAATCTACTTCCTAATTGGATACCCAAATACATAATCTACTGTACAGCCTTCAGTCTTAATAAAAATTCTTAGCATTAAGCAAACTTTCTTCATTAGAAAGGAAGAAAAGCTGTTTCACTCATACGAAGCCTGCCCTTTCCAACTCTACAGAAATTCACATTGTCAAGACACTACACATTCTGTGGAACACTGGGACTGTATATTTAATTCATGAAGACATAAGAACTAATGTTTAACTGGCATGCAGGCAGGGTTAACCACTAAATGCAAGACACTAAAATGCAAGAAAACAGACAGAAACTCATGCTACTTTAGTTAAGTCAACGTGCACATTTCATATCTTTCAATGCAAGCCAAGCAGATCAGAAACAGATCAAAAAACATGTTGGTTGGTTTCTGTCAAATCCAGATTAAATAATCTCATTTACAATTTCCTAGATCAGTATTTAAATTTAAAGCTAATATAAAGTAGGACTACGTGAAACAACCTAAAAAATGTGCCCTTAAAATAATTATACCCTTAAAAAAAGAAACTTATCTACCTCATTAGTGTTCCAGCGGTGCCTCTCTTTTGGTAAACTTGAACATTTCGGCAGACATTCAAGCAGCTTTTTCGGTAAAAAGATTTTTACATGACTACTATTGCTGTTCCCATGATCATCTATAAAGAAGAAAACAATAAATTCAGAGAAAATAATAGATAAAATCACCTTTAAAGTACACTGGCAAAGTCAGAAATAGCTCAGTTTAGTCAATGTGAGACCAAGAGCATCAGAGGCCCCACTATTCCTCTTAGTTAATAACACTCATTTACGCATTTATCAGATAGATGGCAGCAGGAATCTGGTCAAGAGGTTTTAAAATAGGATCAGGCTTGTGCTCCATGACATGTGAGTGAACAGGGAAAATCCCAGCAGCTGCCCATAACCGAGAGTTATTTTTAAAGGTTCTTTCTCCATGTTTCGATGAAGCACATGAAAATTATAAAATTAACCTCACGAAACCCAAAAATCTTTTATTAAGCAGTTGAAAAAATGTTAAGTTTCTTAGGTAAGAAGAATTATAGTAATATATGACTATTTTGTTCATAAATACTACTTCATCCCCTAGAATATAAATGAGATTTATCCTTTCAAAAGCAAATCACTAATCTTATAAATATAAGGGATTTAAGCCTGCAGTTAGCTACTCAGGTAATACAGAAGCTGGCCTTTCTAGATCTGAACATAAAAAATCATTTTAATTAACTTGATTTACATATACATATCTACATAATTAATGTAGTTCATCAAAATGTAACTCTTCTAAATGAGTTAGAGAAAAAATAATTACTTTCAGACTGGATAGTATGTCTGAGTACCTAATAATCAGTCTACCTGATGCTTTCTAGAAGAGATCATTTCTTTTATATAACATTGATTTCACCCATTTATTTGCTTACGTATCATTTATTTTTTCACTCCTATAACAAAGTTCCTTTGCCTGGCTCAAAATTTCTCACAAGCTTTGGCACATTTAGGTCAAAGTTACAAATTATTCATTCCAAGCTTTTTATGCTAAATAAGATCCCCAATATACAAACGGTACACATAACTAGGTACTAAGGAGCAACACATTAAAACATGAAACACTTAATTTGCTCCAGTAAGTCACAGTCGAAACAACTTTTCCTCATATAGTAAGGTTTTATAACACTGAACTCAGAGTCAAGAGTCCAAGATCCGGCCCAGTTCTGCTACTTTCTAATTGTGTGACCTTGGGTAAGTTACTTAACAGTTTCAGTTTTCCCAAATCAACAAGATTAAATTATCTCTAAATCTTCTCCAGACACAAATCCCTATAAAATTTACTGTCACTAAATAACTTAACATGCCTTACAATTAAGCAACCTTACATAGGTATACAGGCATTGCTTAATGATCTTAAAAGTGAAATACAACAATATCTTTTTCCAGTTATTTTCTATAGCTTTGTTCATTCAGTACAGTCTATTTTTTTTGAACAGGTGAAAAACATCAAAGAATAAAAAATATTTTCTAAGGTCACAAAATCCTCTCCAAACATTTTTCATCTGATTAACACATTTCTTCTCAAGGAAAAGATCTTAAAAGGAAAATATTGGGCATAGAAATAAAGTCTAAAAAATTTACTACATCATATAGAAAGATTTTATAGAGATGAACTGAAGAGAGTTTTAGCATACTAAATCTTTTTTGGTCCATGAACTACATAACCAATTGAATTATAATACCCGTCCTCTATTTCTATAAGCAGTATAAAAACTTTAAAAACCTAAAAACTGCTTTTAAGAATCTTGAATTTTAATTTAATAGGAAAATAAGATTAAACTTTTCAAAAATCTTCCTGTGAAACCAAAAGGAAACTGTTCAACTAAAAGAAAGTTCATAGAAAGTTCTGTATTAATTACACACTATAAAACCTTGGTAATTTTATGTACTTATGCATGCTCCCTGCACTTCATCCTCCCCAGGGAGGTACCATGGGCCATAAAACTTTAAAGCAGAGAATACCAAATCACATGAGCCTTTACCTCCCTTCTCTCTTCCCTTAAAGCAGTTTTATTCCCATTTTTTAAAATCCCCCATGATATGTACAATTCTGAAAGTAGAGGTGAAATTCTAAAATCTATACTCAATTCAAATATTCAACATTTACAGGTACCTTTTATGAAAACGGCACTATACTAGTTGCTCAATGGATAGGCTTGCTCTGAATTGTATATGAACAGTCATATCTCTGAGAAAGCTATCAGCTTGAAGTACAATTCTGAACACTTACGAGCGGAATATCAAACCCCAGCTTCTATGTTTGTGATCACAATCTGATGTTAATTTTCTGTTCTTTTAGCCTTTTTGAGGAACCCAGTTACTGTGCGGTATATAAAGAGTGTGTGTGTGTGCGCGCACGTGTGTGTGTGTGGGGGGGTGGTGCTTATGTAATAAAGGTACTCTTCTCAACAGCACAATTAACTGCTATAGAAAAGGCTTCCGTCTTCCACTCTGATACCAAATCAGGCAGTGGTAAATGTGACCAAAGAGCAAAGGGGCAGGGCTGTGTAAGCACTCTCTCAATCTAGTTTCTAAACATTACACTTTACATGGAGTGTGGCCACAGAGTCAAAAGGCAAAGGAATATGACTGGCCAATGGGTTCCCCTTAATCCGTTTTTAAAGTGTACCATTTCCAGAATTTTAGGTTCATGCTGAATATAAACTGGATGTTTTCAAGAAACATAACAATGGATAAGTTTTCCTAGTACATTATAAGGATTGCAAGTTTAATACTGAGAAAATAATTACTAGAATTTCAAATAGGCAAAATATTAAAACTCATTATTTTAAAATTTCAGTGTTTCTACAGGTGAAGTAGGATAAAGAGAAACCTTGATTTTACACTGGAAAAGAACTGTTTACATGGCTATACTGCATAAAAATCTGTTTTTAAATAAAAACCTACTTTTTAGTCTTTTGGGGACAACTAAAAACGATAAAATAACTAAATACATGTGCCAGTTTTTAAATCCTAATAATAGTATCTTGAGTGAATAGTAAAATGAAGGTGTATACTGGTTTCAACTGCATCATTCAGTATTGAAAACAAATAGTTAAACTTTGACACTGAAAAGTGGGAGTGTCAACCAAATGACAGTAAAACATTTCATTATCATTATCTAACAAAACATACGTGTATAATATTAGACTTTACAAAATAATTTTCTAACGTACTTCACCATAAAAAAAATAACTAGTGAGGCTCTTGAAACTGACAGATGATTTGCTTGGCTGACAGCTGTAATTCTAGAGAATGAACCATCCTTTCTAGTCAACCTACAAGGTGTAGTATAACATAATTAAAACTTCCCAAAATGAAAAAAAATGTTCATTCACTTAGGCAAAAAGCAGAATTATGTTTTCACGTTTTGTTTCAAAAAAATGAGATTCACATTGCCAAATCCTTTACTTTACAAATCTTTCTTAAATTCAAAGAAATGTATTTGGCCTTTTCCTTTGAAAATTTTGTGACTTCTGCCAAGGCAAATTATAACTATATTAACTAACCTAGAAATGATACATTCATTTTACTTTGACTCATAATAAAAAAATAATGTTGGTTCTATGAATAATAAAGAACACTGTTACTCAACCAAGTTGATTACGATTAATCTTTCAAACTCCAAACCAAACAGTGCATCAAATTGCTAAATCTTATTGGGAATATCTTTGATCAACAACATGGAGTGGTAAAATCAAAAGGAAGCTCTACAATTTTTTGTTTAGCTCTAATTATTATGTGCTTAGATTTAATTAGTAGGATAGGAACTGACTGAGGAAAACATAAACATACATTGTTATATTCAAGTCAGCATAATGCTCACAGCAGCAAATACTGCCATCACTAACCTAAGACCTTCAAATCACCATATATCCAAAATACATATTAATTAAGCACTATGTGCCAAACATTGATCTGATTTTGCATTATTCTTTTTCAAAGTCTCCAAAGTGAATTAAACCCAATAGTAATTCTCCAAAAGATTTGTAAAAGGTTAAAGAAACAGAAACTAACAGCTTTTTAAGTAGAAAAATATAATTAGTTTTGCTATTTAACAATCCTCTTCCTGTTCTTAGAGTTGTGTGATGATCAAACATTACCGCTTCTATTTTTAGGTAGCCCAGATTTACCTTTTTCCTATTGATCATATTACAAAATCTTGGGTCCAGGCTTAGACCAAATCATAACTCAGGTTCAATAAACTTCTCACTGTTTTATCTACATTTACATTTTCAATCTAAAAATATGTAGGAGGGGACAAAGTGAGGGCACAGAAGCCCTGTAAGCCATCAATGGGACATTCTCTCCTCCTCTACTTCATTCAATTCCAACTGGAAGTACATGTGATTAAGTAAATCTCTTTATCATTATCTATTAGGGAGTAAACATCTGTGGGACTCTACTGCGTATCAGGCACCCAGAAAGGATCTTACACTGCACTCTTTCATTTAATCCTCACAATAAAACACAAGGGCTTAATTACTCCCATTTTACAGAGGAGGAATGTGAGGCTCGGATTAATTTGCCCAAGATCCACAGCTACTGAGTGGCTCAACTGGGATTCAAACATGACCTGTGGCTTTTCCCACGATACCACACTGCTCTTACTCTAAGTCACCTGGTATTGGACACTAGAATTATAGAAGTGTTGTATTAGTATCAAACATTTGTAAAGTGCTTTGAGTTCTCCGTGTGATTAAATCTTTTGCCTTTTTTAATCTCCACAGAAACTTTATGAGGACAGCATTCTTTTTGCTACCCCAGAAGGATTAAGTAACTCATCTAAGATCACACAGCAGTTAAGTGCAGAACCCAGGTCTTCTGAGTCCGGGCTGAAGGCTGTTTCCACTGCACTAGACGATAATTACTGTCACTGCCAAGCCCACCCCTTCCTGTAAGTCAAAAGCTTTTTCAAATCCTACCTTCTATAGGTGGCACGGTGTTGAGAACACAGTAGGTGCTAGTTCCGCAGAATACACTTTGGGAAACGCTCTAAGGAAACAGAAAATAAAATGTAAAACTAATCTTCCAAAAAGATATAATCTGGCTCTTCTGTGATATTCCTACCAAGATGCAAAACCTGAATCTAATCATGAGGAAACATCAGACAAATCCGAATCAAGGAACATTCCACAAAATGACTGGCCTGCAATCCTCAAGAGTGTCAAGGTCATGAAAGTCAAAAAGGACTGAAAACTCTTCTGTATTAAGAAACTGAAGAGACAACCAGTTATGACCCAAGGTTCTGATTAGATATTTTTCTACAAAGGCCATTGCTGGATCAACTGGCAAAACAGCAACAGGACTTTAGGACTGGACAGTAGGAATGTCTCATTGTTAACTTCCTGGTTGTGATGACTGTTCTTGCGGTTATGGAGGAGAATGTTCTTGTTTGTAGGAAATACATGATCAAGTATTCGAGTGATGGAACTTATCGGCAACTTATCCTCAAATGGCTTAGGGGGAAACCATTCTTTGCACTGCGAGCTTAAGGCTGTTTCAAAATTTAAGATACATATGTGAGAAAAGGTCTACACTGATGAACATGCATAACTTGTGTAATCTGTTTAAATGGGAAGTATGTGTGCTGTACATAGAGGAAATTTTTGTTAAAAACCAATGTCACATTCATTTTGAAGCTCAGTCAACACCAACAACATTATTAATCATTTCCCAACAATAAACCCAACACCCGACTCACCCAAAAAAAATGTGCAGAATGCCAACTAGTATCATGGCATGGGAAGAGACGTCAAGGGGAATTCCGTTAACAAGAAAGAAACAAGGTCTCTGGCTCTCAGGCTGCTTCACTCAGATAAAACTAAATATTTCACATAAAACCTACACAATGGTAACTTTAAAAAAAAAGAAAGAAAAATTTTTTAATCTTGACAGCCAATTATTTTCAATCCTAAAAATATCTTTTTTGTTTGGTTGCAGTATTAAATAAAATTTTAGATTATTCATCCTACATTTTAAACCACATATTTATACACTTAGAAAACCAAAGATAGTTTACAAGTTCAACAACCACCCTCAACATTCTACATTTAAAAGCTACCAGGCATGGTGGCTTGTGCCCATAGTCTCAGCTACTCAGGAGGTTGTGGTAAGAAGATGGCTTGAGCCCAGGACTTTCAAGGCTGCGGTGAACCATGATAGCATCACTACACTCCAGCTCCAGCCTGGGCAACAGAGCAAGGCCTCATCTTTAAAAATAATAATAAACAAATAAATTAATTAATTTGGTGGCTCACACCTGTAATCCCAACACTTTGGGGGGCCAAGGTGGGTAGATTACTTGAGCCTAGGAGTTAAAGACCAGCCTGGATAACGTGGCAAAACCTCACCTCTACCAAAAATACAAAAATTAGCCAGGCATGGTGGCACACACCTATGGTCCCAGATACCTGGGGGAGGAGCTGAGGTAGGAGGATTGCTGGAACCCAGGAAATTGAGGGTGCAGTGAGCCATGATCACGCCACTGCACTCCAGCCTGGATGACAGAGTGAAACCCTGTCTCAAAAAAGTAATTAATTAAAATAAAATAAAATATAAAGAGTTCAGTTCTACCACTTACTAGCTGTCCTTAGGAAAGTAATTCGATCTCTCTGTATTACCTCATCCAAAAAGGAAGAGTGGATACTTCTCTCTCCTATCTCTCAGGCAGGAGGAGGATTAGATAACACATACCCAAGTGCTTTCAATTCAAAGACACCACTCAAATACAAAACTCTATTGTTACCATGGTTAATGAGGATGAGCTTAATATTAACATTTTCTAAGAACAAACAGGACTGCCTGAGTTATTTATTTGTTGTTGGATTTCTTTGTTTTGCCCAGATTGGAGTGTAGTGACAGGATCTCAGCTCACTGCAACCTCTGCCTCCCAGGTTCAGGTGATTCTCCTGCCTCAGCCTCCTGAGTAGCTGGGACTACAAGTGTCCGCCACCACGTCTGGCTAATTTTTGTATGTTTAATAGAGATGGGGTTTCACCATATTGGAAAAGCTGGTCTCGAACTCCTGACCTCAAATGATCTACCGTCCTCAGCCTCCCAAAATGCTGGGATTACAGGCATGAGCCGCCATGCTTGAGTTTTTTATGCCAAAAAATGTTGCAATCTGACTAAAGTTGACTTTCACGAATTTTTTACTTTCCTCTCCCTTATGTCCATGATCAAGTGCTTCAGAAGTCAAATTGTTTTCAGGGTCCACATAAATACAGTCTTTCTCTACAACATGACTCCTAGCTACCCGGATAACCACGAGCTCCTTAATTCTTTCTTTACTATTTCTGTAAAATTCTTGTTCTAGGACTGTTTCCCTCTCCAATTTAACCAATAGTAGTACACTGAGCCGGGCACAGTGGTTCACGCCTGTAATCCCAGCTACTCGGGAGACTGAGGTGGGAGGATCACTTGAGCCAGGAATTTGAGCCTGAAGTGAGCCATGACCGTGCTATTGCACTCTAGCTTGGGTGACAAGAGACCTTGTCTCTTGTCAGGGTCTCTTGTCACCCAAAACAAAAAAACAAAAAAAACAAAAACAAAAACAAAAGTAGTTAACTATGATAACATCTGTGGCAACAGCTATGTCTAAGGATTCACCCTATAAACTAGATAAGGCTCGGAATTCATGTATCCTTTGGAAAATTCAACATTACTTTCTACCCATGACTGTGAGCATGGAATTATCGAACATTAGGAAAAGTGGTTCATGGGAAGATCTCCAATAGGGGAAAAGTCAGCAGTACGCTGACTTCTTGTAACATCTGCAAGAGTCGCCAGTAACAGCCCACTAATCACATGAATGTAATATCTCATTTTAACTTAGTTTCTGAATTAAAACTTGAAATTTTACGATGTTAAAAATAATGTCTTACATTCAAGGCTTAACATTTCCTGGCTTCCTATTATCAAAAACTGACGGTATAAGATTACCATTTGAGATATCTTAACAATGGTCTTAGGTGAAAAGTGTTTAAAAATCACTTTGGTTCAGTGGGACACACTAATGAATAGCTTCATACAAAGGATTTTTCTGTAATCCCAGCACTTTGGGAGGCCGAGAGGGGCGGATCACGAGGTCAGGAGATCGAGACCATCCTAGCTAATACGGTGAAACCCCGTCTCTATAAAAATACAAAAAAAAATTAGCCGGGTGAGGTGGCGGGCGACTGTAGTCCCAGCGACTCAGGAGGCTGAGGCAGGAGAATGGCAAGAACCCAGGAGGCAGAGCTTGCAGTGAGCCGAGATCACGCCACCGCACTCCAGCCTGGGCAACAGAGCAAGACTCCGTCTCAAAAACAAAAAAAGGATTTTTATATCCAACTTCAAAGTCTGACAGAACCCAGGAGGCAGAGCTTGCAGTGAGCGGAGATCACGCCACTGCACTCCAGCCTGGGCAACAGAGCAAGACTCTGTCTCAAAAACAAAAAAAGGATTTTTATATCCAACTTTAAAGTCTGACAGTAAGTAAAACAGTGACAGAATATTTGAAATAACAGGAAGAACTGGGCACTAAAATAACATATGACACAGAAATATCACAGACAAAAACCAATCATGCTTTCTCCACAGCACTGCATAATAGTCTCCATAGTTAACTAGGAAAGAAACAAAAGTTAAAACTGAAATCAAGTCATTCTATCTTCAAAAACCATAGGTTCTCAAAACAAATAAGCCAAAGCACAAAAAACTTCCATGATAAGAAAGGGCTACCTTGTACTAGACATCCCTGTGCCAGACACTGGGCCAGGAATTTTCACAGGACCACTTTGTGTTTTGATCTCCCTCTAGGCGCCTGTCTGCAATACTGGGGCAGCTCTGCCATAGAAGGAGGCAGGCTGGTCTTAAGTACCTGCAGAGCCGCGGTGGTGGTGTTCCAGTCCACTGCTCACTGCTAAGAAGTCTGGGCAAATCAGTGAGCCACTCTGTCCACAGGACAACACAGTGGAATGGAAAAGCACAAGCTTTCAAGTCAGATCTGGGTTCAAGTCCCTCCTCAGAAGCAGGTCTTCAAGCACCTCCCCCGCTGACTCTGCACTTCAACTGAGACCCCTCACCCTTCAGGAAGCCTCTTGCCCACAGGGTACCTTTGGAGTAGCCTGTCTTTTCCTCTCACAGAACACATCCTTCTTCATGGCAGCATCTTCCATTTGTTCCACCACAATTAAAGGAGCACTTAACATGTACCAGACACTGTTCAGGAGCTAGGAGACAGCACTGAACAGGACAGACAAGGGTCTTGTCCTCTTGGAGATATATTCTAGTGGGGGGAAGGCAGATGGTAAATGGGACACTCTCCAATAGGGGTAAATTCCTATAAAGGAAATGGAATGGTGCATTACTGTAAAAATTTGGTAGAATGTTTTTCATTGTTTCTGAATGTATAGCCATGGTGGAGTGGAAGGAATACTTGGAGCATCAAGAAACCTGGATTCCATCATTAACCAAATCAATGATTCCCAGCCTTAGCCAGTCATCTAGTGAGATCTCCAAAACTCTGATGCCCAGACCAATCACATCCAAATGTCTGGGGATGGGACCCAGGCCTCGGTATTTTTTTAAAGGTCCCCAAGTGATCCCAAGATGTATCCAAGGTTGGCAACCACTGAAATAAACAGTTGTATGACACTGGGCAACTCTCTGACTTTTCCAGTTTTCTCAAGAGTCAATTTTGGGTAGCTGACCTTGAGCAGAACTTCTCCAAATGTAATGTGCATGCGGGTTATCCTAGGATCTTCTCTCAATGCAGGTTCTGATTCACAGGTTTAAGGGAGGCCTGAGAGTCTGCCTCTAACAAGCCCCCAGGTGATGCCCATGCTGCAATGAATGGCCACACCTTGAGTATCAGAAACCAGATGATCAACCTAAAAGATCGGGAATTAGATAAATGATCTATAAAAGATCCTTCCAGTCCTAACATTCCTCAACTGCATAATTCCACTAATTCCTAGAAGATTGAAAAAAGTACTTTCATCTGTTAGTACATACTATAATACAAAACTATACCAGAATATCCACACAAGATAATTAATAGAAACTCTAGGGACGGTTACTCAAGTATAGTGCCCAGTTTCTGCTGGAAGTACCCAAGAAGGCTGGGCATGATGGCTCACGCCTGTAATCCCAGCACTTTGGGAGGCCAAGGCGAGAGGGCTGCTTAAGCCCAGGAGTTCAAGACCAGCCTGGGCAACATGGCCAAACTCTGTCTCTACAAAATATTAAAATTTTAGCCAGGTGTGGTACTGTGTGCCTGCAGTTCCAGCTACACGGAAGGCTGAGGCAGGAGGACTGCTTGAGCCTGGGAGATCGAGGTTGCAGTGAGCCATGACAGCACTACTGCACTACAGCCTAGGCAACAGAGTGAGACCCTGTCTTAAAAAAGAAATAAAAAATAGAACTACCCAAGAGGAGAGATGCAGAGCTCTATAATATATATTCCCTGTTTTCAAAAAGTATACTATCTAATTGAAACAATACTTTTTAAAAAGGTAATGAAAAAATAATATATGAATTAAAGGTTAAAACAAGGGACAGATGATAGCAGTATGGAAATTCAGTAACTACCTGGGTACCAAGCAGAAACTCTTTGAAGCCTTGGACTATGTTTTATCCATTTTGTCTCCATTCAGAGAACCTAGATCAGCATGTTACACACAGGCACGTTCATTGTATATGGATAATATATACATATATTAGAGTTTTTGGAAGATGGATTAATGAAACAAGATGCTATATAGTAAGAAGTGATTACAGGCTTTGGAACAGAGACACAGCATAATGAAAACCATATTTGCCATTCTTTGAAATAAAGACAAAGAACATTTAGGTCTCCACAGAATGAAAGCTGAGTCTGAAACTCTTAGCACCTTTACTACACTTACTAGTTTTGCTTAGCATCCTAGGCATCGTGCCTAGATAGTTAGGGAGGCTAACTGCATAATGGCTCAAATACCATAAATATTCACTTCTTGCTCAGGTAAAGTCCAAAACAGGTGTTCCTGGTGGGCAGACTGTTCTCCCAGCAGTGGCTCTGCTGCCTGTGCTCCTTCCATCTCGTGGCAGAAGACTTTCTAGGTCACTAGGCCCTCTGCATCAAGCCAGATAAGGAAAAGGCATGATACCCATGCCCAAGAGTTTCAGGGGCCAAGTCTGGAAGTGGCTCACTTCATTGCTCTCCCCCTACTGGCTAGAATTTGGTGACGATTGCAAGGGGGACTGGAAAATCCCCAGGAAGAGGAGGAGATGGCTTTCATGATCAGCTAGCAGTCTCTGCCACAGTATCTTCTGAAAACTGCTTTTCAATTACAAAATAGTCACTCCTTTCAGAAATGTCTTCTGCTAACCTACAACTCCATTTTCAATCCCTAAGGCCATTCGGGATCTAAAGCCAATCTAGGAGGTTTCCTTCTCCAGTAAATATTTTCCTAACATACTTGAAATGAGATTTTATCAAATGCATCCTTGAAAGGATGTCTGGCTTGTTCTTCCCAGGATCTCCGGTAATACTTAATACAATGGCTGGTACACAACACAAGCTCAAATTACTGACAGAATTCATAAATTAATAACAGTCCCCCAAGTTTACGGAAAGGAAAAAGAATGGTCCTATCTCTTGTCCTGGTGATGGTGGTGGAATTTACTAAAAGCCTTCTGTCTTTGTCAAGCACATCTCTTCCTCTAAAGCCACCGAATTGCCACTCGTCCTCTTGGTCACTTTGATCTGCTGTGTCTTGGTACTGTGCCACTGAGACACAAGCAAAAGACTGAACAAGCAGTGGCTCGAACCTGTAGCCCCAGCTACTGGGGAGGCTGAGGCAGGAGGACTGTTTGAGCCCAGGAGTTCAAGGCTGCAGTGAGCTGTGATTGTGCCACTGCACTCCAGCCTGGACAACAGAGCAGGACCCCATCTCTAAAAAAATTTTTTTAAATGAAAAAACTGTAGATAGGACCTCTTAGTCCAGCAATGTTGCAGGTATTTTTAAAGAAAGGAACCTTTCCCTCTATTCATTCAAGAAATCAAGCAATATGGTAAAAGTTACTTTAAACCTGCAAAAAAAAAAAAAAAAAAAAAGTAAGAGGAGTTGGGGAAATACTCAACAGTTTTCACAGACACCAAGAAAACCAAACTAAAATTTGGGGCTAGAGCACAAGTAATTATTTAATTATTAATTTATGAATAAATGAAATATTAATTTATGAATAATAAAAAAACAGCAGAAGGTCTATCAAAAGACATGATTTGGAGATACTCCCTAAAATCAGGTTAATGATTTTATGAGATGGGCAATTCAACATGCACCTCAAACCCAAGTAACTTTATTCTTTTTCTGAACCACAAAAGGTTAGTGTGGGAAAAAATTATGTGCTACAGTACGAAAATACTTTGTGCTCACATATTACCACTTTTCAAGAAGTTTAAAATATGCCATTAAGTGTTACTATACTATAATAACCCTCACAACTCCCCTATGGGATACAGACAAAAATTAAAGTATACAGTCAAGTTAAAAGGAAAAAGTCTGGTAGGCAGCCGACTTCCTACTCCTGGGGCAGGCTAAATAAAAAAATGAAACAGTAACCTCTAAGGTAATTGGGGCACAAACCATTTTAGGCTCTAAAATTGAGTTCAACACCTAGAATTGAGTTCAAAAGCAAACAAGTTGCTTGAACAGACTACAAAACAGTTCAAGTTCTAAGAGGCTGACACAGGAACTAATATTACAATATATCAAGCCTGATTTATGGCCTGAAAAATCAGATTAATTGATTCTCTATTACCAGAGATGCATGTAAATCATGTTTAAAGTGATTTCACAATTTTTTAAAATTATTCTTTCTAGATGTGAATCACAGTATCATTAGAATTTTCATAAATTTAATTTGGCTTGGAAGCCAGTATACTCGACAGTCTGAAAATAACCAAAGAGCACTTATTAGATGTCCACACTTTTACAAATAGATTCCAGTAGAATACATTCAGTAAAAAAAAAGTGCATAAAATTTAAAATATTGTTTTAGTAGTACTTATTGTTACTAATACTAACGATAATTTTGTTTAACTCCTCAGAGACAGCATTGTAAAATATCAACAAAATCAACCCAACAAACTAGGCATTCTATTCAACATTACATATGTGTAACAAGCATTTTCATATATAAAATCTTATTTCGATCCTAAAAGGTAGCAAAGCACACATTACGCCTATTCTAGGAATGGAGACACCAAGACATGGGTACAAGGCACTGGGCAAAGGCCACAGGCTGGGACGCGGCAGAATCAGAACTAGACCAGTTCTCCCTACACTACTGTGTGATTTCCACAAGAACACACGGCTCTCTCCCTAATAATGCAGCAATGTTTCTCCACAAAGCAACAATGCAAAAGTGGGCAGAAAAAGTAAGTTAGTTGCTCTAAGAGAAAGCTAAGGCAAACGCTCCCACTGAAGAACACGGAGCAGGTTAGCTGGGAGGGAGACATCCTAAAGGAGAGGAGAGCGGTGGAATAGAATGCTACCACGTACGTACCCCTAGAAGCTGATCTTGTCTAAAGATCTTCCATGACTCTCAAACATTTTTTGGTCTATGAACCACAGACCACCATGACCTATCACTACTTGCTACTGCCCAAAGAACTAAAACCTCATCAAAACTAAAGAAGAAAATGACACACTTTCTCATAACACTGCAATGAGGCAGACGCCAAGAAAATGGCAGCCACAGCCCCGGAATGGAGGTCAGCTATCTGGGAACTTCCCTTAATCCAAACACAGCCAGAGTTAGGAAGGAAGCCAAGAACACTCTGAAGGCCAAAAGTGAATTTTATGAAGTCCATGCACAAAAGCTCATGTACTCTACTGTGAGAAGAGGTTCTCCGACCCACATTCGTAGCTTGATTACTATAAAACTACTCACAGTTCTAATATGCTTCATTATCAGGTTGCCAAGCCCAGAGATCAGAAGCAACAAATCAGAGGGGAAAAAATATAGCTCAAAACTGACACACAGAAGTAAAAGAGTGACAGGAAACACCAAGGTGAGATTGTGTTTTAAACAATAAAAATCGGACACAAGGATTTGAAAGATATAGCAGTTTGGGGTCATTTATCATAAAAGCAAACTCTCTACTCAAAAAACCCAAATCGCAGTGTTAAATAAAGCCCAGTTTAATAAGCTACATACAACATAATAAACCCAAGTTATTAAGGAAAATGTAAGTTATATTCCGTGTGTTCTACTTAACAGAGAGAAAAAGGTAGCACAGTTTAATACCTTTTGTTTGCATATTACTTTGTAGTCTATAAAACACTTCATAAGAATTACCTCATTTGATCCTCAACAAAACCATAGGGCAAGAGGGCAGATACCTCCACTGGTCAGGAATTCGCTGGTAAACGGGTTTATCAGTGGAAAACTATAACACAGATGGGCTTGTCGGTGGCAACCTATAACACAGAATGTTCAATTGCCTAACAGGAGAGAGTACACAGAAGGCACATGAAGACACAGGGCACGGAAGGCCTCCTGAGAAGCATCACCACCTGACTATCCCAACTTTCAACTGTAACTGCACTTCCAAAACTTCCGCTATGAAAGCTCCCATTCTTCCATTTGCATCTTCCAGGGCCTCATCTGAAGAACTGTTATAACTCCTTCTAATCACATCACCACCCCCCTACCGTGGAGGACAAATTTATGATGAACCTTCTATGATCCCCATCTCTTGATGTCTTGATGTTAACGGCTTTTTTTTTTTTTTTTTTTTTTTTGACACAGAGTCTCGCTCTCTCACCCAGGCTGGAGTGCAGTGGTGTGATCTCGGCTCACTGCAAGCTCCGCCTCCCAGGTTCACACCATTCTCCTGCCTCAGCCTCCCAAGCAGCTGGGACTACAGGTGCCCACCACCACGCCCGGCTAATTTTTTGTATTTTTAGTAGAGACGGGGTTTCACCATGTTAGCCAGGATGGTCTCAATCTCCTGACCTCGTGATCTGCCCGCCTCAGCCTCCCAAAGTGCTGGGATTAGAGGCGTGAGCCACCGCGCCTGGCCAATGCTAACAGCTTTGTGTAACCTCCTCCCCCAGAGTGTGGGCTGGACGTAGCAAGATGCTTCTAACCAGCAGAACACAGCAAAGGCAATGGGCAGACTGTGACTTCTCTGTCTTGCTAGAGACTGTCCCTCCTGGCTCTGATGAAGCAAGCTGTGGTGTTGAAGAGGCCCGTGGGACAGGAACTAAGGGCAGCCTCGGGCCAACAGCTGGCGAGAAGCTGAGCCCTCAGCCCAACAGCCCAAAGAAAGGAGTCCTTCAAACGGCCAAGGGACCCTGGAAGTGGATCCTCCCCTACCAGAGGTTTCTGAGGCGATCCCAGTCCTGGCCAGCACCTCAACTGCAGCTCAGCAGTCCCAAACCAGCAGACCCAGCTCTGCCCTGCCCAAAAGCCTGACCCATGGGAACCAGGAGATTCCAGCCTGGGCTGTTTTAAGCCACTGGGTTTGTGATGACTGGTTACAGCAGCAATAGATAACTAATACACCCACAGCCCATCAGGCCACAGTGGTTGCTTTTCTCCTCTTGGACTGGATCAATCATTTCACCATCATTTACACCAGTTCTCTGTATACGCCACAACAGTTCTGAAATAATCAACTACCCTATCTCTACTCCTTTATTCTCTCATTGTCGAATTGACAAAACCAATACCTTTCCTTAGTCTTCAGTCAACTCTGCAGCATTACGACTGACAACCTCCTTTCAACCATCCACACTCAGCATCCCTGAATTCATATTCTGCTTGTTCCATTACCTCTCCGACCATTCTTTCTCAGCCTCTACTGGTTCTCTCCCCTCTGGTGACACTAAAATGTAAGCATTCATCACATTTCTGCCCTCAGGCCCCTTTTCTGCTCCCCTGCCAATCTCACTCACAACTGTGACTTCTAATTGTTTTGAACTGATTCATTCATTCATTCAACCAAAAGGTACTGTCTGTACACTTTGGTTGAAAGACGAGACGTAGCAGTGAGCAGAAAGACAACGCCACCGCTTACATGAAGCTTCCACTCTCCCAGGGGCTGTGCTGCTGCCGCTGCATCTGCCCCTCCAGACCTCCTCACAGCCCTTCTCTCCCTGCCCCATGCCCAGGGGGCTGACCTCTAAGGATTCCAGCACCAAGGCTCCCTTGCCCTCTGGATGAACAATGAAGAAAAAAAGCAGAGTGATATGAATGACTCCCTAGTCACTGATCCACACCTCCAATGTCACGCTGTATATATACACTCTAAAGCTGCCCAATGACACCTTAAAAACAGCAGTACCGGCCAGGTGCGATGGCTCACGCCTGTAATCCTACCACTTGTGGGAGGTCGAGGTGGACGGATCACCTGAGATCAGGAGTTCGAGACCAGCCTGGCCAACATGGTGAAACCCCATTTTTACTAAAAACACAAAAATTAGCCGGGCATGGTGGCAGGTGCCTGTAATCCCAGCTACTCGGGAGGCTAAGGCAGGAGAATTGCGTGAACCCAGGTGGTGGATGTTGCAGTGAGCTGAGACCATGCCATTGCACTGCAGCCTGGGCAACAAGAGTGAAACTCTGTCTAAAAAAAAGGGAAGAAGAAAGAAGAAAGAGAAGGAAGAGGAGGAGGAAGAGGAAAGAAGAAAGAAGAAGAGTGGTACCTTTGCAGCCGTTCTCCCCAAAATATACCTGCCTTGTCTTCCCTATCTCAGTCTGGCCTCACTAAATTCCCAGTTATGGTTTAAAACCTAGGAGTCACCTTCCCTCAAGGCCCACATTCAATCAGTCACAAAATTGTATGTGTGTGTGACACACACACTCCTCAGCTAAGCTAGCTCTTTCCTCACCCCAATTCTACAGACAACTCTTGCCAAAAGTGATTTTCTCCCAACTCCAGTCCCTCCTATTTGCTCATTCATTCATTCATTCATTCAGCCAACAAGCATTTACTAAGTCTAGGTACTCAAGCCTCTAACTGCTAGAAATGCACATCTAATTAAAAGAGAAAGAGAAGTAAACAAGCAACTCCCAAAGCGAACTAAAATGTGCCACGACTAGGAAAACCACGTAGTGCTATGGCACACACAGGAAGGGCATCCGATCCAATCCGTGAAAAGAGGGGCAAGGTCAAGAAGGCTATTGGAAGTTTCATTGAAGCCGAAACACAAAGGACACAGAGAGTCAGCAAGAGCATGGGTGAGCGTGTGTGCCTGTGTTCCGGAGGCAGATGCAACTTCTAAATCAAGGCAACAACAATGTGGGAGGCCTAAAACCACCATTGTGGGACCTTGGTACAATCAGAGTCTAAAAAATGTAACATGACTGTAGAGAGGAAGCTGGAAGGGTAACTACGTGGCCCTTATTAGCACATTTCAGGAGAATTGACTTTATCCAATCAATTCCATTCTTCTACTAAAAAAAAATTCTAAAAGCCTCTCCTGAGAGGAGAATTAAATTCATACTCTTCGGTCTGACTTTTCAGGCCTGTAACAACGTGACCCCTACCTACTTTCTGAGGCTTACCTACCCATATGCACGTGAATTCCACCCACTCCCTGTACTCTCTGGCTCTACGCCTCTGTTCCATTTCCTCTGCTTGGAATTTCTCCTCCAACTACCATGTTTGCCCGTCAATGATTTCAGGTCAAATTCCACCTCCTCCCGGAAGTCTTTCCATCTTCCCTTCCAGAGCCTTATTAAAGCATTATGACCTGCCTTGAATCAGTGACATCCCTAGCTGCTTCCCCACAGACTTCTGTCACTACAGACTGTCCGCTACAGGCTTCTGAAGTATGTGTAAACAGAAATGACTCCTAATTTCAAAGTCTAGGAAAAATGTTCAGAAAAGTATTCAATTTACCACTACTGCAGTTCTAAACCGCTAACCATGGAAGGTCACAAAGAAATAATTTTTTTTTTGAGACGGAGTCTTGCTCTGTTCCCCAGGCTAGAGTGCAGTGGTGCAATCTCAGCTCACTGCAACCTCCGCCTCCCGGATTCAAGCGATCCTCCTGCCTCGGCCTCCCAAGTAGCTGATACTATAGGCACGTGCCACCACGCCTGGCTGATTTTTTTTATTTTTAGTAGAGACGGGGTTTCACTGTGTTAGCCAGGATGGTCTTGATCTCCTGACCTCGTGATCCGCCCGCCTCGGCCTCCCAAAGTGAATGATTTTTTAATTATATGAAAACAATCAACCAAAAGCCTAGATTTCTGTATGTGTTCATGTAAGTATCTGTAAATAAGAACGGCTATAGAAATTAAAAAAACAGTATGTGAACAAGCTCAGAAAGAGCACCTGTTCAGTCACAAGGCATTTAAGGGACAGAGTAAAGACGAGAGCCAAGTCTTCAGATACTCTTTCCCAAACGAGATCAACAGGCTACAACCAGAGTACCTCCACACAAGTCACTCACAAACTCATCCAATTACCTGGAACTTTTATCCTTAATTCTTCCCACAATTAATTCCCATTTCCTCCAGAGCTCTCAAGAAGCCTCCCCCAACCTTGCAGATTAGTCAAATCCCTTTACGACACATTGCACGTGCCTTCACAGCACTGAATCCCAGTTGAAATTTCACATGGCATCTTGATTAATGTCTGTCTCCCCCTTAGCTCCATAAGGACAGAGACTGGGTCTGTCCTTCCTTGTGCCTGGCACAGGTAGGCACTTTGTTATTTGTTGAGTAAATGAAGTGACTTAAAAGTATAACAATAACTGATGTTCACATGGCCACTGCAGGACTACAAGGTCCTAACGTATCTTCTGATCCCTCCAGTAATAATAATAATTACATAAATTTTAATGTCACCATTTTATTGTAACATATTCTAACTCTTTGATAATTAAATATTCATATATGTAATCTGCTAGTTCTCTATTAACCAGAATGTATATTAACCAGAATAGCACATTATTTTTAAAACATGCAAGGCATCAGCAAACTTTCACATCAAAAAAACATATACTACAAGAAGCCAACCTACAGGCTATGTGGAAGAGCTCTTTGCTCTCTTGGAACCTGAAAGGTCCAATTCCAGTCTGACAGTGAATTACAGTGTTTCACCAAGGCAGCCTACTACATTAATAAATTAAAACAAAATTGTATGTTTTTAAGGCAAGATGTTTGGGTGTCTGAATTAGCCAGGACTTCCCACGCATACAGCAAATCCATAAAATGAATTTAAACTCCCCAAATAGATCCATAGATTGAACATAATCCCCATTATATCTCAGTTGCCTCTTTTGTGGAAACTAACAAGCTGATCCTAATATTCATACGGAAATACAAGGGACCTAGCACAGCCAAAACAATCTTGAAAAAGAAGAACAGAGTTAAAGGACAGTTCCTGATTTCAAAACTTACTACAAAGCTACAGAATCAAGACATTGTGGTCATGGCATAAAGATAGACATATAGATCAATGGAATAGAATCAAGACTCTAAAAATAAACCCACAGATTTATAGTCAGTTGATTTTCAACAAGGGTGCCAAGACACTTCAGTGAGGAAAGAATGGTCTTTTCAACAAATGGGCTAGGACAACTGAATATCCACATGCAAAAGAATGAAGCTGGAAGCCTACCTCACACTGTATACAAAAATTAACTGAAGATCTATCAGAGAACTAAATGTCAGAGCTAAAATTACAGAACTCTTATGAAAAAACACAGGTGTAAACCTTCACGACCTTGGATATGACAATGGTTTCTTATTATGATACCAAAAGTATAAGTGACAAAAAAAAAAAAAACAGATATATGGGACTCAATCAAATTTCAAACTTCTATTCTTCAAAGGACACTATCAAGAAAGTAAAGGCCAGCACAGCAGCTCACACTTGTAATCCCAGCATTTTAGGAGGCCAAGGCAGGAAAATCACTTGAGCCCAGGAGTTTAAGACCAGCCTGGGCATAATATAGAGACTCCATTTCTATTAAAAAATTTCGAAATTAGCCAGACGAGTGGTGCCTGCCTGTAGTCCCAGCTACTCAGGAGACTTAAGTTCAGGCAGGCAAGACTGCAGTGAGTCATGACTGCATCACTACACTCCTGCCTGGGTGACAGAATGAGACTCTCTCTCAAAAAACGAAAGTGAAAAGACAACCCATGCAGAATCGGAGAAAAATCATACATCACACGTCAATCAAACATTCGAAATCACATATTTGATAAGGGACTGATATGTAGAACACGTATAAAGAATTCCTACAACTGAACAGCAAAAATTCAATTGACTCAATTCAAAAATGGAAGAGGATTTGAATAGACATTCGCCAAAGCAGACATACAAATGGCTAATAAGCGCATGAACAGATGCTCGACATCATTAGTCACTAGGGAAATGCAAATCAAAACCACAATAATATGCCACTTCCCATCTACAAGAATGGCTATAATCAAAAAGATGGACAATAACGAGCGTTTGCAAGAATGTGGAGAAATTACAACTCTCATACTTGCTGGTGGGAATGTAATATGATCTAACCACTTTGGAAAAGTTTGGAAAACAGTTCCTCAAAAAGTTACACAGTTAACTAAGACACCACAATTCCACTCCTAGGTATCTTTCCAAGAGAAATGAAAACATACGTCTATATAAAAGGCTGTACACAAATGTTCACAGGAGCATTTTTCATAATAACCAAAAAGTGGAATAACTCAAATGTCTATTCACTGGTGAACGGACAAACAAAACGTGGTATATATCCACACGACAGAGGATTATTCAAAAATCAAAGCAGTGAAGTGGCCAGGTGTGGTGGTTCACACCTGTAATCCCAGCACCTTGGGAGTCCGAGGCAGAAGGATCACTTGAGCCCAGGAGTTCAAGACCAGCCTGGGCAACATGGCGAGACCCTGTCTCTATTATATTAAATTAAAATTTTTTTAATTTTAAAAAAGGGATGAAGTAACAGTACATGCTACAGACAACACAGATAAAAACCTTGAAAACATTATGCTAAGGGAAATAAGCCAGTCAGGTCACAAAAGGACAAACACTGTATGATTCCATTTATATGAAATGTTGAGACTAGTCCTAAAGATCCATAAAGAAATAAAGCAGATTAGCAATTGACTAGGGCTGGGAGGAGGAGGCAACAGGGAGTGGCTGCTAATGGGTAGATTTTCTTTTTGGAGGGATGAAGATGTGGAATTAGAGAGTGGGGACAGTAACACAAAACATGTAAATATACAAAAGAAAACATACTCAATTACATATTTTAAAAGGGTGAATTTTACAATATATGAATTACATCTTGAGCTATTATTGAAAAACAAATCAGGCTGGGCCCAGTGGCTCATACCTGTAATTCCAGCACTTTGGGAGGCCAAGGCTGGAGATCACTTGAGGCCAGGAGTTTAAGACCAGACTGGGCAACATATTGAGACCCTGTCTTTACCAAAAAAAAAAAGGAGTTTCACTCATTTCCCAGGCTGGAATGCAATGGCAATCTCGGCACACTGCAACCTCCGCCTCCCGGGTTCAACTGATTCTCCTGCCTCAGCCTCCCAAGAAGCTGGGATTACTGGCACCTGCCACCATGCCCGGCTTTTTGTATTTTTTTTTTTAGTAGAGATGGGGTTTCACCATGTTGGCCAGGCTGGTCTGGAACTCCGGACCTCAGGCGATCTACCCGCCTCGGCCTCCCAAAGTACTGGGATTACAGGTGTGAACCACCATGCCCGGCCAAAAATAATTTTTTTTAATCAGCTGGGCATGGTAATACATGCCTGTACTCCTAACCACTTGGGAGTCTGAGGCAGGAAGATCACTTGAGCCCAGGAATTCAAGGTTACAGTGAGCTATGATCACACCTCTGCACTCCAGCCTGGATGACAGAGTGAGACCATCTTTAAAAAGAAATAAAATAATTTTAAAAGGAACCAAATCCCTTTAACTACTGAAACTATTGTGAAGGTTGTTTCTTCAAAAACATCATATACTTTCCTCTTTTGTTTAGCAGAACATACTCAGTATTGCTTTTCTGAATTTACTCAAGGTCAACACTATGAAACATCAATTACTAAACAGCTGTAAATTCAGAGAATTCAATGGTGTGCAGGCTATTAGCCCTTTACATAGTTATCTCCAAACTACTACTCTTTCACAGTCTTCCACCTGTCTTCTATAATTGTGTTTCCTCCTTCTACCATGAAAAATCAAGAACAACAAGAGATCAGAGGCAGCAGGGATATACTAAGGAAAAGCTGAAGGACCGTGCACACAGGCAGCCACATACACTTAAAGACAGGCTGTTTTCTGTTTTCTTCCCCACCTGTTTTCTGCTTTCTACCCATTCTGAAGGCAATGTCTCCCTTTCTTACTAAGGACACACATCTCCATCCTTTTATGTTAACCGATCCAAAACAAGGGGAAACATGGGGAAGGCCACCCAAATAGCTGAACTGTGGAAGACCTCAAATGATACTGACATCACCCAAACTGCCTGATTCTACCTGAGAACACCCACAAAGCAAAGACTGCACAGACCATAGCATTCCAGGGTGTTCTGCTCCTCCAATGGTCAAAGTAAACATTTTGGGGCCAGGCACGGTGGCTCACACCTGTAATCCCAGCCCTTTGAGAGACTGAAGCAGGTGGATCGCTTGAGCTGGCCAGGAGTTCAAAACCAGCCTAGGCAACATAATGAAACCCCTGTCTCTACTAAAAACGTAAAAATTAGCCGGACATGGTGGCATATGCCTGTGTTTCCAGCTAAGTCCTCAGCCCGGGGCGCTGAGGTGGGAGGATCACTTGAGCCCAGGCTGTCGAGACTTCAGTGAGCTGAAATTGCGCCACTGCACTCCAGCCTGGACGACAGAATAAGACCTTGTCTCAAAAAAAAAAGAGAGACAGACAAAGAAAAAGCTTTGGGACAGTTACTACATCTACCACTAACTTACTCCACACACAACCAGGCTGGCTGACCAAGGACACTTGGCCTCCTATCTGTAGCTACACTGAACACTTTCTCTGCAAAACATTCAATCACTATAGCGCCTGAACATAAGACACTCCTTTAGGAGTCAGTACCTTTTCTTTTACACTGTTTGATGGAGACAGAGTTTGAGGTACCAGGACCCCCTGCTCTGATAACCAGCTTCTCACACAATCTCCTCTCACTCTAAGACCCTCCAAATGATCAGCAGGCTGCTGGACCTAACCAACCTTCTTTCATAGTCCACTGGAGTGGGAGGATCACCTGGCCTATGGAAACAAAGCAACTGGCTGAGAGGAGTCAGTCCAATTCCCAGTCTTGAGTATTTTTGTACTGAGCCATAGAAACAGGAGTCAGATGATGGTGAGCACTGGAAATAGAATCAGGACATGCAGGAGCCTTGACTAAGGCCACTACATGCAACTTAGGCAAGAAAGCTACATGTGAATAGAGAAAGCCCAGCTCCAGAGAAGACATGTACACTTCAGTTAGCTGGGAGGCTACAATTGCTTCTGCTCTTCTTAGACTAAAACTGCTTTCACTTGGCCTAACCTGTGCGGCCTGCGGTACGTGCAATCAAAAGTGCTCTAATCTAAAGCAGGGCCTGCTTACCTTCCCTGACATCAACCCCAAACCATCTGTTTCCTAGTGTTTATTACAAACCTCAGACTTTTCTGAATGAGCTAGCCAGTCCTCTTTACAAATATTGCAAATATTAAAATCTCACCTAAAAATCACTTTCTGTATAAATGAACCTCAGGGCCTGAATACCATCATTTTTTTTTTTTTAATGTGTGATTCTGACAGTTTATTTAAGGCACAGCCTCTCACCTTGGGGTCATGAAAATATTGGCCATATATTTACTGTTAGGACCTTGTAACTAATTTTCTCATTAAGCTTCAAATCCATTTGAAGTTTTTATTTTTTCAATTGTGATAAAATATGCATAACATACAATTTACCACTTTAACCCTTTTTGAGCATACCATTTAGTGAAATTAAGGACATTCCCATTGTGTATCACCACTAGCCATAGCTTATTTTCAAAGCATTCTGAAAATCATGACTTTTTTATTTTTATTAAACAAGTATTTATGTTCCCTCATCAAACGACAAGGGCCAGGAGCCTCATCAGTGGCGGGACTGTGGCAGGACAGTGACAAAGGTAGCAAAGAGCACCCACAACAACTTGGAGCAGCACCAGAGCAGCTAAATCCATCCTCAGTTCCTCCAGACATGGCCACAGAAGCTAAAGAGACTAAAAATACTTGGGGAGGACAGATAAAAGCTGTCAAGGATATTCGGCTCAGTTAGAGAGGTCGCCACTATCACCATATTTACATCAGAAAACACTCATACAAGCTGCAGTGGGCCATATTTAGAATAATTAGATTCAGTATAGAATGTCTGATGTTCCTTCCCTCCCAAAATGCCTGAAATAAATCTCTGGGCCTTGAATTTGGTCAAGTTATCTATGATCAATTTCCGGAGGACCCCTAGGAAGAAAGACAGGTACTTCAAAAATGTTAAGTACCCACTCTCCACCTTTCTAACTTGTTATAGCTTTCTTTTTAGTACAACAGCCTCTATCAATAAAACCAAATGAGGAAGAAACTTCCATCAAAGCTTTGTGAAAGCAAACAATTCAGCCAGAACATTTCATAATGGCTGAGATGGAAAGGATAAGGCAGGGAATGTTTACACGAACACCAGGAACTTTAACTTGCCTCTCAGTATCTTTAAAAATGAAACAAAGTTCCAAAAATAAATTATGTTCATGGCCTCTCCAAATGCCAGGCCTATAGTAGCCCAGGGAGTAGGCCCAAGTGAAGAGGTGATATGATCAATGACAGTGGGCCCACAGCAACTCCCCAATCCACACGAGTTTCTAAATAGAAGAGTCTTCATTTACTGAATTACTGAGAATCGATAGATTTTAATAACAGTTATATTAATCAACTCCAGAAAGTCCAACTAAATGAATATAAATACTACCTTAAACAGAAAAAGTCTGAGGTTAGCAAATATTTTTCATCTGTAATCATATATTATTTAAGTCTATTTTCCAAAACTACGAACCCTCATCTATGTCTGAACAAAGACCTCAGATTTGTCATACAAAATAACTATGAATATTTGGCTGTTATACATCTTTTTTAATAATTTTAAAATTTTTTTTATATTTTGTTTGTTTTGAGATAGGGTCTCAACTCTGTCATCCAGACTGGAGTGCAGTGGCGCAATCATAGCTCACTGCAGCCCTGACCTCAAGGGCTCAAGCAATCCTCCAACCTCAGCCTCCCAGGTACCTGGGATCACAGGTGCGTACCACCACATCTGGCTAATTTTTTCTATTTTTAGTAGAGACAAGGTCTCACTAATGTTGCCCAGGCTGGTCTCGAACTCCAGGGCTAAAGCAATCCTCCCGCCTCGGCCTCCCAAAGTGTTGAGATTATAGGCGTGAGCCACAGTACCCGGCCTACATTTTTTAAAGTTAATATAGTATATTAAACAGACAGACCTAAAAACTTAAGCCGTCTATGTACCTCAGAAAGGAGACATCTGAGTGTCTGCAGTTCAAATCCCCCCATACGGCTTGAGTCAACATATTATTCTTGTCCTGGAGCAAGGACCTCAAAAGGAAAAGATACAGTTATACAGAACAGCTGAATATCAGGAAAGCAAGCCCTGAAATGAAATTCCATATCTCCGACTTCATTTCCTTATATAATAGTCCCCCCCTTATCCATGGTTCCAGTTACAAGCGGTCAACTAAGGTCCAAAAATAGGTGAGTATGGTACAATAAGATAATCTGAGAGAGATAGACAGACCACATTCACACAACTTTTATTACAGTATATTGTTGCAATTTCTATTTTATCATTAGTTACTGCTATTAATTATTAATAGTAATTATTATTAATGGGAAGGAACTTTCAAGGTCATCACTAGTACAACCCTTTACCCAATACATGAATCCCCTCAAAATGACTACCAACTATCTCATTATATAAGAGCTGAGGTCCGAGAAAAGCAAGATGAGGAAAAGTTGTGCTGGAATCAAGAGTGATAAATGCAGAAATACCATCTGGTAAAAGAAGGTATGGAGGCCATGGAGAGAAAGGCTTCTAGCTTCTGGTCTACCTAAGTGGCAGCAAAGACAGTACAGAATGCAGCTCTGCTGGGATCCTTGAGTTCTGCTCACCAGCATTCCTAGCTAGTGAAAGAAAAGAGTACAAGCCAGGCACAGTGGCTCATGCCTGTAAGCCTGGCACTTTGGGAGGCTGAGACAGGATTACTGCTTGAGGCCAGGAGTACAAGACAAGCCTGTGCAATATAGCAAGACCCTTTCTCCATAAAATTAAAAAAGAATGAGCCAGGTGTGGTGGCACACGCCCGTAGTCCTCGCTATTCAGGAGGCTGAGGCAGGAGAATCACTTGAACCCAAGAGTTCAAGGTTGCAGAGAGCTGTGATGGCACTCTAGCCTGGGTGACAGAGCAAGAGTCTGTCTCTAAAAAAATTTTTTTAATTAATAATAATAAATAATGAATAAGGAAACAATAAATAACAAATAGTAAAAAGGAAAGAGTTTGAGCTGGGAATCAAAGTGGGCTTGTTCTAAAAGCTGTGTAGGAGGTGCAAAGCCTTCACGGCTGGAGAACTAACCAATCACTGATTGGTTCAGGGTTAGATAAAAATGATAATGCTTTAGCCAGGTGTGGAGGCTCACATCTGTAACCCCAGCACTTTGGGAGGCTGAGGAGGGCGGATCATGAGGTCAGGAGATCGAGACCATCCTGGCTAACACGGTGAAATCTCGTCTCTACTAAAAAAATACAAAAAATTACCCGGGTGTGGTAGCAGGTGCCTGTGGTCCCAGCTACCCGAGAGGCTGAGGCAGGAGAATGGCATGAACTCGAGAAGTAGAGCTTGCATCACTGCACTCCAGCCTGGGCAACAGAGCAAGAATCTGTCTAAATAAATAAATAAATAAATAATGCTGATGCTACCGCCAGTATTCCAGATATTCTGAAACCTAATAATAACAGCCCACAACTTTTCATACCTACAGTGGCACATGGCTTTGAAAATTAGGGGTTTTTTTTTACAGAGCCCCTCTACCATTAAATATTCCTTTCTTAGGCTGGGTGCAGTGGCTCATGCCTGTAATCCCAGCACTTTGGGAGGCCGAGGCGGGTGGATCACCTCAGGTCAGGAATTCGAGACCAGCCTGGCCAACATGGTGTGTCAACTAAAAATACAAAAATTAGCCGGGCGTAGGGTTGGGCGCCTGTAATCCTAGCTACTCGGGGGCCGAGGCAGGAGAATCACTTGAACCCAGGAGGCGGAGGTTGCAGTGAGCCAAGATTGCGCCATCGCACTCCAGCCTGGGGGACAACAGCGAGACTTCATCTCAAAAAATATATATATATTTTTTTCTTTTTTCATTATCGCTTGCAAATAGATTCTTTTACAGAAATCATATTTAAATAATATATAAATTATTTTATTAGGGAAAATAATGTCATTTAAGTCAACTTCAATGTTTATTCACAGTCTGCTTGCTTTTATTTCCTTTCTCTTAGCTAATCTACTGAAAGGAGAAAGCCAGTTAACAGACCACTCTTCTGCTACCTATTAGATAATATAGTTTAACCTAAAAGAACACAAAATTCTAGTTTCACTTAATAATGGGAGGACACAGGATCTGTACTTGTTATGGCATTTAAAAAGTCATCTCAGGCCAGGTGCGGTGGCTCACGTCTGTAATCCCAGCACTTTGGGAGGCGAAGGCAGGCAGATAAGCTGAGGTCGTTGAGTTCCAGATCAGCCTGGCCAACATGGTGAAACCCCATCTCTACTAAAAAAAAAAACAAAAATTAGCCAGGCGTAGTGGTATGCGCCTATAATCCCAGCTACTTGGGAGGCTGAGGTAGGAGAACTGCTTGAACACGGGAAGTAGAGGTTGCGGTGAGCCAAGATCATGCCACCGCACTCCAGTCTGGGTGACAGAACAAGACTCCATCTCAAAAAAAAAAAAACCCAATAAATAAAAAATAAAGAGTCATCTCAGCCGGACATGGTGGCTTATGCTTGTAATCCCAGCACTTTGGGAGGCTGATGCAGGAGGATCGCTTGAGCCCTGTAGTTTGAGATCAGCCCGGGCAACAAGGCAAAATCCCATCTCTACAAAAAATACAAAACTTAGCCAGGCATGGTGGCGCGCACCTATGGTCTCAGCCACTTGGGGGACTGAGGCAGGAGGATTGCTTAGGCCGGGGAAGTGGAGGCTGCAGTAAGACAAGATCACGCCACTGCACTTCAACCTGGGTGACAAAGCAACACTGTCTCAGCAAAAAAAGTGATCTCAAGAGTAAGACTAGGTATCAATCAAAGTGGTTGCAGCTTGAATCATCGATTCTAATCATGAATTATTATTTAGCTAAAATGATGATTCCCAAATATAACACATTTTATTTCTAAATGTTTCTTCGCAACTGAGTATCCAGAAAGTCAGCAAAACCCCCAAGAAAGCAGATAAAATGAACTTTTTTACACCTCACCACTCATCAACTACAGTAGGCTTGAAAGATAACATGAGCCGGAGGCTTAGCCTCAAATTTGGCCTGCAGAAGAAAACTCCAAATAAGATTTCTTCAAGAACTGCTCTAATGCAGTACTAAACTTCAAGCAGTGACCTCCCTAGAGAAGAAACTAGAGTCGACAGCTACACGAGTGCACAATCCAGGGGAGATGCACCCTAAGTCCAATACAAGGAATACACCGGTTCCATCACAATAATAATATATTAAAATAAAAGTATCAAACAATGAAGTTATTTAAAATATGTCAAAGGCAAGAAAATCCTTCAAAAAAATCTAAATCCATTACAAAGGTAATCTGAATAAAACATCATTTAATCTCTAGGCCTAACCTCTCTGAAATAAAGTATTATATATTCTTCCAACTTAGTCAAATTATACAAGAAATGCTACTTTAGGCCGGCACAGTGGCTCATGCCCATAATCCTAGCACTCTGGGAGGCCAAGGTGGGTGGATCGCTTGCGTTCACAAGTTGGAGACCAGCCTGAGCAACACGGCGAAAACCCATCTCCGCAAAAAATACAAAAATTAGCCAGGCATGGTGGCGCGTTCCTGTAGTCCCAGCTACTTGGGAGGCTGAGGGATCACCTGAGCCCGAGAAGTCAAGGCTGCAGTGAGCCGAGAAAGATCGTGTCACTGCCCTCCAGACTCAGTGACACAGTGAGACCGTCTCCAAAAAATAAAAAAAGAAATGTTATTTTATAACAAAGGAGCCACAGCATAGCACTCTCAACTTCCTGTAAGAACAAAAATATTGTGTCAATATGTTCACAACACAGTTCAAGTCACAAAATCATGAGATAATTAAATTGACTTTTTAGGTTTCAATCTGTTTAGCCAGAAACCTTATCCAAACTGTACTGATGCACATCAGCATGAGAACTATAGTACTATCAAAGTAACTCCAGTATCTTATCTTTTGTTTTACCTTTTATCAGTGATTTATCGGCTGACTAATGGTAAACTGATTTGTGCATGTGCCAGAAGTCAGCTCAGGAATACAAAACAGGAAAAAAATTTAGAAGAATCAAATTCATGAATGAAAATGCTGACGTCATAGTTCAGTTCCCAGTAGAGTTTAGAGTAGCATATGAAAAACAGTGTATCTTCTGGAATGTTAAAACACCAAAGTCATTTGGTAAAGGAAATCAAAGAAAAAGTCATTCCTTGCTCAGAATGAGGGAACGGAGAAAAAGAGAAAAGCTCAATTAACAAGCTTTTCCATGAACCAAAAATGAAAAATATACAATGTATATGGCACAAACTATCATAACCTCTAAACCACATATTTTGTGTTACTGTCAGAAATAATATTTTTTAGGCGGGCCATGGTAGCTCACACCTGTAAATCCCAACACTTTGGGAGGTTGAGGCAGATGGACTGCTTGAGACCAGGAGTTCAAGACCAGCCTGGGCAACACAGCAAGACCCCATCTCTACCAAAAAGAGAAAAAAAAACCTAAGCAGGCAAGGTGACACACACCAGTAGTCCCAGTTACTCAGGGGGCTGAGGCAGGAGGATCATTTCAACATAGGAGGCCAAGGTTGCAGTGAGCTATGGATTGCACTACTGAACTCCAGTCTGGGCAACAGAGCGAGACCCTGTCTCTAAAAAAAAATAAGATAAAATAAATTTAAAAGAAGTAACATTTTTTACAGGTGATGACTAGTTGTGTCTCTAAATAAGTAGGACATAGCCGCCCGCCCCCCAACTTTAAATCCTTCTCCCATCACGTGGCGTAACTTTCAAAAATGAATGCATAATACAGCTAGGCAGTCCTCCACTGAAAACGACCCAGCACAGCCATACCACACCTGATTTTAAGTAATTCTGAATAATATGGGATGGAACTCAGTGACCAGAAGAAAGCTCCTGGAATTTTTATGTGAGAGAAGAAAAAAAAAAAGAAAGAAAGAAAAAAGCCTTTATCTAATGATGTAATATAAACTAATAAAAAAGAAAGATTATAAAAATTTGATTTACTTAGAACTATTAAAAGTGGCTAGTGGCATGGATTGTTCATATCTTTCATCTCTTGGCAGGACTGAAAATACAACTAGTAATAGAAACTTCTGTAAAGTTTAGACACAATTTACTAAAATCCTTTTATTCAGGACACTTAAGTAACTGATTCCTGGATGTCTAATGTTTCCCAGGGAATTTAAGATTATTACATTCTTAGAAAATAACAGTGACCCTCACATCCTTGGTAACCTCTCCAAAGCACAGAACTGTAAGGACATTCTCTCTTCTTCACCATTCATATGGCTTAAAGTAGCCATTCACCCAAAATGGATTTTTTTTAATTTAAGCAATAAACAATTTTGCCAATAAACATTTTAAAAAGAAGATCTTATTAAGTTAAAATGCAAACATGCCAGTTTTATCGGTAAATCTAAAATGCGAAGAGATCATCTCACATTGTTGCCACCACAAGTATCTTTGAAAGAACATCACTACCCCCTTGTGGATTCGCAATAAAAAAATCCTTCTCTTGGATCTTTTTAAATATTCCATTTTGCTGAACTTCCGTCAAAGTTTTCATTTTCTTCACTAAGAAGGGTTATTTCATTTCAATTACTTTTTAAAAAGACAAACTTAACATTTTTCTTAAAATCAATCCAATCAACTTATTTGTCCTCTAAGTGCCCCCTTTTTGGGGAGCATTCTTTATATGTGTACATGTGTCTATGCAATACAACCACCCTATCAGCATTCCATTTCTTCTTCAAATATCTGAATTTATGCTTCCAATCATCACTTTCAGATTATTTTTATCATAAATGAGTAATTTTTTCCACTACAGCATCTTTTTTCTATCTGATAATTTCACACTTTGTACCAATTTCTTATTATCACTCCCAAATGATTTGATATCCAAATGCTCAGAAAACCAACTGGGCACATACATCCTCAGAAATGACTTTTCAGAAAAGGATTAAAAACCAAATCTAAGTTTTCAAAAGATTAATTCTTGATTGTATTAATATACATTCAGAAATGAGTCTGGCAATCTAAATCAACCACGATGAAGGAAAAACAGACAATAACCTTCCTTCAAAACTTGTAAAAAGAAAGGCTTTCTCTCTCTCTCTTTTTAAGTTGAAAGAATACCTCTGGTTGTATCTGTACATCATTCTAATATAACACACAAATACACTTTGTTGAATGTACACTATAAAAAAGATTAAATGAACTTAAACATCTGATGCATCCCTTGTTATAGACACTAAATGTAGCTGAAAGTACAAATCACCACTGCAAAATGCACAGGCTACATGGAGAAGGAGTCATGACTGGCTGTACTGCCATTACTGGGAGTTAGCTCTCCATTCTCTTAGACACGTTGAACACAAAAGTAGGGACATGGTAGCTTACTATTGTCAGCATTTATTTCAATGGTTAGATGGGAATAAAGGGGGGAAAATCCACTTTGCAAGTGTTTTTAAGTGACTGAATAATCTTACCTTGTGGTAACTGATAAGGGAAAAAAAATGGAAGAGATACTGCATGGTCTTTTGAACGAATGAATGCTCTATGTTCCAAAAGTCACACATCAGCCCCATTGAGAATATTACACATCCAAAAATTATCTGCTTATGCACCTGTCCAAAACTAGTGACTGAACTGCACAGCAGAGGCAATCATAGCTGGGCTTCATAAGGTTTTGCTCTTGGGGGGGATTCTGTTATCATGATGGCTGTTTTGGGATTTTGGGGGAGGGGAGATATACATAGGGATGGGAAATGTATTTTAGATGGTATGAAGAAATGAAGTTAGGGATGAGAGCTATGCCACTTAGTCTCCACATAATAACATGTTTAAAATTATTAAGAACACAGCCCCAAACATTTCTTTCAAGAAATGTCACTCTGTACACATGAAACTACAAAACCGCAGAGAGCAGAGTGATGAATATAGTCCCAAACAAGCATATCTTCCTCGAAGTTACCTTCGGCTAACAATCTCAGGAAAGGATATGTTACATGACTCAAAAGGCCTGGCTAAATTTGAAAAACAAAAACAAGAAAGTGACTGCAAAAGGATTCATGTACAAGAGAACAAGCAATTATGTCAGGAAAGGGCAAAACACTGAAGTTGAATATGGAAGAACTATTAAAAAAAAATCTCTAGTCATTCCATCTTATGCCATGTCAATCAGTTCAAAGTAAATGAACAATCCTCCAAAAAAAGAGCAAAAAGGGAAATAATGTGGCTGACCCTTGGCCTCTCTTTGCAGTGGGGTACATAATACTCCTCTGTAAGTCCAGGGTAATGAGGTTAAAAAAAAAAAAAAGCTCAGGAAACAGTACCAATCTTTACACAAGGAGGCCCATGACCTTCTACAAGCAATGGTGTTCAAAGCAGAAGGATGCAATACAGCCTTAGAAATACACAGCTAGCATACTGATGGCAAAAAAAAAAAAAAAACCCACCACCCTTTACTCACCCTTTACTTTGTCCCCTCACGTGAAAAATCACAAACTGCTCTCCATTGTCAATATATACAAAGAAACACTTTCGGCCAGGCGCATTGGCTTATGCCTATAATCTCAGCACTTTGGGAGACCGAGGCAGGCAGATCACTTGAGGTCAGGAATTCGAGATCAGCCTGGCCAATATGGTGAAATCCCGTCTCTACTAAAAATACAAAAAGTAGCCGGGCATGGTGGTGGGTGCCTATAATCCCAGCTACTCAGGAGCTATGGCATAAGAATCGCTAGAACCAAGGAAACAGAGGTTGCAGTGAGCTGAGATCGTGCCACTGCACTCCAGCCTGGGCAACACAGCGAGACTCAGTCTCAAAAAAAAAAAAGAAACACTTTCCTTATAAATGTATGATAATTATCATGGGAGACCATCTATATGTTTGTAAGTCCCTCTCTCTAATGACAGAATAGGAAGATGGCTTAATCACAGGACGAAGGGACACTATATCCAGTGATGGCACAAAATAAAAGGATATGACAGTTAGATCAACCTGTAGCTCGAACCTGATTAGGTATTCAAGAAAAATAAAAAGAAAGCTTATACACTATCTGGAAGATAGAGTGAATGACCGTACACTCTTATTCAAGTTACACAGACAAAGTAGTAGAGCAAGAATGCTTCTCACTCTCACTCCCAAACACACCAAAAACTAAAGGCAGTGCTATATATAACAGGCAAAGGAACATTAGAACAGGCCCCCATACTGCCTTGCAAATGAAGGCTCCAAATGAAATAATAGACTTGGCCGTGCTTAAAGATATTTATTGTGTCAAGCCAAAGAGACAGAAAGAAGCTGGCTAAATGCAGTGAAAATAAATTTCCAAAACCCTACGTGGGGAGGCCCAGAGCATGAAGGACCCAGTGTTTTATCTAGAGATGCTATCTAGTTACAAATACTATTACTAGCTGCCTTGTGGCTTAAATCTCATTCCATCTACCTATTCTTATGGAAACAAGAAGAAACAATGCCTTGTGCTACAGGACAAAGGGATGGTGGGCATCCCCTTTTTACTAAAAAGGCCACAAATATAGGACATCTACAAATACTTTTTTATAATAATGACAGGGCAGTGAAGAAATCTCTCTACGTGGGAAAGGACAAAAAGTAAAAGGAAAGGCCGAAGAAAAGAAAGGGAGGTCGGATTTAAGTCACCTAGAACATTTAAAAAAAAAAAAAAAAAAAAAAGAACATGGTACATGATTCCAGAAGATACGCAACACCTTAGAAAATGATCTGCATAATGGAAACACAAAGGAAACACACATCACTTCTCAACACAAAATACACTCAGTCAGACACTCACATGACCAAAGGATACTGCCAAACCACATACTACAAATCTCACACAAGAGTGAAATACTAGCAGAATTGGTTTCTATATACATTGTGGAGACGGTAAATCTAATTTAATAGAGGGAAAAAGAAAAGAAGCATTTCAAAGTGTTAACAATTTTTATCATTATCATTATTTATACCTAACCTGTACCCACAAAGAATTTGAGGCAATTTACAAAAACAATAATACCATTAAAAAGCATACATTAAAAGTCACACAATAAACAAAAGTGGTGATAATCATATCAGATACCTAGCCTAAGAATGAGCATCAATTAGGTATTAAATTTGGATATAATTCTTCACGGCAGTGAAAATATACCAGCAGCTCATACAATTCTCACTATCTAATATGAACCGTACCAGTTAATCAGAAGAGAAAAATATTTTTATACCACTTCCTTATAGAAAAAATAAATTTGACTCTACATTCTATAGAATGCCTAGTGCAATGCTGCTGTTCAAATGTTAAGCATTTCCAACCAAACATGTATCTGAACGACCTAAAAGTTATACCTACACAATCAGATTAAGAAGACTGACTTTACTTTTTTCTACACATACACACACACACACACACACACACATACATACACTCTGCACACAGTCTGGGGGAAAGCTGCTAAATGACTCTCCCAGTCCACCCTCCCACCCTCTTCACCACCCCCACTCCTGCTGAGAGGAGGAAAAAAGGTTCAACAAGATAACACACTATTACACTATATCTTTGTAAGTTAACAATCCAAAAACTTAAAAATCAGAAAAAAAATTCCTTACAAGACTATATAAGACAAGATTTAAGATACACTGAAGGCCGTGCATGGTGGCTTGCACCTGTAATCACGGCACTTTGGGAGGCTGAGGCGGGTGGATCACTTGAGGTCAGGAATTCAAGACCAACCTGGCCAACATGGTGAAACCCCATCTCTACTAAAAATACAAAAAAAATTAGCCGGGCAGGCGGTGCACGCCTATAATCCCAGCTACTTGGGAGGCTGAAGCAGGAGAATTGCTTGAACCTGGAAGGCGGAGGTTGCAGGGAGCCGAGATCATGCCACTGCACTCAAGCCTGGGCAACAGAGTAAGACTGTCTCAAAAAAAAAAAAAAAAGAAGAAGAAGATGATACACTGAAATGTCATTAATATAAAAGGCTAACAAGATCCAATATGGTCTCAAGCAAAGTCACATCACTCCCTACAGCTCCTTGTACATAACAGAAGCTTAGTAAAGGTCTCCTGAATGAATGATTCCAGTCATGGAAGTATAAATATAAAAAGGACTTCTCCCCAGAAGGGCAAATTCAAAGATCCCACAGAAGAGGCAACCAACACAACTATGAGGGGAACTGAAGAAAATGAGAGAATCACCTTCTACTGCTTTTTCCATAAGGAAGGCAGAAAGAAGTACAACTGCACACAAAGGGGTATTTCCCCCAAACAGGAAAGCAAGAATGGCTCAAAGTAATGAAACAGTGGGAAAAAAATGTTAAGATTTTGAGACGGGCTATCTCAAAATCAGTCACAAAGAAGTAAAAACCGAGCAGGACACATGGGCTGACACCTAGCATAAACGGGGGACTACGCTAAACACTACTCCCTAAAGAATAGGCTATTTCAGGGGGAAAGCCTAAAACCGCCAGAGCCTAAAAACTAAGGAAATAGAAAACACAGCTGAGCAGGATGCATAAATATGTCTCAGAGAGCAAGTAAGAGCAACACTACTCTTTTGAAAAGGAAAAGCTGACCCAATCTGACCTTGAGTAGAGGTTGCTCTGTATATGTCAACATTTTGAATCCACTCAACGATGAGATGGAGAAACCCAACATTTGCAGAAGCAGGATAAGTCAAGTCTCCAAGAAGACAAAGGAGGAAGAGGTCACCCAACCTAGTCCCAAAAACTGGAGGTAAAGGGTGAAGGGGAGGAAAGAGTCATGTTCTAACAGAGTTACACAGAAAGATGAAACTATGTGGTTCAAAGAACCCGTCTAGTTTGCCCAACTGCAACAGAGCATTTTGCACTACAGGGGTAAGAGGAAAAAGCTGATTTCCAATCATTTGTGGAGACCAGGGACACAGAAACACAACCACATCAAATTCAAGAAAAAGAGCCCAGCTTCAGACAATAACCTCAATTGTGTTCTTCCAACCAACCTTTACCACTTTTCCTTCCACTGCACCTTGCATGGAGACCCCTGCTTACCAGGGAAAACTCCCAAAGTCTCCATAGGGTCATGGAGGAAGGGTAGGAAGAACCACCACTGGAAACAGGACGACTCTGCTCAGTCTACGCCATCGACAGCAGGTATTCAACTCTTCATTTTTCTGAAGTTCACTACTACCCCCTAAAAATACACAATCCCATCAAGCTGACTACAGACACAGAATACAAACAGCATCAAAAAATTTAAAACCAAAAAAAAAAAAGAAAATGAGCTCAAAAGCTCTACTTTCTGACACTGGGAATTAGGCCCACTGGACGACTCAATGCTAACTGAAAGGCAAAATCCAGAAGTCACAGACCAGCGCTGACCAAATCTCCGATGAGTCACTTCTCCTTACACAGTAAACTGAGGCAAAGCGAGCCTCCGAGCTAGAAAAGAGCTTTAAAGGCCAAAGCCCCACGGAACGTGGGGAGGATGAGTCTCCACACTAAGCCTGTCAAGGAGTAAGACTTCCCCGCTGAGTGACAGCAGCTAGCAGCCATGCTGGACTTTGTGAAAGAGGGAAAAAGGGAAGGAGGGAGAAAGGGAGGCAGGGAGACCTGAGGAGGCAAAGTACCTGACTAGAGCCGACAGGGCTGAAATCATTCCCCTGACCAAGAGAAAAGAACTCGAAGAATAACGTCCCCCATCCTCTCATTAAGCGTCAAGGGCTTTTCCACAGGTACATTTTGCTAATTTCACAACCTCTCTCAATTATTTAAATGGTCAAAATACAAAAGGGACATCTTTATGGTCATTTGTTCCTCCTTCTGTCACAGGAAAACATATTCTTCTCACCCATCTCCTGTCATTTGCCCAAACACATGAAATCTCTTTCCCCTACACTGCAGTAAAGAAATCAAGAACTTTTCACTCTATGCAGAATCAGGCAACGAATACCACCTCTAAATTCAGAGTGCCAAAGTTGTGATGCGTATGGGCAGGCACTGTACGCTTCGCACATTCAGGGACTTCGTGAACATGCAGGATATCATTCTGCTTATTCAGTACGGTACACATTACAAACGAAAGAATGGTCAGAATTGGCCATTTATCAATGATTCTTCTGCTGCTGCTTTTAAGCCTAAGAGTTACCAACAACGCTCATATCTATCTATATCATTACACATAAAAGGCCCCACATGCACCCAAAATGGAGAGGTAGTCATCTGACCCTTCCAACTTCCTGTGCACTGTATATGTAATGAATGTGATTTCATCTGTGTATGCCTACATGTATGCATATGTAAACAAATGAATATAGCATCATGATCTGGTTCTCCAAATAGAACCAGAACAGCAAAAAACAGAAAACATTCAAATTCCCCCTTCTCCTGAAAGCTACAAGATTTAAAGAAATGTTTGGATGCCACCAGAGACAACACCAGAGCCAAAGGAAGGTTCTAGTACAACAAGGAGCACACAGGCAACCTCTTCCAGGATGGCATGTGGGCGACACGGGTGTCTACACTCCCTTTTCTGAATGGAAAGGCATATGGCTTCTCCTTACCCAGCCAACATGAATACAATTTGAGAAAATTAGAAAAAGTCAAAGTAACAGGCTCACTAAAGATGGCTGACTGGGAAGCAGAAGCCACAGAGGAGGATATGAGTTCTCTCAAAAAAGAATAGGGAAGTTTATACCCAGGAAAGGTTCAAGGACTCTTGAGTGTGGGACGGACAAAGTCTGGTTCTCACTGCACAGAAGACAGTAATCAAAACGTCAAAAAACAAGGGCACACAACCCTCTTCCCAGTGGGGTAGTGTCAACTGGTGAAGGTTGCCCCCCTCCTGAGACACAAGAGTCAACTGGAAGCAAAAATATACCCCGGTCTTTTTCAGACACAGGAGCAACTAGTATTGCTGGCCCCTTTTCACTCAAGCACTAGGCACAATGGAAGCCTGCCCTACATCTTATGGGGCGCCCACTCTCACCCAGACAAGGAACTCCGAGAAGAGAGAACAAGTCAGTGTAGACACACGAACAGGGAAAGGAGCACGGTGAATGTCCAGTAGTCTCCATAAGAAAAAGAGGGCAACTCAAAGGGTATTCAGGAAATGAGCTCACCCTAACCCAGCAAAGTGTGCGAGAGTATGCATGATCTGGAAGAAGTGTCTGCTTTTCTATTTAGAAATGACTTCAGAGCTGCACAAGCCCCCACTATCCACTGGGTGAGGAAAGAAGAACATGGGTAGCCAGAGTCCCCTTGTCCTGGCAAAAAGGGTCAACGGAGAGTGTGCAGAGGCCCCAAAAGATTCCAAAGAAGATGAGCGGATCAGACGGACCCCTGTGCCAAGGAAGGATCGGGGTCACGGAAGGTAAAGGGCAAGGGAGTGTGGAGATCCTCACTTGCCATAGAAACGGAGACCCCACCCTCCTGGCTGTGAGGGTGCAAGGGCAAGAGTAGGATGTGAACGACTGTGAGGGGCGGGGATGCTGCGCAGGCCCCCTTCCCTTCCCGGGAAGCGAAGGGGGAGGGGTCACACGAGGCCCTTCGGCCGAGGGACGCTCGGCAGGACGGGGTCCCCCTGGCGGGGAGAAGCTCGGGGACCCCCCGCCCGCTTAGGAAGGCGTCCACGGGGCTGAACGGGGTGCCAAAGAGAGTACGTCTGGCCCTGCCCGCCGGAGAGCAGGGGGCCGGCGAGGGCTGAGCGCCGGCCGCTACCGCCCGACGGGGACCGGCCCGGAGCAATGGGGCGCGGGGCCAGGGGGGCCCGAGGCGGATAAACTTTCCGCCCCGCGGCCCCCACCCCGGACCCAGCGCCGGGGGTGCAGGGGACGCGCCGCGGGCTCTGGAGCGGCGGGGATGCCCGGTCCGGGTGGGGGAGGCGCCGGCCCTCCGCCGGCTCCTCCTCCTCGCTGGGCCCGGTCCCCGCCCCGCGAGCCCCCCGCCCCCTCCGGCCCCAGCCCGCCCCCGGGGGTGGGGTGTGGGGCGCCGCGCTCCGCCGGCCCCGCGAGTCACCTCAGGACTCGGCCGCGCTCCGCCCCCCCCCCCCGCCGGCCCCCTCCCCGGCCGGGTCGCCCGCCCGCCCGCCCGCCGCGCCCCCGCGCTCCCGCCCGGCGCCGCCGATGCCCGGG
>NC_045434.1:215128374-215240432 GCF_002776525.5 Piliocolobus tephrosceles
GCGCGCCACATCCTCCTCCTCCTCGCGACCGGGACCCCGAGCGCGCGCCTCGTACCGCCGCCGCCGCCGGCCCAGCCACCCCGCCGCCGCCGCGCACCCGCCCTGGCCCCGCCCCGCGGCCCACGCACAGCGCCCGTTGGGCCGTGGGGCTGCCACTCATCGCTCCCGCCGCCAATCGCCCCGCACCAGGGGTCTCACTACTCTCCGGGAGGAGCGTCCTATCCATCCGGCCCATTGGCTGGTCACCACCCAACGGACTGAAAGGATTGGTCAAGAATCAACGCCCCCTCCCCACCCACTCCCAGGAAAGCCCGCCTTCCGGACCCAAACAAAGCTTCCTAGTGGCCAGAGCTCGAAAGAACTGTCCAATCAGGACGGGCTCCACACGGAATAGTTCCTCGAGGCTGAGACGTGGCGTTTTGATTGGGCGTCACTACAGTGTTTCCCAGGCCGTCCAGACCAATCAAAGGGGGTTCCCGGAATTCGGGAGCGGCGAAGGGAAGCCCCGCCCCTGAGCGTGACCGTCATGAGGAAGGCGCTCGCTCATTGGCGCACTAGGGCTTTTCCCGCGTGCTCCCGGGGCTGAAGGACGTTCCCGGGGAAGCCGCTGCCGGCGCGTGGGGTCCCGGTGGCTGTGGGGGACGCGCCGGGATCTCCGGGATCCCGCAGCCCTCCGCCGCCGGTGGGGAGCCGGGCGCAGGGAGCCTCGGGGCTGAGCTCCGCCAGGGTGCCGCGCCCTGAAACCCGGCTGCCTAGGAGTCCGGGCGTCGCTGCCGGCCGTGGGGGAGGGGCGCGCCTCCTTCCAGGCCCCGCCCCCTCGGCGCCGCGTCCCCACGGCCCGGCGCCGCCCGCCTGCGCCCGCCTCCCGCGCCCGCCCCCGGTGAGCTCCGTTGTCCCCTTTTCTGGCGGCTTAAAATACCGAAACTTTATTTTGGTCACGTTGCCCATGTGACCCGCGGAGCGGATGACTCATGGATGCCTGTCCCAGGATGAGGCCGCCGGCCGAAAGCGGAGAAGCGCCAGCCCCGGCCGCCCGGGTGGAGCGCGGGGCAGCCGAGTTTCCCACCCTCCTCAATCCAGGGCGTCCGCGCGGGGCTTTTCCGAATAAATAGCCCGGCGCCCGCAGCCCTCGCGCTGCGTACGGGAGCACGTGCCCCCCGGGAGGTGGGCGCCCGCCGGGTGCTCCGGGAACGAGCCTAGGAACGGGGTGCGCCGAGTGCGGCTATCGGGGCGGCCGGGCGTGCGGGTAGGCTGGGCAGCGCTCCCAGTGACCGGCCTCTCTCCGGAGAAAGTAAGGAATTCTGCTCCTGGGCAGGTAATACCGGAAACAAAAGGAGAGGCTGTAATCGCAAATTGTTTAAAAAAAAAAAAAAAAAAAGAAAAAGGAAAGCAAAGTTAAATGTAAGAGCTCCAGCCCCTCAATGTGATCTTGTACGGTTTGCAATAAGAACATTTCTTCCGCATTTTAGTTTTCCTTTTGCTACTGTTGGTGACAACTAGCAAAATAAGTGAAAACTCCTGGTTCAAGTGTTTCGGCATTAAGATTGGCTGTCACAGTGAATTCTTTGCCAATCCTAACAACATGTGTTCTTTTTCTGGTCGTCACAAGTAAGAATGTCTTAGGTTTTCCAGAAATAAAGATGTCCCAAAAGAATGTTTTGTGTTACACACTCATTCTTCAAGAAACTTTAATTTTATGAGCCTCAAAAATTGCAAAATTTTAACAACGGGGAGACAATATTTTATCGATTAGCATTCTTAATAGCACCTATGTTGACGATTTGTGTGGAGAAACGGATTCTTAAAAGTGTTGGTGGCATTGTAAATTAGTATATTCCTTTCGAAAAGCAATTTTACAGTATGTATGAAAAGCCGTAAAAAATGTCTGCATCTTTTGACCCAGTAATCTTACTTCTGGGAATCTGTTCTAAGGAAATAACACTAAATGCCAGAAAAGCTATATGTGTGAAGGTATTCTTCACAGGATCACTGTACTTACTGCAACAACAAATTGGAAGCATCCTACCTGTGCTAATATTGGATATTTAGTAAATTGTGTTACATCTATGGTAGTAGAATATTATGCTAGTCACAGACATCAGAAACAGAAAATCTTACCCATTGCTAGATAGAGGGGGCAATACCCAAAATTATGGTGTTAATTTATGAAGTGAGATGATAAGTCTAAAAAAACTGCATTTTCGCCGGGCGTGGTGGCTCACGCCTGTGATCCCAGCACTTTGGGAGGCCAAGACGGGCGGATCACGAGGTCAGGAGATCTAGACCATCCTGGCTAACACGGTGAAACCCCATCTCTACTAAAAATACAAAAAATTAGCCGGGCGTGGTGGTGGGCGCCTGTAGTCCCAGCTGCTTGGGAGGCTGAGGCAGGAGAATTGTGTGAACCCGGGAGGCAGAGCTTGCAGTGAGCCAAGATCGTGCCACTGCACTCCAGCCCGGGTGACAGAGGGAGACTCCGTCTCAAAAAAAAAAAAAAAAACTGCATTTTCAAAAAAGACCGATACAGGCCCGGTACGGTAGTTCATGCCTGTTAATCCCAGTACTTTGTGAGGCCAAGGTGGGCAGATCACTTGAAGCCAGGAGTTCAAGACCAGCCTGGCCAACATGGCAAAACCCTGTCTCTACTAAAAATATAAAAATTAGGTGGGCAAGGTGGCAGGCACCTGTAGTCTCAGCTACTTGGAAGGCTGAGGCACAAGAATCGGTTGAACCCAGCGGGCAGAGGTTGCAATGAGCCAAGATCATGCCACTGCACTCCAGCTTGGGCAACAAGAGCAAGAATCCACCTCAAAAAAAAAAGACTGATATGTACACCCAAGAAATGACGTGGGGGATTATAAGTGAGTTTTTTTAAATTGTCTATTATCTATAATATAGCTGTAATATCGCTCTTTTTTAATTTTTTTTTTATTTTGAGACAGAGTTTCGCTCTTGTTGTACAAGCTGGAATGCAATGGCACAATCTCAGCTCACCGCAACCTCTGCCTCCCGGGTTCAAGTGATTCTTCTGCTTCAGCCTCCAGAGGAGCTGGGATTACAGGCATGCGCTACCATGCCCAGCTAATTTTGTATTTTTAGTAGAGGCGGGGTTTCTCCATGTTGGTCAGGCTGGTCTCGAACTCCCAACCTGCAGTGATCCGCCTGCCTTGGCCTCCCAAAGTGCTGGGATTACAGGCACCGCGCCGGCCTCTATGTTACTTTTACAATTAAAACACTTACTTAAATTGAAAGAAATGCGAATAAAATTGAGTGTCTTCCTTCAAGAGACTCTCAGCCTAGCCAGGTTCACGAACAAGCAGCAGCAGGACAGGGGCAATGGGAACACGGGAGGAGGTCGTGAACATCACCTGGGCCTCAACACCATCGCCATTGAAATTACCTTAGCCTCAGACCACAACAGTGCTTCTCAAAACAGTGGTTTTCTAGGGACCTTGGTAGAGCAGAGGGCGTCCCAAGATTCAAGGGACCCAAAAATGGAAATTTTTTAGACACGGTCCTGCTCTGTCACCCAGGCTGAAGTGCAGTAGTGCCATCAAAGCTCACTGCAGCCTCGAACTCCTGGGCTGCAGCGATCCTCCCACCTCAACCTCCTCGGTAGCTGGAACCACAGGCATGCACCACCATGCCCAGCTAATTTTTTAAGTTTTGTAGAGACAGGGCCCTCACCTTGTTGCCCAGGCTGATCTCAAACTCCTGAGCTTGAGTGATCCTCCCACCTCAGCCTCTCAAAGTGCACAGATTACAGGCATGAGCCACCGCGCCTGACCTCAGAACTACTTTTATAGCAATAATATGTCAATTTCTCCCAACAGTGCACTCTGTGTGCAGTGTTTTCCAGAGGCTGCATGATACGTGATTTCACAACAGGCTGAATGCAGAAGATTCAGAAGCAGAGAAGAATCTGGCAATCATCTACTGTCAGATATTAAAGTGATTTGCAAAACTAAAACAATCCCACACTTATCACTAATTTTGTTTTAGAAAATATAGGTATTTCTCATAAAAATGGGATTTACGTTAACATGTAATGGGTTTATTCTCTTTTTTGTTGTTCTTTTGAGATAGAGTCTCACTCTGTTGCCCAGGCTGGAGTTCAGTGCAATCACGGCTTACTACAGCTTTAACCTCCCGGGCTTAAGCAATCCTCCTGCCTCAGCCTCTTAAGTAGCTAGGAATACAGGTGGGCGCCACCATGTCCACCTGTATTTTTTGTAGAGATGGGGTTTTGCTATGTTGCCCATGCTGGTCTCCAACTCCTGAGCTCAAGTGATCCTCCTGCCTTGGCCTCCCAAAGTGCTGGCATTACAGGTATGAGCCACCATGCCACCTTGTTTTATTCCTTTTAAATGAGCTAGTTAACATTTTTAAAATTTCTCAATTTTTAAAGTTGGTTTGTTTGTTTTTTGAGACAGAGTCTCACTCTGTCGCCCAGGCTGGAGTGCAGTGGTGTGATCTCAGCTCACTGCAGCCTCCACCTCCCGGGTTCAAGAAGTTCTCTGCCTCAGCCTCCCGATCAGCTGGGATTACAGGCACACGCCACCACACCCGGCCAATTTTTTGTATTTTTAGTAGAGATGGGGTTTCACCATCTTGGCCAGACTGTGATCCACCTGCCTTGGCCTCACAAAGTGCTGGAATTACAAGCATGAGCCAGTGTGCCCGGCCAGTTTCTCAGTTTTATCTTCACATACGGTACATAACTAGATAAACTAACACACGTAAACAAAAGTACTTTGAAGTCTTTAATTTTTTTTTTTAAAGATAGTCTCACTCTGTCAGCCAAGCTGAAGTGCAATGGCGCAATCTCAGTTCACTGCAGCCTTGACCTTCTGGGCTCAAGTGATCCTCCCACCTCAGCTTTCCCAGTAGCTGGACTACAGGCATGCAACACCATGTCCAGCTACTTTTTTTTTTTTTTTTTTTTTTTTTTGAGACGGAGTCTCGCTGTGTGGCCCAGGCTGGAGTGCAGTGGCGCGATCTCAGCTCACTGCAAGCTCCACCTTCCGGGTTCACGCCATTCTCCCGCCTCAGCCTCTGAGTAGCTGGGACTACAGGCGCCCGCCACCACGCCCGGCTAAGTTTTTGTATTTTTAGTAGAGACCGGGTTTCACCATGTTAGCCAGGATGGTCTTGATCTTCTGACCTCGTGATCCACCCGCCTCAGCCTCCCAGAGTGCTAGGATTACAGGCGTGAGCCACCGCACCCAGCCTCCAGCTACTTTTTGTGTTTTTAGTGAAGACGAGGTTTCACTACATTGCCCAGGCTAGTCTCAAACTCTTGGGCTCAACTGATCTGCCCACCTTGGCCTCCCAAAGTGCTGGGATTTGAATCCTTTATTTTTATTTTTATTTTTATTTTTATTTATTTGTTTTTTTTTTTTGACACAGAGTCTCGCTCTGCTGCCCAGGCTGGAGTGCAGTGGCCGGATCTCAGCTCACTGCAAGCTCCGCCTCTTGGGTTTACGCCATTCTCCTGCCTCAGCCTCCCAAGTAGCTATGACTACAGGCGCCCGCCACGTCGCCCGGCTAGTTTTTTGTATTTTTTAGTAGAGACGGGGTTTCACCATGTTAGCCAGGATGGTCTCAATCTCCTGACCTCGTGATCCGCCCATCTCGGCCTCCCAAAGTGCTGGGATTACAGGCTTGAGCCACCGCGCCCGGCCTTGAATCCTTTTATTTTATTTTATTTTATTTCATTTCATTATTTCATTTCATCTCTTTTTTTTTTTTTTTTTTTCTTTTTTTTGAGATGGAGTCTCACTCTGTCGCCCAGGCTGGAATGCAATGGTGCGATCTCGGCTCACTGAAACCTCTGCCTCCCAGGTTCAAGCAATTCTCCTGCCTCAGACTCTTGAGTAGCTGGATTACAGGCAGCCGCCGCCACACCTGGCTAATTTTTGTATTTTTAGTAGAGACGGGGTTTCACCATGCTGGTCTCAAACTCCTGACCTCGTGATCCGCCAGCGTCGGCCTCCCAAAGTGCTGGGCTTACAGGCGTGAGCCACCGTGCCTGTCTTGAATCCTTAATTTGTAAGTGTAGAAAAAGATCTTGAGACTCAAGAATTTGGGAGCCACTGGGCTAGAGAATGAGATGTTTTCGGGGCTGCCTGGTTGGTGTTTCTGTTTGCTTGGGAGGGTAACCAAGAGATGGGCATTTCAAGTAAAGGAAGCAGCCTGCGTTACTAAATGAGCCCATTTAGAAAAGAGAGTTGGAAGATACGCTCGATGCAGCAGTCTCACCAATGCTCCATGCAGCAATCTCACCAATCTCGGAATCCTTGCCCATTTTGTCCCTAATGTCCTTCAAGGAAAGAATGTTACCATCCAGAAACAGAACTTACAAGGGAAATAGTGGGAATCTTAAATTGTTACTTTTTGACTCCAAAAACATTTTCTAAGGAGCCTTCTTCCTGGTCAGCTTTCCAAAGTAAAATGGCTGTTTATGTTACTGGTGGTGATAAGAATAAAAGTGCTTGGACTTGCTTCCTTAAATTGGAAGTTACTGAAGCTTCCATATTACTGGATTGGGAGAGGAAAGCATGGACTGAACCCATTTCAGAAGCTTAAACACTTAAAAGAGAGGCTCAGGCCAAGCACAGTGACTCACACCTGTAATCCCAGCACTTTGGGAGGCCGAGGCAGATGGATCACGAGGTTAGGAGTTCAAGACCAGCCTGGCCAAGATGGTGAAACCCCATCTCTAACTAAAAATACAAAGATTAACCAGGTGTGGTGGCATGTGCCTATAATCCCAGCTACTGGGGAGGCTGAGGCAGGAGAATTGCTTAAGCCCGGGAGGAGGAAGTTGCAGTGAGCCAAGATTGCGCCACTGAACTCTAGCCTGGAAAACAAGAGCGAGACTCTGTCTCAAAAAAATAAATAAAAGAGAAGCTCATCATCCCAAGCTCATTTTCCCCTTGCACAGGACAACATAAAAACAACCTGTGCCTTCTTTAGCCCCCGAGGGGCTCCATGGTTAAAAGTAATAATATTCAAAAGTTCCGTTTCCAAAAAGTTTCTCCCCTTGTCTTTAACTATTTTTTTAATTTTGAGATAATTAGATTCACATGCAGTGATAAGAAATCATACAGAGAGCTCCTGTTCCCCTTGCCTTTTCAAGATGAAACATAATGAAAACTTGTGGACTTTGTTGGAACCAACCCTTCACCAGATGGTCCCTGTTTTCCTGTCCTGCAAATGGTCACCTTTCCTCTTCTCTGCATCCCAATTATGTCAGGCATTATAATCTCAGAATGTCCACTGTTAATATGCAAGAGTAAAGATTTGTTAGATACCCCAAATATAATGAGATATTTGGGCCTAGTAGGCCTGAATTTCAGCTTACTTGAAATGTTGGCCAGGTGAGATGGCTCATGCCTATAATCCCAGCACTTTGGGAGGTCAAGTTGAGCAGATCACTTGAGGCCAGGAGTTTGAGACCAGCCCAGGTAACATGGCAAAACCCTATCTCTACTAAAAATATAACAGTTAGCAAGGCGTGGTGGCACATGCCTGTAGTCCCAGCTACTCAGAAGGCTCAAGCACAAGAATCGCTTGAACCCAGGAGGCAGAGGTTGCAGTGAGGCAAGATCCAGCTACTGCACTCCAGCCTGGGTGACAGAGCCGACTTCTGTCTCAAAAAATAAAAATAAATAAATATCGTTTGAACACAAAAGGGAAAGGCTTCATTTGTGGCCCAGGAATCTTTTGAAATTTTGAAATGAATCTGTAGTTTCATTTGTTCAGTATTTACTGACAGCAGTAGATCTGAGAACCAACCACACCAAGAATGACAGTTTTGTTTTCCTTTTAGCAATTAAAACCTAGAACAGAGCATTGTCTTTTTTCATTGGGGTTTCAGGAGATACTATTTAAGCAATAGTTATAAAACTTTCCCTCATCATCCAGATATTACATAAAACATGCCCGAGCGCACTTGCTCTCCAGAGACCCTCCTAGGAGTGATACCTAAATGCCTTCAGTGGAATGTATCTCACCTTCACACACTACTTTAAGAATCAATCCAGTTTTTTCTGGACTTTCAAAGTTTCCCTTTGAAACTGGAGGCTTTCCACTCCCCCTTGAGCCTTCTGGTACTATAGCCTGATAGTTTTTATTGCATTTGGACCCATGATCGAAGAAATGGTTGTTTTCTTTTGTTTTTGTTTTGGTTTTTCTTTGGTGGAAGGGGACGGAGTTTCACTGTGTCACCCAGGCTGAAGTGCAGTGGCACGATCTCGGCTCACTGTAACCTCTGCCTCGTGGGTTCAAGAGATTCTCCTGCTTCAGCCTATTGAGTAGCTGGGACTACAGGCGTGTGCCACCATGCCCAGCTATTTTTGTGTTTTTAGTAGAGACGGGGTTTCACCATGTTGGCCAGGGTGGTCTCAATCTCTTGACCTCATGATCCTCCCACCTCGGCCTCCCAAAGTGCTCACTCCTCACAGGCGTGAGCCACTGCGTCCGGCCGAAATGGTTATTCTCTAAAGGGGAAAAGGTTGGAGAGATTGGGCTTTGCTGATTCAGATGGACACAAATACGGAGAACTTCATGACCGCGGACATTAATGCATTTCATAGACCAGGGTCACCCCTCTACTCCCTGAGACCCAGAGAGACCTCAGTAGTGGAAACCCCCAAATCTCTATATAGAAAAAGCTCGGGGCAGTAATCTGATTGGAGGGAGGGGCCCAGGGGACTCTAGCATCTGCACAGCAAACCCACCTGCACTTCCCTTGTCTATTCAGTTGGGCGGCTCCACGCAGTTTAGGGAGATTGTAAGATTGCTCAAGTCAAGTTTTGTTTTGTTCATTTTCTTATTTACGCCACACTTTCAAAGTCTTCCCAGGAAACTTCGTTTAGTTGTTGAAAGTAAAATGACTTATCAAAGCGCCTGAAGGGAAACGCTGCTGAGTTGTCTTATCATAGTCTTTGGAAACCACTGAGGAGCACCCGAGTACGGGCGTAAATGAAAAGGGCGCGGGCACAGAGGCATTTCACTGTCATTAGGCTTTCCATTTTTCAAACTGGGCAAGCAACTTATTTTTTCTTTAAGTATTAAGCTGTGGGATATTATACAGCCATTTAAAAAATGGAGGTATGGCCAGGTGCAAGTGGCTCACGCCTGTAATCCCAACATTTTGGGACGTCAAGCCGAGTAGATCACTTGAGGTCAGGAGTTTGAGATCAGCCTGGCCAACATAGCAAAAACCCGTTTGTACTAAAAATACAAAAATTATCCAGCATGGTGACGCACACCTGTTACCCCAGCTACTCAGGAGGCTGAGGCACGAGAACTGCTTGAACCAGAGGGCGGAGGTTGCAGTGAACCGAGATCACACCACTGCACTCCAGCCTGCACTCCAGCCTGGGCAACAGAGCGAAACTTGTCTTAAATTAAAAAAAAAAAAAAGAGGTAAAGGTAAATCAGTGTGTGCTGCTATGAAAAGATCTCCAGCTTAAAGGTAAGCCACACAACATAATGTATATTATTCTCCTCTGGATGTAAAACATGGATACAAGGTTTATTGTATATATATTCTTCTATATGCAGAAAAGATTTCTGGAAGGATAATAGGAAATCTATTACCTCTGAGGATGGGGCAGAAAAAATAAGCCTTACTCTTCATTTGATAAGGTTTAAATGTTTTTACCATATGCATCTATCCAACAAATTAACTCTTGGGTGCCTGTGACATACCAGATACTGATTCTAGTTGTGGGGGATACAGCAGTGAACAAAACAGACAAAAATCTCTGCCTTTGTGGAGCTCACATGGAGGTGGGAGAGACAAACAAATATACATATGAACTTTATATAATGAGAAATGCTTGAAGAAAAATAATGGGAAAGGGTGGGATGATGAGGATGAGAAGTTTGTTTTTTTTGTTTGTTTGTTTGTTTTTGAGACAGAGTCTCGCTCTGTCACCCAGGCTGGAGTGCAGCAGCACGATCTCAGCTCACTGCAAGCTCTGCCTCCTGGGTTCAAGCAATTCTCCTGCTTCAGCTTCCTGAGTCACTGGGATTACAGGTGCTTGCCACCGTACCCGGCTAATTTTTTTTTTTTTTAGTAGAGACAGGGTTTCACTGTGTTGGCCAGGATGGTCTCAAACTCCTGACCTCAGGTGATCCGCACGCCTTGACTCTCAAAGTGTTGGAATTACAGGCATAAGCCACCATGCCCAGCCAAGAAGGCTATTTTAGAAGAGTGGGTCGGAAAGTTCTCTCCGAGACCTGAAGGAAGTGGGAGCAAGCCACGCGGTCATGGGTGGGGTGGCAGGTGCACAGTCAGTGTCCTGTAGGAACTGCAGGGTGGCCCCTGTGCAAGGACTGTTGACAGTGAATCCCGGGAGGAATCAGCAGGCCACACAGGACCTCCAATTCCATGGTGAAATATTTGGATTTAATTCTGAGGGTGCTAGGAAAACAATGTAAGGTATTTAGCTGGGAATGTTATCTCCATGGTGTTTTAAAAGGATCGCTATGCCATAATGTGGAGGACAGACATTAAGGAGGCCAGAGAAATAGAGAGACTAGTTGGGGCATTGTTAGACATCAAGACTTGATAGTGGCTTAGATGAGGGGTCTTAGTTCCTTGTGGCTGCAAGGACTGCAAGTCCACAAATTACCTTAGCGGTTTCCTTACAGTTCTGGAGGCCAGAAGTTTGAAGTCAGTTTCACTGGGCCAAATGAAGATGTTGGCAGGGCCACACTCCTTCCAGAGGCTCAAGGGGGAATTCATTCCTTGCCTCTTCCAACTGCTAGTGGCTGCTGGCATTCCTTGGCTTGTAACCGCATCACTCCAATTTTCAAGGCTAGCATCTTCAAATCTCTCTCTGCTCCATCTTCACATTACCCTCTCTCCGCTGTGTATGTGTCAGATCTCCCTCTGCCTCTCTCTAAAGAGGACATGTAATGGCATTTAGGGCCTACCGAGATAATCCAGGATAATCTTCCCATCTCAAGTCTCACTCCGATTTCCAGGCTGGAATGCAGTGGTCTGATCTCAGCTCACTGAAACCTCCACCTCCTGGGTTCAAGCGCTTCTCGTGCCTCAGCCTCCCAAGTAGCTGAGATTACAGGTGTGTGCCATCACACCCAGCTAATTTTTGTAATTTTAGTAGAGATGGGGTTTTGCCATGTTGGGCAGGCTGGTCTGGAACTCCTGACCTCAAGCAATCTGCCCAACTTGGCCTCCCAAAGTGCTGGGATTACAGGCGTGAACTACCATGCCCGGCCCCATCTCAAGATTCTTAATCACATCTGCAGAGACTATTTCCTAGAAAGGGAATATTTACAGGTTCCAGGGATTAGGACTTGGTATCTTATATGCTATTTTTCAGCCCATCACATCAAGGATGGTAAAGGACCAGATAGTAAACATTTTAAGTTTTGCAGGCCCTATGGCCTCTGTCACAACTTCTCAACTCTGCCATTGTGGCACAAAAGCAACCATGACAACATGCATAAAAAAATAAAAAAAAATAAAAAAAAAAGCTGGGCGCGGTGACTCACACCTGTAATCCCAGCACTTTGGGAGGCCGAGGCGGCCGGATCATGAGGTCAGGAGATCGAGACCATCCTGGCTAACATGGTGAAACCCCATCTCCACTGAAAATACAAAAAAATTAGCTGGGCGTGGTGGCGGGCACCTGTAGTCCCAGCTACTGGGAGGCTGAGGCAGGAGGATGGTGTGAACCTGGGAGGCGGAGCTTGCAGTGAGCCGAGATCGTGCAACTGCACTCCAGCCTCGGTGACAGAGCGAGACTCCATCTCAAGAAAAAAAAAACACAAAAACAAACAGGCAGAGAGGGGACATGCCTATGTTCCAATAAAACTTTATTCACAAAAACAGAGTCCAGGTCTTAGACTAGGATGGTGGGGTGGTGGTGTTAAGAGGTAGGTGGATTTGGCTATATATTGAAAGTAGAAATGATTGCTCAGGTTTTGCTCAAGGATTGAATGTGAGATATAGAAAGAAACACACTGGGCCGAGATTTGACTCTTGGGATTTGGGCCTGAACAATTGAGTTAATGGTGTTGCATTTAAAGACTGGGGGAGGAACAGAGTTAGGAGTGGGTGGGAATCCACAATTCCACTTGGGACATTCTAATGCTGAAATGCCTATTAGATATCCAAGTGGAGAAATCAAGAAGGCATCTGAATATGTGCATCTGACGTACATATTCACCTGAGAGACGTTGTGGCTAGACATACAGATTTGGGAGTAATCATTCAGTGGAATCTAAAACCATGAGACTAGGCCAGGCACAGTGACTCATGCCTGTAATTCCAGCAATTTGGGAGGTTGAGGCCAGTGGATCACTTCAGGTCAGGAGTTCAAGACCCACCTGGCCAACATGGTGAAACTCCTTCTCTACTAAAAATACAAAAATTAGCCAGGCATGGTGGCACGTGCCTGTAATCCCAGCTACTTGGGAGACTGAGGCATGAAAATCACTTGAACCCAGGAGGTGGAGGTTGCAGTGAACTGAGATCACACCACTGTACTCTAGCCTGGGTGACACAGCAAGACTCCATCTCAAAAATAAATAAATAAATAAAACCATGAGACTAGACAAGATTTCCTAGAGGAGGGAGTATAATTCAATTTTACCTCATCATAAGTTTTTTTCTTGAGATGGAGTCTCGCTCTGTCACCCGGGCTGGACTGCAGTGGCCCAATCTCAGTTCACTACAACCTCCACCTCCCAGACTCAAGCGATTCTTTGGCCTCAGCCTCCCAAGCAGCTGGGACTACAGGCGCGTGCCACTATGCTTGGCTAATTTTTGTATTTTTAGTAGAGATGGGGGTTTCACCATGTTGGTCAGGCTGGTCTCAAACTCCTGACCTTGTGATCCGCCCACCTCGGCCTCCCAAAGTGCTGGGATTACAGGCATGAGCCACCATGCCCGGCCTACCTCATCATAATTTTTAAGGAGATAAAAATCGTGAGTCTCATACAAACATAAAGTGAGTACATCTCAGGAATTATCTCAAAAAAAAAAAAAAAAAAAAAAAACCAAAAAACTCTCTTCAGCTATTTAATTAAGAGGAAACCAGTAAGATGTTAAAGCTGGGTCAAATGAGAATTTGAAGAACAAAGGTATATTAAAGATAAACAAGAAAGCGTGCTATAAGATGCAAAATTGGTTCATATCCTGTAGTGCAATAAAGTTTCATTCTGGGGGTATCTTTTTCTACAGGGCAAAAATAGTTGCATCTATGGGCGAGTATTGTCTGCACTGCTCTCTGTCTTCTGTTTCCACCTAGTCTATAGAAGGGCAATTTAAGGTGCTCACCCTTGCAGAATCAGATCCTCCCCGGAGGATCCTCTAGGCACTTTGCTGAAAAGTCAACCAGTAATCTCTTGTTCATTCCTAACCCTTGGACAACTTTTTCTGACATTGTCATTCAACATTATTGAGCACCTACGCAGTGACAGGCACCACTCTGTGCTATTAAAGTATGAACAAAACACAGTTGCCTTCCCTCCTGGTGCTTACATTCTAGTGGGGAGAAATACATATAATAAACAAGTTCTGTAGTATGAAGGCCATAGGTAGAATGGAAAAAATAAAAGTAGATTATTAACAGGTTAAAAGGACCAGGAATGCCAGAGTTAGGGAGGTGCAATTTTATTTTATTTTTTGAGACAGGGTGTTGCTCTGTCACCCAGGTTGGAGTGCGGTGGCACAACCTCAGCTCACTGCAGCCTCTGCATCCCTGGGCTCAGATGATCCTCCCACCTCAGCCTCCCAAGCAGCTGGGACTAGAGGCGTGCACCACCACACTCAGCATACTTTTGTATTTTTTGTAAAGACGGGGCTTTGCCATGTTGCTTAGGCTGATCTCAAACTCCTGGCCTCAAGCCATCCACCCACCTTGGGCTCCCAAAGTGCTGGGATTACAGGTGTGAGCCCCTCACCAAGCCTCAGATGTGCAATTTTAAATAGGAATAGTCAGTGTAAACGTCATTGAGAAACTGACATTTGAGGCCAGGCCTGGTGGTTATACCTTGAGCCCAGGAGTTCAAGGGTATAGTGAGCTATGATTACACCACTGCACTCTAGCCTGGTAACAGAGTGGGACCCTTTTTCAAAAAAAAAAAAAAAAAAAGTGAGGGGTGGGGCTAGGTTCAGTAGTTCATGCCAAGGCAGAAGAATCTCTTGAGGCCAAGAGTTCTAGATCAGTCTAGGCAACACAGCAAGACGTCGCTACAAAAAAATATAAAAGATTAGCAAGATGTGGTGGTGCACACCTGTAGTCCCAGCTACTCAGGAAGCAAAGGCAGAAGGATCACTTGAAGCCAGGAGTTCCAGGGTGCAATGAGCTATGATCACGCTGCTGCACTTCAGCCTGGGTGACAAAGCAAGACCCTGTCTCAGAAAAAAGAAGAAGGAGAAGGAGGAGGAGAAGGAGGAGGAGAAGAAGAAGAAGAGGAAGAAGAAAGAAGAAAGAAGAAGAAGAGAAATTGACATTTGAGCAGACTGGAAGAAGGCGAAGGAGTTAGCCATGTATATGGCATGATCTCGGCTCACTGTAACCTCTGCCTCCCAGTTCTCCCAGTTTCAAGCGATCCTAGTGCCTTAGCCTCCCAAATAGCTGGGATTACAGGCACATGCCACCACACTGGCTACTTTTTGTATTTTAGTGGAGACGGGGTTTCACCGTGTTGGCCAGGCTGGTCTCAAACTCCTGACCTCAGGTGAACCGCCCAACTCAGCCTCCCAAAGTGCTGGGATTACAGGTGTGAGCCACTGCACCCAGCAAGATTTTAGAATTTTTAAAAGAGGGTTAATTTTTTTGTAATTGATAAAGGGAAAACATGTAAGCAGAAAAAATCTGTATCATAGATTGAGTCAAAACCATCTGTTTTCCTGCCTGTGACGTGTTCTTTCAAGTTCTAAGCATACTGGAATGCTGTGGGCATGAGATAAATGTTAAACCAGAAGAATGATTTTAAAAATACTGATCTTTTTACCCTTTCAGAATGTAAATTGGCTCCTTTTTGATAGGAGGAGACGCCCATCTGCCTCGCTTTTCCACCCACAAAGAATCAGTCTGCCTGTGTGACAATACTTAAAGGAAAAATTAAAATTTTAGTAGTAAATAGCAATTCAAAAATAGGTTTCTTGAAAGAGAATTTCCTAGTTGATGAAAGTGCTGCTCTTGAGTAGACCTGAAACTCCTGATTTCTAAAACTCTGCTGTAGTAAATGTATGAAAATGTAGTTTTGTTTCCCTGCTCTCTATTTGGGAGGGCAAAGGGGATGCTGGGATTATTTCCATGTTAATTCAAGCAGCTGTGTAAAGCACAGCCTTAAGACTTGTGCAAAGATTTCTCAAAGCACAGTTTTCTTCAGTGACAAAAGATGTCTTTCTTTTTCCTCTTGTCAAACACAATCACTCCCAGATAAAGTCAATTTGCTCTTTTGCCTTCGAGTTGGGCTATTTCCTTTTGCCAGCTGACTAACGTTTTCTAGGGCAGGTTGGAATTAATCATTCAGCACCCTGAGATTTTTCAGGCCAGCCAGGGCTGAGGATTAGAAACAATAAAATTCACAGTTCGCCCTCTAACAAAAGGATCTCACACTTGGCCAGAAGTGGATCATAGGCCTCCTTGGAAGCAACAGTATGGGAAATTTTACCAAATAGCCCAATCTTGATTCTCCAGATGTGGCAAATCTTGTTCATTTGTCACCTTCACTAGGCGTCTTGTGCTAATTTATTCCAGAAGTGGTGTGTGTTTCTCCCTTCCCCACAAGGTCTCACCATCAAGGCTGAGCACAATTCATTGTCTTATTTCTGAACCCTCTTGGGCCTCCTGGGAGCTTCACTGAAAATCCTCAAGCCCTCCCAAGCGTATTTTCATTGCAGCGGCTCAAAGCTCACTGTTGATTCTCCATCCAGCCTCTTCAAGTGACCTGAAACGCCATGTTCTTTCCACCAGGGTGGTGCCTTAATTGGCTACTTTTGCAGAGCCGAGGTCGGTCTGCCTGTGCTCCAAAAAAAAAAAAAAACAGGTCACTTGCCCCTTTACGTCTGGAGCTTCGAGATCACAAGGCAGAATGTGGTCCCGGCACACACCCAGGAGCAGCAGGCTGGGACCAGCCAGCACTTTTAGATGGGCCAGCCTGGGTGCTAGAACAGATGTCAAGGGATATTTGCTGCAAAGAGGCTCCAGAAATAATGTAAAATTGTTCTGTCCTTTTAAAAATGGAAAATGCCTTGGCAGGGTGATATATTATTTGCCTGGCTGCATTTTCTCTCTGTCTCAGTCAAGGCTTGAAAAGTACTGGCACTTCTGCCTTTTCAAGCAGAGCTTGGTGTAACTGGACCACATCTAATGCCTGTACGATGCAAATGAAGATGGAAACTGTTGTTTCCTTTGATGTGTGTGACTAAATGCTCAAAGGGGATATTTTCTTTTCGAGCCTCCAGTGCATAGAGCCTCTTTAAAAATACCTGTTGGCTCCGTCTCCCCACTGGCAATTGAAGCAATTCTTGCACTGGAGACAGCGGTTGGGTACATCATGATGAATGTCTTTCTCTGGGAAGAATACCCTTTCCGTGTTTGCGATGATTGTTAAAGTTCTGGAGGGAATTAAGAAGCGTGAAAGGCACGCTAATGATGGGTATCTGCAATGAGGCACTCAGACTTGCCTGGAAAAGTCCAGAGAGCACATTCTCAGGGCAAACTTAGGGATGCAGATGAGTCACAGCTGGAATCCACAGCGGTCACAGCGGTTCCAGCACTCTCTGCAACCCAGTAGCCTAAAGGGCCCGGGAAGCCACTCCCCAAAACCCCCAGGCATTGACCACTCAGCCTTACCCCTCATCCTTCCTGGCAAGAGGGGAAACAGTGCCAACAGCTCTAGGAGAATCTGAGCTCTTCTCCGAATCTGGGTGTTCTCCGGAAGTACACATCCTAGGAAAGCAATAGTTTTGAGCGCTGTCAGAGCCCTAAGCCTCCAAACTGGCTATGCCAGGCACTTGGAACCACTTGCATACCGAGGGAAGCCTGATATGAACCCACCCCGGCCACTTTTTCTTGAATATCTTATTAAGCAAGGCAATCTACAAGAGAAGCTTGTGTTTAAAAGCAAGAACACAAAAGCAAAAAACCATTTGGAACTATCTATAAATCATGATTTGGGTCATTAATTTATTTTATCTTATTTTATTTATTTATTTTTAGAGACGGGATCTCACTCTGTCACCCAGGCTGGAGTGCAGTGCTGCAATCACAGCTCACTGCAGCCTCAACCTCTGGGCACAAGTGATCCTCCTGCCTCAGCCTCCCAAGTAGCTGGGACTACAGGTGTAAGCCACTGTGCCCAGCCAGCCCATTAATTAATTTTATTTTATTTATTTATTTACTTTTTTTTTTGAGACAGAGACTTGCTCTGTCACCCAGGCTGGACTGCAGTGGTGGGATTTCAGCTCACTGCAACCTCTGCCTCCCAGGTTCAAGCGATTCTCTTGCCTCAGCCTCCCGAGTAGCTGTGATTACGGGCGCACCACTACGTCTGGCTAATTTCTGTATTTTTAATAGAGATGGGGTTTCACCATGTTGGCCAGGTTGGTCTCAAACTCCTGACAGGTGATCCACGTGCCTCAGCCTCCCAAAGTGCTGGAATTACAGGCATGAGCCATAGTGCCCACACCCCATATTAATTAATTTTTAATGTACCTTTTTTCTCTTTTTTGCCTGATGAATGTTTACAGTCTCTTACTTGGGGAGGACACTGGGGAGCCAGTCACTTTGTAGGTGGGATATTAGTAGCTCCACGATGTGACTTTGTCACAGTCAAAGTTGTGTGCCTAGTGCTTAGATAGGACAGGCACACAACAGTGTGCAATAAATACTGAATGGCCAGGCGCGGTGGCTCACGCCTGTAATCCCAGCACTTTGGGAGGCCGAGGCGGGCGGATCACAAGGTCAGGAGATCGAGACCACGGTGAAACCCCATCTCTACTAAAAATACAAAAAATTAGTCAGGCGCGGTGGCAGGTGCCTGTAGTCCCAGCTACTCAGGAGGCTGAGGCAGGAGAATGGCATGAACCCGGGAGGCGGAGCTTGCAGTGAGCTGAGATCGTGCCACTGTACTCCAGCCTGGGTGACAGAGCGAGACTCTGTCTCAAAAAAATAAAAATGAAAAAAAGAATAAATAAATAAATAATGAATGAATGAATGCCCAGTCCAGCCCTATCCAAAGAAACCAGAGTGCTGTGGGAGTAGGACATTCACACAGAAGATAATTAAAGGGACCAGGAGCAGTGGCTTATACATGTAATTCCAGCACTTTGGGAGGCCGAGGCAGGAGGATGGCTTGAGCCCAGGAATTCAAGACTGCAGTGAGCTATGATCACACCACTGCAGTCCAGCCTGGATGACCGAGTGAGAGTCCATCTCTATAAAAATAAATAAAGAGGGCCAGTCACGGTGGCCCATGCCTGTAATCCCAGCACTTTGGGAGGCCGAGGTGGGCGGATCATGAGGTCAGGAGTTCAAAACCAGCTTGGCCAGCATGGTGAAACCCCGTCTCTACTAATAATACAAAAATTAGCCAGGCATGGTGGCTCATGCCTGTAGTCCCAGCTACTCGGGAGGCTGAGGCAGGAGAATCACTTGAACCTGGGAAGCGGAGGTTGTGGTGAGCCGAGATCACCTCATTGCACTCTAGCCTAGGCAACAAAGCAAGACTCCATCTCAAAAAAATTTTTTTTTAAATTTAAAATTTAAAATAAAGAAAGAATTACAGGTAGCCCTTGGATGGGTATTTTATCAGTTTGCACTGGCTGCCACGATAAAATATCACAGACTAGGGAGCTTCAACAACGTAAATTTATTTTCTCACAGCCCTGGAGGCTGATAGTCTAAGATCAAGGTGCTGGCAAGTTTAGTTCTTATTTGTTGTTTTTTTTTTTAATTTTTTTTTTTGAGATGGAGTTTTGCTCTTGTTTTTTTTGAGATGGAGTTTTGCTCTTGTCACCCAGGCTGGTGTGCGGTGGCGTGATATAGGTTCACTGCAGCCTCCGCCTCCCAGGCTCAAGCGATTCTCGTGCCTCAGCCTCCCAAGTAGCTCAGAGTATAGGCACATGCCACCGTGCCCAGCTAATTTTGTATTTTTAGTAGAGATGGAGTTTCGCCATGTTGGCCAGGTTGGTGTCGAACTCCTGACCTTGAGTGATCCACCCACCTCGGCCTCCCAAAGTGCTGGGATGACAGGTGTGAGCCACGGCACTTGGCCGCAAGTTTGGTTTTTAAAACAAATGAGTACCAATTCCATTTCCTGCCACACCCATGAAGGTTACATTTTCCAGGCCTTTCATCTGACCATTGGCGAAATATTTAATGCAAGTATCTCTTCCATGTAAACCCTGATGCAGTTGGTCCTTCAAGCTCCTGCGTTTCTGTCTTCTTTAGTTTGCATGCAGGGGCACGGCATTTATGAGTCTGCATTCTGAGAGGCAGTGTGTCTAGTTATCAGGACAGAGCAGCAGTGCTGGGTGTCCTCCTGGCTGCATCTTCACGAGCTGTGGCACCTGGGGCAGGGCACTCAGCGTCGATGATCTCCAAGCTCTTCATCTTTAGAAGGTGTTGATGATTCCTATCCTGCCTTCCTCACGGTATGACTGGAATAACCTCATCAGTTCACGTGTCTGTCCTTCTTTAACCAGGGTGCAGAGGGGTGTAAGCCTCAGGATAAACAAGGTGCACCTGCCTAGAGCATCTGTTTTAAACTCTGATTTTCATATTAAAACAAGCACACATGCATTAGGAAGCGGAATGGAAAGTTGGCATGAAATGCAAATAAAATTGAAGATTTCAAATAAATGGTGTCCTTGCTGCAATCTGTGTGCTTTTCCCATTCCAGTTGCTTTGATAGGAAAGTTTGAGCAGTGCTGGTTATCTATGAAGATGCTTGAGGCTCCCATCCATGTGCTCATGGAACAATTGCCAGGATCTAGCACAAAGTGAAAAAAAAAAAAAAAATCCAAGCACAAAACCAAGTGTTATCATTTGTTTTAGTAAAAACCAGGGGAGGGGAGATATTTTTAAATGCTTGTGAGTGCAGCGCATACCTTGGGCTGATACATAAGAAATCATAGGCCAAGTGCTATAGCTCACACAAGTAGTTCTGGCACTTCTGGAGGCCAAGGCAGGAGGATTACCTGAGACCAGGAGTTTGAGACCAGCCTGGACAGCATAGCGAGACCCCATCTCTCCAAAAGAAAATAATTATTAGCCAGGTGTGATGGTTTGCACCTGTAATCCTAACTACTCAGGAGGCTGAGACAGGAGGATCCCTTGAGCCCAGGAGTTTGAGGCTACAGAGAGCCATGATCATGCCACTGCCCTCTAACGTAGGCGACAGAGCAAGTCCCTTTCTTAAAAAAAGAGAAAAGAAACTGTTAAAGAAATAGTACGAATATATAGTACGAATAATAGTATGAAATGCACGTTAAAGGAGTTGTGTCTGAATTAAAGACCTGGGGGACAAGGAGACAAGACACCGGGATGGGAAGGAGGCATCTCACCACCAACCCTCCTGTACTATTTATTTTAACATGCATGCACTGCATATTTGTTAAATCTATCATTTTTAAAAGCAGTAGTTCTGCTTTTAAAATTAGTTATCATTGGCTGGGTGCAGTGGCTCACATCTGTAATCCCAGCACTTTGGGAGGCCAAGGCAGGCAGATCACCTGAGTTCGAGACCAGCCTGGCCAACATAGTGAAACCCCTTCTCCACTAAAAATACAAAACAATTAGCCAGGCGTGGTGGCGGTCGCCTGCAATTCCAGCTACTCAGGAGGCTGAGGCAAGAGAAGTGCTTGAACCCAGGAACTGGAGGTTGCAATGAGCCAAGATTACACCATTGCACTCCAGGCTGGGCGACAGAGCAGGACTCCATCTCAAAAACAAACAAACAAAAAAAAATCGTTATCATTCAGGCTGGACATGGTGGCTCACACCTGAAATTCTAGCATTTTGGGAGGCCAAATGTGGGCAGATTGCCTGAGCTCAAGAGTTCGAGACCAGGCTGGACAACATGGCAAAACCCCATCTGTACTAAAAATACAAAAATTAGCCAGGTGTGGTGTTGCGCACCTGTAATCCCGCTACTCAGGAGGCTGAGGCATGAGAATCACTTGAACCCAGAGGCGGAGGTTGCAGTGAGCCAAGATCATGTCACGGCACTCCAGCCTGGACAACAGAGCGAGACTCTGTCTCAAAAAAAAAAAAAAAAAAAACCATTTAAATGAGTTATCTGCTGAAGAAAAACACAAAATATTGGACAATAATTATTAAATATTTTGAGTAATAGTGCATAGTAATTGAGTAATAGTGAAATTAAGAGTTTAAATTTCTACTCTCCTTAGCATCTGAGAATGATTTCTCTATCATTTCTACCCACGTCCAGAGAGGAAAAACGCATCAGTTCTCATCCTGTGAGATTCTTCCCATAAATAACATTTCATCATAAAAGTTTATCTCTAAGACAAAAAGATGAATCATATTAATTTCTTTAATAGAAGCTTATGTGACATGCATGTCTAACATTGACAATGGTATTACGGGATCATGAATAATAGTATGAAATACATGCAGTTCACTCATTCATTCATATATTAAACAAACACTAGTTAGATATATTATCTGACACCAAGCACTATGCTTAGACCTGTTAATATAAAAGTAAATAAAAATAAAAAAGATTGCCCCTATCCTCAAACATTCTGTTCCAGTGGTAGAGATAGGGAAGAAAACACATAACTACAACTCAGAATGAGAAATGCAAAGTCTGGAATAGTCAGTAGATGGTTATAAAGGGGTTGGGGTGGGGTGTGGTGAAACACGTGAGCTTTGGAGTAGGGTGGGCTTGGTTTGAGTCTGGTTCCAAACTTACCACTTGTATGACCCTGAGCAAGCATATTCATCCATTCTTGCATTGCTATAAAGAACTACCTGAGACTGGGTCATTTATAAAGAAAAGAGGTTAAATTGGCTTATGGTTCCTAGGCTGTACAGGAAGCATAGCTGGAGAGGCCTCAGGAAACTTACAATCATGGTGGAATGTGAAAAGGAAGCAGACACATCCCACGTGGCTGGAGCGGGAGGAAAAGCGAGGGAAGAGGGAGGTGCTACACACATTTGAACAACCAGATCTCACGAGAACTCACTCACTGTCATGAGAACAGCAAAAGGGAAACCACCCCCTTGATCCAATCACCTCCCACCAGGCCCCTCTTCCAACACTGGGGATCACAATTTAACGTGAGAGTTGGACGAGGACACAAATCCAAACCATATCAACAAGGTGTTTCCTGAAGCCTCAGTTTCCTCAATGACTATATGGGATTAATACTAGAACCTACCTCATAGGGTTGGTGAGAGCATTCAATGATTAAAAACAAAGTGTAAATGACAAAGTGCTTGTAAACCACTCACCCCAGTCCCTGACACAAATATTAGCTTTCCAAATATTTTTTAATTTCTGTGTTTAGTGGATGGTTGGACGTATGGGTCTGGATGGGGGTTACAGATTTCAGCATCTCCACCATTCAAGTGGGGTGAAGTGAGAATGTCAATGAAATTTTAGTAACAAAGTAGGTGGCTCTAGAGTGTATGAGATTACACAGCTAGGGGCCTCAGATGTAGCCCTGGGTGATGCTGATGTCAATGAGGTGGTTGGAGACAGAGAAGAAAAAAAAAAAAAAAAAAACAGAAAAGTTGAAAAGAAAACCAGGGAATGTGGAGAAAGGAAGTGAATGGGAGTTTCCAGAGGAAGTCGCCATAGAGTTAAAGGCCACAGAAAATTCCAGTTAGAGCCACCTTCATTCCCACTCGGATGATTATTAATCAAAAAAGAAAAAAACAGCCGGGTGCAATAGCTTACACCTGTAATCCCAGCACTTTGGGAGGCCGAGGCAGGTGGATCACTTGAGATCAGAAGTTTGAGACCAGCCTGGCCAACATGGTGAAACCCCATCTCTACTAAAAATACAAAAAAATTAGCCGGGCATGGTGGCGTGTGCCTGTAATCCCAGCTACTCGGGAGGCTGAGGTGGGAGGATTGCTTGAACCTAGGAGGCGAAGGTTGCAGTGAGCCAAGATCGACTGGGTGACAGAGCGAGACTCCTTCTCAAAAAAAAAAAAAAGAGAGAGACCAGCAAGTCTGGGCGAGGATGTGGAGAAATTGGAAGTTTCGTGCATCACTGGTGGGGATGTAAAATGATACCACTGCTGAGAAAAACAGTATGGCGGTTCTTCAAGGAAATAAAAGTAGAATTACCATATAATCCAGCAATTCCACTTCTGGGTATACACCCTAAAAAACTAGAAGCAGGAACTCAAACAGATGTTTGTAAACTCATGTTCATGGCAGCATTATTCCCAATAACCAAAAGGTAGAAGCAACTCTTGTCCACCAAAGGATCAGTGGGAAATAAAATGCAGCCTATCCACAGAATGTAGTATTATTCAGATGTAAAAAGGAACGAAATTCTGACATATGCTACCACATGGGTGAATCTTGACATTAAGTGAAATAAGCTAGATACGTAAGGATAAATACTGCTGAGTGCCGTGGCTCACACCTGTAATCCCAACACTTTGGGAGGCCGAGGTGGGTGGATCATCTGAGGTCCGGAGTTCGAGACCAGCCTGGCCAATACTGTGAAACCCTATCTCTACTAAAAATAAGAAATTAGGCGGGCATGGTGGTGCATGCTTGTAATCTCACCTACTTGGGAGGCTGAGGGAAGAGAATCGCTTGAACCTGAGAGGCAGAAGTTGCAGAGAGCCAAGATGGCGCCATTGCACTCCAGCCTGGGCAACAAGGGCAAAACTCTGACTCAAAAAAAAAAAAGGATAAGGATAAATATTGGATGATTCCACTTACATGAAGTACCTAAAGAGTGGTAGAATTCACAGAAGCAGAGAATAGAATGGTGGTTGCCAAGGCCCGGGGGGAGGGAAGAATGGGGAGCTATTATTTGAAAAATGTGGATTTCCATCTGGGAAGATGAAAAAGTTCTAGAGAAGGATGGTGGCAATGGTTGCACATCAGTGTGAATGTGCTTAATGTCACCACGCTGTACACTTAAAGGTGGTTTAAGTGATACATTTTATGTTAAGTATATTACCACAGTATGTTTACAAATCAAGTTAGAGGACACGTGTATCCAACCTGGGTGTTACTGGGAATTTTGACGAGCACAGTCACTGTGGAGAAAAAAGTACAGAAGGCCAGGCGTGATAGCTCACACCTGTAATCCCAGCACTTTGGGAGACCAAGAAGGAAGGACCACTTCTGTGCAGGAGTTCGAGACCAGCCTGGGCAACATTTGTAGAGGTCCCATCTCTACAAAAAAAGAAAAACTTAGCTGGGCATGGTGGCATGTGCCTGTAGTCCAAGCTACTGGGGAGGCTGGGGTGGGAGGATCACTTGAGCCTGGGAGGTTGAGGCTGCAGTGAGCTGTGATTGTGCCACTGCACTCAGCCTGGACAACAGGGTGAGACCCTGTCTAAAAAAAGAAAAAAAGTAAAAAGTAAAAAGGACAGAAGCCCAGCTACAGGGGATCAAGGAATGACCAAAGAGTAAGAAAACAAAGCCCCCGAGGTGGGGGGCAATGCAAGGTGGGATGAGAAAGATAGGGTTGGAGGGGAGAGAATCAAGGGTTTTTTTTTTGTTTTCAAAGATGGCAGGCATTTCGTCCTGTTTACAGGTTGATGGGAAGAAGGTTTTAATTGAGTATTTGCTTTATGTTTTGGAATGAAAGTTTTTGCCTCTCATTATAATGCAATTAAGTGTTCTGACTTAACACTTAAGGCTGAGGTGGGAAGATTGCTTGAGCCCAAGAGTTCAAGACCAACCTGGGCAACACACTGAGAACCCCCATCTCTATTTAAAAAAAGAAAAAATGATTGCAAGAACAGGAAGCATGTTTGTGGGGGAAGATTAAACTTGCCGTTGAAGGCAGGCATCACGTGGTCCCCAGGGCCAGCTCTCTCCCTGGTGACCTGCCCCTACCCAGCATGGTTCTTCCCTCTTCACTCAGAAGGAAACGTGAACTTGGAGCTGCTTCAACGTGTCAGAAGGCTGCTAATCAAGAGTGTACTTTCCATTTTCTCCGCCATTGGAAGACCAAGAATAGACCTATTGATAATTTGGTAGCCAGTGACTCCTGTTAGAGAGCTAGAAGGCAGCCGAAACACGCCCTGACACTTTCAGGATCAATGACAACGTGGCTAAGTGCCGGAAGGAGAGAATGAACGGGTAATTTCAAGGTTTTTGTTGTTGCTAAGTGTGGACAGTTTCATAAATACCTGTCAACCTCCAGAACATTGAGAAATCAGATGTGTCAGGAGTGGGGGTGTCCCTAAGTGAGTAACGCACACCCCTTTCTGGTGGGATATGTCTCTAGGTCAGTGGTTCTCAAAGGGGAGGTCCCTGGATTAGCTGTATTGGTGTTATCTGGGAACTTGTTAAAAATGCAACTCCTGGCCAGATGCGGTGGCTCACACCTGTCATCTCAGCACTTTGGGAGGCCGAGGTGAGATCAGGAGTTCAAGACCAGCCTGGCCAATGTGGTGAAACCCTGTCTCTATTAAAAATACAAAAATTAGCCAGGTATGGTGGCAGGCGCCTGTAGTCCCAGCTACTGGGAAGACTGAAGCAGGGAGAATTGCTTGAACCCAGGAAGTGGAGGTTGCAGTGAGCCAAGATCGCACCACTGCACTCTAGCCTGGGTAACAGAGCAAGACTCTGTCTCAAAAAAAAAAAAAAAAAAAAATTGGCTATAAGGTGGGGCACGGTGGCTCATACCTATAAATCCCAGCACTTTGGGAGGCTGAGGTGAAAGATCATTTGAGCCTAGGAGCTTAAGACCAGCCTGGGTAATATAGCGAAACCCCAGCTCTACAAAAAGAAAAAAAAAAAACTGTCTGTGTTTATTTATTATGCACACACATAAACAGCGAGGATCACATCCAAGCGTTTCATCACAGGCATTCCACCAGTTCCATGCACACATGTGCAGTTGCCCTGGCAAGCATAACACAACCAGATGATTTACACAATTTCTAATGGTTAGAACATCAATATTGAAACCTTTCTCCTCTTGTACGAAGTTTCTCTGCAGAGGAAAATAGTGGCAAAGATGCCAAGTGTTGTTGTTTTTTAAACATTCGTCAAACACGAGGCTTGCTTTTCCAATGTTTGCATGACTGACATCAAACCAACTGTCCTTTTGGCATCTTTTAATGTATCAGTGATGATTCTTTCTAACTATGGGGTAGGGAAAACCCGTCTAAAAGGTAGCCTACCTTAAAGCTTCAAATGCATAAAGCTTAGTCCTTTTCCTTTTCTTTCTTTCTATTTTTTTTTTTTTTTTTTGAACCTCCCAGGTTCAAGCGATTCTCCTGCCTCAGCCTCCCAAGTAGCTGGGATTACAGGTATGCACCACCACACCCAGCTAATTTTGTATTTTTAGTAGAGACAGGGTTTCTCCATGTTGGTCAGGCTGGTCTCAAACTCCCAACCTCTGGTGATCCGCCCACCTCGGGCTCCCAAAGTGATGGGATTATAGGCGTGAGCCACCACACCTGGCCCCCTTTTCCTTTTCTTGAGACAGTCTCGCTCTGTTGCCCAGGCTGGAGTGCAGTGGCACCATCATGGCTCACTGCAGCCTCGACCTCCTGGGCACAAGTGTTCCTCCCATCTCAGCCTCCTGAGTAGTTAGGACTACAGGCATGCACCATCATGCTCAGCTAATTTTTGTAATTCTTTTCTTTTCTTTTCCTTTCTTTTATTTTTTGATACAAGGTCTCACTCTGTTGCCCAGACTAGAGTTCCGTGGGGCGATCTCAGCTCACTGCAACCTCTGCCTCCCGGGTTCAAGCAATTCTCCCGCCTCAGCCTCCTGAGTAGCTGGGACTACAGGCATGCATCACCACACCTGGCTAATTTTTTAATTTTTTGGTAGAGATGGAGTTTCACTGTGTTGGCCAGGCTGGTTTCCAACTCCTGACTTCAAGTGATCTGGCTGCCTTGCCCTCCCAAAGTGCTGGGATTACAAGCGTGAGCCACCGTGACTGGCCTAATTTTTGTATTTTTTCTAGCAACAGAGTTTTGCCATGTTGCTCAGGCTGGTCCCAAACTCCTGGGCTCAAGCAATCCTGCTGCCTCAGCCTCCCAAAACGTTGGTATTATAGGCATGAGCCACTGTGTCCAGTCTTTTTTCCTTTTTTGTAATAATAGTTTGAGTCTGTACAGCCATCCAGCTGTATGCTTGGTGAGACATTGCCAAGTTTACCAAATGTGTGTTCAGAACCACATGGAGGAGCCCCTTCTTACACTTCTACAGTCTGGTGGCCCATCCATCTAACATGGTTGTCTTGCCATTCGTTGATATGTTCTTGCAATTTATTTTATTTTATTTTATTTTATTTTATTTTATTTATTTTTGAGATGGAGTCTTGCTCTGTCGCCCAGGCTGGAGTGCAGTGGAGCCATGTCAGCTCACTGCAACCTCTGCCTCCCAGGTTCAAGCAATACTCCTGCGTCAACCTCCCAAGTAGCTAGGATTACAGGTGCCCGCCACCACGCCTGGCTAATTTTTGTGTTTTTAGTAGAGACAGTGTTTCACCATGTTGGCCAGGCTGGTCTCGAACTCCTGACCTCAGGTGATCCGCCTGCCTCAGCCTCCCAAAGTGCTGGGATTACAGGCATGAGCCACCGCGCCCAGCCTGTTCTTGCAATTTGAAGGAAAATGGCAACGGCCAGGAATTTCCTACGAGCAGTGGGTACTGAGTTAGCATTGGCTTAGTATATCATATTTCATTTATTTATGTTTTAGATACAAGGTCTCATTCTGTAGTCCAGGCTGGAATGCAATGGAACAATCACAGCTCACTGCAGCCTCGATCTCCTGGGCTCAGGTGATCCTTCCACCTGAGCCTCCCAAATAGCTGAGACACAGGCACACACCACCATGCCCAGCTAATTTTTAAATGATTTCTAGAGACTCCAGGTCTCCCTGTATTGTCCAGACTGGTCTGGAACTCCTGACCACAAGCAATCCTCCTGCATCGGCCTCCCAAAGTGCTGAGATAGGTGTGAGCCACCGTGCCTGGCAGCAGATAATATTTTCTTACAGGCCTGATGAGACACGTCACCTGATTGCTTTCCACTTTCCAACGCCAGAAACCCTGGATAGGAAAGAGAAGCCACTTGCCCCAGTGAACATGCAGAGGCTGTGGCAAGGACAGGGAAAGAATTCCCTCATTTTCTGTATCACTCCCCTGAGGCCACTTTCTCTGGGTGAAAATGCCCCTGAGTTGCAATGACAGGCTCTGGGAAGGGGAAGAGAATTCCTCTGTGGGAACGCTGTGTCTTCTGGGGATAAACCCAGTCTGCTGCTGGACACAGGGCGGGGAGGGGAGGCTTGAATGTAAAGGAAAAAGAGACTGTAGGCTGGGCTCGGTGGTTCACGCCTGTAATCCCAGCACTTTGGGAGGCTGAAGTGGGCGTGTTGCCTGAGCTCAGGAGTCCGCTACCAGCCTGGGCAACACGGTGAAACCCCGTCTCTACTAAAACTACAAAAAATTAGCCAGAAGTGGCGGCGTGTGCCTATAGTACCAGGTATTCGGGAGGCTGAGGCGGGAGAATGGCGTGAACCCGGCAGGCGGAGCTTGCAGTGAGCCGAGTTCGCGCCACTGCACTCCAGCCTGGGCGACAGAGCAAGTCTCAAAAAAAGGAAAAAAATAATAAACGAGACTGTGCCCACAGGGAGGCGCAATGATGGCAAGCCCACAGGGGAAATGCTCAGCTCTACACCACTCTCCCTGCACCTAGCATGTCCCCAGCAGCAGGCTTGGTGGGTACCCAAGGCCAGAGCCAGGACTCGGGGAGGCAAGCCAGGAAGCCAGGCACAGCGTCTCCAGAGGTTTCCACTTGAGGGTGCCCACCCTGCGTGTGCGCAGCTGGAGAGTGAGCACCCCCTTACAGTCTGCACCGGAGGCACCTCGCTTGCCTCCCCTCATCCAAGCCTCCCCAAAGACACAATTAAACGCCACAGAGGATTCTTTAACAAGATCTGGGATCCTCAGAGCCCTGAGGATGATGACGGGCTGAAGCCAGTATGGAGCCTAATTCTTCCAACCATTGCATAGTCAGCAGTAAACTATGCAAGAGGGAAAAGGAAATAGGCGAGGGAACTGGAGTTTGTTTCCAAATTCCCATTTGGCCGTCAGTATCGTGGTGTCAGCAGAAACTCCTTGGTCTTCTTCGTTCTTCTTTCCAGCCTTACTTCCCAAGTTGGGAACATCCTAAGGAAGGCGCTGGATGAATGGCCGGGCCTAGGTTCTCTCTGGTCCTGCCTCTGCCAATGGTACACGGTGGCATCGGGCAAGTTGTGTGGTTTCTACGAGCTCAGTTTTCCTTATTTAAAAATGTACATAAGGCCGGGCACGGTGGCTCACGCCTGTAATCCCAGCACTTTGGGAGGCCAAGACAGGCGGATCACAAGGTCAGGAGTTCAAAACCAGCCTGGCTAAAATGGTGAAACCCCATCTCTATTAAAACTACAAAAAAAATTAGCCAGGCGTGGTGGCGGGTGCCTGTAATCCCAGCTACTCAGGAGGCTGAGGCAGGGAATTGCTTGAACCCTGGAGGCGGAGCTTGCAGTGAGCCAAGATGGCGCCACTGCACTCCAGCCTGGGCCACAGAGCCAGACTCCATCTCAAAAAAAAAAAAAAAAAATTTATATAATACCTACTGTGGTAGCTCACGAGTTGTCATGAAGGTCAGAGAAAACTTGTAAAAGTTCTGTTGAAAATGTAAGATACTCCAGAACTGGGAGGCATAACAGTTGCTGTTTGTTCTGAAATAGCTCTCCAAAGAGCTGTGTCTAGCTCTTTCTAGCAGTGTTTAGCCAGTCATTTTCATTTCATGTATTTATTTATTTGAGACAGGGTCTCACTTTATCACCTAGGATGGAATACAGTGGCACGCACACAGTTCACTGCAGCCTTGACATCTCGGGCTCAAGTTCACTGCAGCCTTGACATCTCGGGCTTGACATCTTCCACCTCAGCTCAGCCCAGATATGGGGTTTCACCATGTTCCCCAGGCTGGTCTCAAACTCCTGAGCTCAAGCAATCCTGCCCCCCTCAGCCTCCCAAATTGCTGGGATTACATGTGTGAGCCACCAGTGCCGGGTTTACTTTATTCTTCTGTTTTTTTTTTTGAGACAGGGTCTCGCTCTGTAACCCAGGCTGGAGTGCAGTGGTGCAAACATGGCTCACTGCAGCCTTAACCTCCCAGTCTCAAACAATCCTCCTGCCTCAGCCTCCTGAGTAGCTGGGACTACAGGTACATGCCACGATACCTAGCTAAATTTTTGTTTTTTGTAGAGACAGGTTTTTGCTAAATTGCCTAGGCTGGTCTTGAACATCTGGTCTCAAGCAACCTTCTTGCCTCGGCCTCCCGAAGTGCTGGGATTACAGGCATCAGCCACTAGGCACAGCCCTATTTTCATTTTAAATTGCAGTACCCTTGTTTGAAGTTGTAGGAACTAAGAAAGCAAGCCCTGGTGACTTAAATGGAGACTTACAAAACACATAGTATTTAATTTTTTTCTATGTTATTTCCTATTTGTACTTACAAAGCCTATTTAACCCACTAACCCACTATGCCAAACTAATGCAACTAGACTGCCTCCACACTGGCTTCTGCAAGCAAGGAAGAAATGCAGGCTTACTTATAAGTAAAGGGTAGATCCAACTTATAAATAACACCTGGGCTGGCCTGAGACCAGAGTCACCCATGACAGGCTCAGGAATTGTAAGAAGAAATGCTTTCCAATATCCAAACACTCATCTCCATTACTCAGCTATCTTCATTCATTCACTGACTTCTCAAAATCCTGTAAGGATTTTGCTGGATACTAGGCTTAGAGAAGGAACTGCAAGCTACCCTCCAGCAAGGGAGACCAAAGGACAACCATGCAGTTCCACTATGAGTATTCCAAGGACTATGTGTACTAAGTGCTGAGGAAGACAGAGGAGACGCCACCTCCATGGAAGGACATTGGGAGAGTTGGTCAAGATGGGCCTCAAGGGCTGGATGGGAGCCTGGGAAACCATGGCAAAAACCCGTCTCTACAAAAAATACAAACATTAGCTGGGTGTGATGGTGCATGCCTGTAGTTCCAGCTACTGGGGAGGTTGAGGCAGGAGGATCACTTGAACCTGGGAAGCAGAGTTTGCAGTGAGCCAAGATCGTGCCACTGCACTCCAGCCTGGGTGGCAGAGTGAGACCCTGTCTCAAAAAAAAAAAAAAAAAAAAAAGCCAGATGGGGCAGAAACATCCCACAGTATTGCAGCTGTCTCAGGCCAGTTGTCCCGTATTTAGTCATTTGTTGACTCTCACAGATGTCTGCATTTCTATACAGGCTCAGGCACTGTTCTCGCCACTGGGTAAGCGAAGGACAGAGACAAGTCCCTACAGTTATGAGAGCTTACGTTTTGGTAGAGCAGACAGACAGCAAAATAAAAAACAAATAAGTAGAATGGTGTCCTATGTGATAGACACTCTGAAGTGAACAAAGCCAGGAAATGGGACAGGGAATGCCTTGCTGAGTGAGTGGAATGGTGGGTGGGATGTTGTTTTATCTGGAGCTGTGCGTATATTGTGGGGAAGAGCATACTGGTCACAGGGAACAGCCTGCACAATGGCCCTGAGGAGGCAGTTAGCTTAGTTTGAGGGACTGATAGGACCACACACGAGAATGAAAGAAGTCAGAACTCAGACTCACACCTGTAATCCTAGCACTTTGGGAGGCCAAGGCAGGCAGATCATGAGGTCAGGAGTTCGAGACCAGCCTGACCAACGTGGTGAAACCCCGTCTCTACAAAAAATACAAAAAAAAAAAAAAAAAAAAAACAAAGAAAAAATTAGCTGGGCATAGTGGCGTGTGCCTGTAGTCCCAGCTACTCAGGAGGCTGAGGCAGGAGAATCGCTTGAACTTGGGACCGGGGAGGTGGAGGTTGCAATGAGCTAAGATCGTGCCACTGCACTCCAGCCTGGGCAACAGAGCAAAACTCCATCTCAAAAAAAAAAAAAATAAAAAAAAAAAAAGTCAGAACTCAAGGGGACTTGGCTCTGATGGGGAGTTCGGATTTTATTATAAATGTAGCAGAAATCCATTTGTAGAAATTTTCTGCAGAGAACTCATATGATCTAAAGTTTTTGAGAGCCAGGACTCTGTTTCTTTTTCTTTCTTTTTTTTTTTTTTTTTTGAGACGGAGTCTCGCTCTCTGTCACCCAGGTTGGAGTGCAGTGGCTGAATCTCAGCAGCTCACTGCAAGCTCCGCCTCCCGGGTTTACACCATTCTCCTGCCTCAGCCTCCAGAGTAGCTGGGACTACAGGCGCCCGCCACCACACCCGGCTAGTTTTTTGTATTTTTTAGTGGAGACGGGGTTTCACCGTGTTAGCCAGGATGGTCTTGATCTCCTGACCTCGTGATCCGCCCGCCTCGGCCTCCCAAAGTGCTGGGATTACAGGCGTGAGCCACCACGCCCGGCCTTTTTTTTTTTTTTTTTGATAGGCTCTTCCTCTGTTGCCCAGGCTTGAGTACAGTGGCATGATCTGGTTCACTGCAGTCTCGACCTCCCCAGCTCAAACAATCCTCCTTCTTCTGAGAAGCTGTGATTACAGGTGTGTGCCACACGCTCAGCTAATTTTTAAAAAGATCTGTGTAGATATGAGGTTTATCTATATTGCCCAGGGTGGTCTTGAACTCCTGGGCTCAAGCAGCCTTCCTGTCTCAGCTGCCCAAAGTGCTGGGATTGTAGGTGTGAGCCACCGTGCCCAGGCAGGACTCTGTTTCTTAATGTTTTCCAACCATTTATTGAACTGAATTGAATTTCACTCACTCTACCAAGAATTAGCCGTCTGACCTTGGCCAAATCCCTTCACAGACAACTGCCCCACAGGGTCTTCTTTGCACTTAGGAGGCATTAGCCCGGTGTTTGTTGGATAGAGACCTGCAGCTGCCTCACTGTCATAGGAAGTCGGAGGATGACTCCATCCAGCTCCAGCATTTGCATGAGTCTGTGACCTCAGACTGCTGAAATGATCATAGAGTTATCCATGCTTCTCCAAATGCTTGGTTCCAGGTGCCTTATTATAACCCATTTCTCTCCAGAATGACCCAAACCCCTCCCTGGATGCTTGGCCACAAAGGGGAAATTAACAGTAACATAAAAAGTTAAGCAGGTGAGAGAACATTATCACTCTTGTCAACAATAAAATCTGCTCCTGATCTTCAGCTGTGAGGACAGGCACATCTATTATTTATAGAATACAGATTGTTAAATATTAAATACTTGAGCCTGGGATAGTGCGAGGGTAAAACCAGGAGTGTGAACTTGTCAAAATCGTAAAAATGGTAACTCTTTGCAAGGGTGAAGTGCACCTACATTTATTACTGCTTTTATTGCACTATAAATTAAGGGGGGAAGCCCACGATGTGTCAATTTCAAGTTCCTTTTTTTTTTTTTTTTTGAGATGGAATCTCGCTCTGTCACCCAGGTTGGAGTGCAATGGCACAATCTCGGCTCACTGCAACCTCCACCTCCCAGGTTCAAGCAATTCTCCTGTCTCAGCCTCTCGAATAGCTGGCACTATAGGCCCACACCACCACGTCTGGCTAATTTTTGTATATTTAGTAGAGACATGGTTTCACTGTATTGGTCAGGCTGGTCTCAAACTCCTGACTTCAGGTGATCCACCCACCTCGTCCTCCCAAAGTACTGGGATTACAGACATGAGCCACTGCGGCCGGCTATCAATTTCAAGTTCTAAATGATAGGCATTATCGTTGGGATGGCATCTGTCTGTACCTAGCTCTGCTTCACAAACAGCTCCTAGCCGACTTGCCTAAAACTATGAACTATTTCATCTGGGAAGGTGGTGAGAGAGGTTTTCTTCCTTATTTACCACGTGACAGAATGGCAGGCAAGTCAAACATTTGATGAACTGGTAATTTTTCTTGTAGTTACTTGCACAGACGTCCAAAGGTTTGTGTTGATGCAGGCAAAAATACTTCTTAAAAATCTTAAAAGTCAAGGCTGGGTGCAGTGGCTCACACCTGTAATCCCAGGACTTTGGGAGGCTGAGGTGGGTGGATCACCTGAGGTCAGGAATTAATACCATCCTGGCCAACATAGTAAAACCCTCGTCTCTGCTAAAAATACAAAACTTAGCCAGCGTGGCTGTGCTGTAATCCCTGCTATCTCAGAGGCTGAGGCAGGAGAATGGCTTGAACCCGGGAGGCGGAAGTTGTAGTGAGTTAAGATCAAACCTGGGCAACAGAGTGAGACTTTGTCTCAAAAATAAAAATTAAAAAAAAAAAAAAAAAAAACTTAAAAGTTGCCAAACATCTTCTTTTTTTGGTTGTTACTGGGTTTTGCTCTTATTGCCCAGGCTGCTGGAGTGCAGTGGCGCAATCTTGGCTCACTGCACCCTCCGCCTCCCAGGTTCAAGCAATTCTCCTGCCTCAGCCTCCCAAGTAGCTGGGATTACAGGCACACACCACCTTGCCCAGCTAATTTTTTGTATTTTTAGTGGAGACAGGGTTTCACCATGTTGTCCAGGCTGGTCTCGAACTCCTGACCTCGTGATCCACTCGCCTCGGCCTCCCAAAGTGCTGGGATTACAGGCTGAGCCACTGAGTCTGGCCTCATCTTAATTTTTATATGATTTTGACGTCCCTCAATTTACCCTAATTTATTTCCTGCCTGAATTTTTCATGCAAATTTAAAACTTAGCCCACCACCATTTGCTTCATGACATGAAGTGAGATACCATGAGATTTTTCAGTCTGCCCCTAAGGACTCATAGATGTAAGAACTTGATTTCTTGATTTACTGCTCATAATAAAATGATTTTTTCCCTCTTTTTACAAAGAAGATTTGCACATCCAATTTGTTTTTCCTGTTTAAAAAATGTGTTAAATTAAGCCAAAATATTTCCAATGAAGCACCTGATTCAAACACAAATTCTGTCCCCTGGAATATGCAGCCTCATGTTTAGTAATCACCCAGCAGGGATTATGCATTAAATTATCTCCCTTGAAAACTTGTTGATAGACTTATCAATATTTGGATTAATTTTAATGTTAAAGAAGTAAATCCTTAATGATTCCACTTTAGGGAAAGAAAACTACGACTTAATTGTATTGCAATGTAACCTTGATTATCTTTTTTTCTGATTGAATCCCATACAATGATATCAAATTCAAAAATTAACCTTGTCTGCAGGATGGATAATTAGTCAAAACCAGGGAAAAGTCAGAAGAAATTAACAAGGAAATCAATCCCTTCATTTTATGTCACATTCCAGGCATTCTGAGGCACATTTTCAATATGAGCCCATCACCTTCTTCCAAATTCTGCTGAAGTTATATTCTGGAAAGATCTAGGCTACTTTCAGAGATGAGAAAACTGAGGTAAAGCAAAATTCCATAGTGACGGGAGTAAAAATCAGAAGAAGAAATGATTCAGAAAGAGACTGACCAGGAAAGAGGGAAAAACTGGAGTTGAGGGGAGCTGAGATGACCTGCCTGAGGAGAGAGTAAGGACTGGGGATAAGAGAAGATAGAGGGAAAATTGCTTTCAAAAAGCTGCTGGCGGCCAGGTGTGGTGGCTCACGCCTGTAATCCCAGAACTTTTGGAAACTAAGGCAGGAGGATTGCTTGAGCTCAGGAATTTGAGACCAGCTTGGGCAACATAGCTAGACCTTGTCTCTACTAAAAATTAAAATGCAAAAATTAGCCACGTGCAGTGGTGTGAGCCTGTAGTCCCAGTTACACAGAAGGCTGAGTCAGGAGGATTGCTTGAGTCCAAGGAGGTCGAGGCTGTGGTAAGCAGTGACCATACCATTGCATTCCAGCCTGGGAGACAGTGCCAGACCCCGTCTCAAGAAAGGAAAAAAAAAAAGGCCAGGCATGGTGGCTCACGCCTGTAATCCCAGCACTTTGGGAGGCTGAGGTGGGCGGATCACGAGGTCCGGAGATCAAGACCATCCTGGCTAACACGGTGAAACCCTGTCTCTACTAAAAATATAAAAAAGTAGCCAGGTGTGGTGGCGGGCACCTGTAGTCCCAGCTACTCGGGAAGCTGAGGCAGGAGAATGGCGTGAACCCGGGAGGTGGAGCTTGCAGTAAGCTGAGATCGGGCCACTGCACTCTAGCCTGGGTGACAGAGCAAGACTCCGTCTCAAAAAAAAAAAAAAAAAAGCTAGTGAGCAACCATCCATCCAGTTTAGATCAGGAAGGCAGAGCGTGCTCAGAGAAAGATCTCTGGTGAAAAAAGGAGATTTAATAGAATAGATGGAATAATTGAGAGCTTAAAAAATAATTAAGAAAAGGATTAACACAAGTCATGCAAGAAAAAATGGAAAAGAAAGGCAATTAGACACTCTAGGAAAAACAAGCATATACAAGAAATAATGGCCTGCAAATGAAGCAAATGAAATGTATCATAATGTTAAGCAATTGGTGGAATATGACAGATTTTTTTTCACGTTTGGAAAAATAGTGTAGAGCTCACTACCAGGCCAGGCAACAAACACTCCTGAGAATGGCATCATAATGGGAAGCCGTTCATGGGTTTCTGACTTTTAAAGTCAAGCTGCAGACATCGCACCCAAGACTTGGTTGTGTTGGCAAGACAGAATGCAAATGTTAACAAGTACTAACACGTGAAAAAGTTAAAAAGTGAAACTGATAGATGTTATGATGAGGAGAGGAGGAAAAATGGGGTGTAAATATCCTTGTCTGACAAAGTGGAGGATCAAATGAAATTGTGGAAAGTGTATATATAAGAAATCAAAATAGATCCTTTTGCAGTTCATTAGCATGATGTGAGAAAACATTTTAAATGGTCCATTTTTGGTCAGGTACGGTGGCTAATGCCTGTAATCTCAGCACTTTGGGAGGCCTCCAGCGATCTGCCTGCCTCGGCCTCCCAAAGTGCTGGGATTACAGGTATGAGCCTCCGTGCCCAGCCAGATTTTCTATTTCTTCTTGAATCCTTTCTTGAGTTTTCCCCCCTCTCTTAATGGTTGATATTTATATTATTACAGTACTTAAATTATTCTATCCATCACCTTTCTAACTTTTAATAGGCTTATATTTTGATTTCTTATTTTATTTTATTTTTCTTTATTTCATGTCAGATGGGTAACATCCTGATGTCGTAACACATTTTGAGGGAGGCACTCTCACACATGCTAGTGAAAACCTAATCATCTTGTGTGAGGAAACAGATATTCACTCCTTCAAACCCAAAGAATGGACTCGGAGACATGAAGAACGGCGGAAGTGAGATTTTTAATGGCAGTCTTGCAAGATGGGGTGTCTGGTAGGCAGGCATAGCCAGGGCAGCTACAGCAGGTAATTGATCTTCTAGCACGCGGTCCCTCCCCAAGTTGCTCATTGGTCTAGTACTATGGGGTTACAATCTTCCTGGACGTCACCTAAGTTTCATTATCCGCCTTTAAGGTCAGACCCAGGTCCCCTTCCCTGCTAAAGTTTCAATTTCCCAATCATGAAACTTTCTTCCCTTTTATGGGCTGACCCCTTCTCTACATTCTGTTCGTTTATTGTGACCTTCTAGGTGCATGAGCCATCAGGTTTGTTACATCTGCAGGCTGCCTGCCAGTACTCAGATTTATCATACCTTGAAAATGGACTATTTGTGTATTTATTTTTGAGATGGAGTTTCCTTCTTGTTGCCCAGGCTGGAGTACAATGGCAGAATCTTGACTCACTGCAACCTCTGCCTCCTGGGTTCAAGCGATTCTCCTGTCCCAGCCTCCCAAGTAGCTGGGATTACAGGTGCCCGCCACCACAACGAGCTAATTTTTTGTATTTTTAGTAGAGACGGGGTTTCACCATGTTGGTCAGGCTGGTCTCGAACTCCCTACCTTAGGTGATCTACCCTCCTCGGCCTCCCAAAGTGCTGGGATTACAGGTGTGAGCCACCGTACCAGGCCAAGAAAATCTCTTGAACCCAGGAGGTGGAGGTTGCAGTGAGCCGAGACTGCGCCACTGCACTCCAGCCTGGGTGACAGAGCAAGACTCTGTTTCAAAAAAGGATGAAGAAAGAAGGAGGAGGAGGAGGAGGAGGGGGAGGGGGGGAAAGTGGAAGGGGAAGGGGATACCTATAACAAGTAAGCAAATTGAATTAGTAATCAAAAACCTTCCTCTACACACACACACACACACACACACAGAGAGAGAGAGAGAGAGAGAAGCCCAGGCCTAGAATTCACTGGTGAATTCTACCAAATGTTTAAAGAAGAATTAACAACAATCCTTCACAAGCTCTCCCAAAAAACAAAGCAGGACGGAATACTTCTCAGCCTATTCTGTGAGACCAGTATTCCCTAGTACCAAAACCACACAAAGGCATCACTAGAAAATCACATACCAATAGACCTTATGAAGATACACAAAAAACTCTACAAGCTAGCAAATTGAATCCAGCAAATACTAGCAAATCAAATACTAGCAAATTGAATCCATATAAAAAAGATTATAGGCTGGGCATGGTGGCTCATGCCCGTAATCCCAGCACTTTGCGGGGCTGAGGCAGGCAGGTCACGTGAGGTCAGGAGTTTGAGACCAGCCTGGCCAACATGATGAAACCCCGTCTCTACTGAAAATACAAAAATTAGCTGGGCAGGATGGTGGGCGCCTGTAATCCCAGCTTCTTGGGAGGCTGAGGCAAGAGAATGGCTGGAACCCGGGAGGCAGAGGCTGCAGTGAGCCGAGATTACGCCACACACTCTAGCCTGGGCGACAGAACAAGACTCCTCCATCTCAAAAAAATAAATAAATAAAAAATAAAAATAAAAAAGATTATAGTGGGGCATGGTGGCTCATGCCTGTAATCCCAACACTTTGGGAAGCTGACATAGAAGGATCGCTTGAGGCCAGGAGTTCAAGACCAGCCTGGGCAACATAGCAAGACCCTGTCTCTAAAAAAAAAAAAATTAATTAGTGGAATGTGGTGGCACATGCCTGTGGTCCCAGCTACTCAGAAGGCTGAGGCGAGAGAATTGCTTGAGCACAGGAATTGGAGACTGCAGTGAGCTATGATTGCGCCACTGCACTCCGGCCTGGAGGAGAGAACAAATCCTTCTATGAAAAAAAAAACGGTGGCTCAAGCCTGTAATCCCAGCACTGTGGGAGGCCGAGACGGGTGGATCACGAGGTCAGGAGATCGAGACCATCCTGGCTAACATGGTGAAACCCCGTCTCTACTAAAAAATGCAAAAAACTAGCCAGGCGAGGTGGCGGGCGCCTGTAGTCCCAGCTAATCGGGAGGCTGAGGCAGGAGAATGGCGTGAACCCGGGAGGCGGAGCTTGCGGTGAGCTGAGATCCGGCCACTGCACTCCAGCCCGGGTGACAGAGCGAGACTCCATCTCAAAAAAAAAAAAAAGAAAGAAAGAAATCAAGAAAGAAAGCAATTAGCATTCTAAATAAATGGAATCTATGTTCACGAATTGGAAGACAATACTGTTAAGATGCCAACTCTCCACATTGGTCCACAAATTAAGCACAATCCCTATCAAAGATCTAAATGTAAGAGCAAAGACTATACATATCGTAGAAGAAAACATAGGAGTCAAAAATCTTCATGACCTTGGATTAGGCAATAATTTCTTAGAAACACCTAGAAAAGTACAAGTGACAAAAGAAAAAATAAATTGAACTTCCTTAAAAATTTAAACTTTGGTCATGTAAAGGACACCATTTAAGAAAATAAAAAGATAACCCATAGAATGAGAGAAAACATATGCAATCATATATCTGTAAGGGTCTAGTATCCAGACTATGTAAACAATTCTTACAACTCAACAATAAACAGGCAATCCAATTTAAAAAGGACTGAAAGGTTTGTAGAGACATTTATCCAAAGAAAATACATAAATGACCAATAAGCTTGTGAAAAAATAAGCTCAAAATAATTAGGGATATATACAAATCAAAACCACAATTAGACACCACTTTACATCCATCATGATGGCTATAAGAAGAAAGACAGCCAGGTGAGGAAACTCATGCCTGTAATCTCAGCACTCTGGGAGGCCAAGGCAGGAGGATCACTTGAGCCCAAGAGTTTAAGACAAGCCTAGGCAACATAGCTAAACCTTGTCTCTACAAATTTTTTTTTTTAAATAATCAGGCATGGTGGTGTGCATCTGTGGTCCCAGCTACTCAGGAGGGAGGTTAAGGTGAAAGGATTGCTTGGGCCCAAGATGTTGAGGGCAGTGAGCCATGATCATGCCATTGCACTTCAGCCTGGGCAACAGAGTGAGACCCTATCTCAAAAGAAGAAGAGGCCCAAGAGATTGAGGACAGTGAGCTGTGATCATGCCACTGCAAAGAAAAAAGAAAGGAGAAGAATGAGGAGGAGGGGAAGAAGGAGAAGAAGAGTAGGAGAAGAACAGACAGACAAATAACAAGTATTGGTGAGGATGCCAGGGGTTGACAAGAAGGAATAGTAAGAGTCCTTGTTAATGAAGATAGGGGTTTCTTTTTTGCAGGGACAAAAATGTTCTGGTTTTAGAGAATGGTGCACAGTGGATTTAGAGATGGTTGCACAGCTTTGTGAATAGGTGTACTAAAAACCATTGAATGGTACACTTTAACAGAGTGAATTTTATGGCCTGTGAATTATATCTCATTAAAGCAGTGATGAAAAATAAAAAGAGAGAAAAGAGCAGAGAGGGAAGAGGTAGAATGTTTGAGCTAGATCTTCATCTTCCTATTTAGGAGTCAGAAGGTATTGTCCAAAATTGATAAATCACATTAGAGAGGTGTATTAGTCTGTTTTCACACTGCTATAAAGATACTACCCGAGAGTGTGTAATTTATAAATGAAAGAGGTTTAATTGGCTCACAGTTCTGCGTGACTGGGGAGGCCTCAGGAAACTTACCATCATGGCGGAAGGGGAAGCAGGCATGTCTCACATGCCAGCAGGAGAGAGAGAGAAAGTGAAGTGGGAAGAGCCCCTTATAAAACCATCAGATCTTGTGAGAATTCACTCATTATCACTTCAGCCTGAGTAACAGGGTGAGACCCTATCTCAAAAGAAGCATGGGGGAAACCGTCCCCATGATCCTATCACCTCCCTCCCCTGACACGTGGGGATCACAGGTCCCTCCCTCCACATGCGGGAATTACAATTCAAGATGAAATTTGGGTGGGGACACAGAACCAAACCATATCAGGAGGTATGATCATAGAGCAGCAGAGGAAATTCCAGAAGAATTAAAGAAACAGTTAAAATTGCTTTGGGGACTGGGGTAAGAATGCCGCTTTTCAACATTATTATCTTTCTACTTTTTTTTTACTTGTTATTGTGTGTATATTATTTTGATATGCCAACTTAAAATAATCAAAATGATCAAAATCTAGTTTAAAGGGAGTTTATTCAGGCACAAAGTTTGAAGATGAGCTGCCTGGGAAGCACAGATTCCAAAGAAAGGAAGTCAGTGCTCCAAAGTGTAGAAGCTTGCGATTGTTTATATAAACAAAGTTTGGGGAAGCGTAACAGAATCTCAACATCCTTCTATATAAGGTTTAATGCATAATTACAACATCTGGTTAGCTGAGGTAGTCTTTTTCCTTTTGGGAAAGGTATATTTAACCTTCCACACTAACGATGTAACAGTCATGGGATCTTAAAGAGGTTTAATTGGCTTACAGTTCTGCATGACTGGGAAGGCCTCAGGAAACTTACCATCATGGCGGAAGGGGAAGCAGGCATGTCTTACATGGCAGCAGGAGAGAGAGAGAAAGTGAAGCAGGAAGAGCCCCTGGTCTAAGTTAGGCACAGGACAATAAAGGAGGCAGTTCATCTACAACAAAGATTAGTGATTGGAAGGGGAGGAGGTTTGGTCTCTGGTCTCTCCCAGTCATTTACAGAACAAGAGCAATGAGGAAGAGAGTTCAACTATAACCTAAGAAGCAGAAGTTGCAAACATGCCACGTGACAGTCTCCAGGGCTTAACTCCCCATGGCATAATAAATTTAGAGAGTCCTGAATGTTTTTTATTTTACAGATATAAAAAATATGTATAGATAGATATAGATATAGATTCAAAACGCAAGCATATTTTTGAGGCTATTTATTTGTTTATTTATTTATTTATTTTTTGAGACAGTGTATCTGTCTGTCACCCAGGCTGGAGTCCAGCGGCGTGATCTCAATTCACTGCAACCTCTGCCTCCCAGGCTCAAGCGATTCTCCTGCCTCAGTCTCCCAAATAGCTGGGATTACAGGTGCTGAGCCACCACCACCTGGCTAATTTTTGTATTTTTAGTAGAGATGTTTAGTCACCATGTTGGCTAGGCTGGTCTCAAACTCCTGACCGCAAGTGATCCATCCGCCTCGGCCTCCCAAAGTGCGGAATTATAGGCATGAGCCACCCCGCCCAGCCCAAAATGCAAGCATTTTTTCAAATGCTCCTAGAGCTTGAGGCCAGGACAGGGGAAGCTTTGAAAAGTACTCCTGGGACACGGAGATGCAGCTTCGGACCCAGCCTCTTCCTGGAAACTGTCTGCACAGTGAAATCTTGTCTCAGCTCCATGCCTGCTGCTGTTCCCCCACTGCATGTCCTGCTGTGGCCAGATGACCCAGTCTGGGCTTGAGCAAGGGTAATGACTGATACAGATTTTTCCCAACCAGCTGAGAGATCAGAGAGTGACAGTGTCAAAAACGGAATGGTGAAAAAAAATGAACTGTAAAATTAATTAAATGTCATGCACTCAAAAATGCAGCAAGCCTGGAATACGCACACGGGCCAAGGCTTAAACAGTCGGCACTAGCTCCCATGTACCTCTTTATTGTCCCCCCAAGAGCGTGCCAAGAAATTGGGGGTTCATGCTGTCATCAGTGTCACCACCCCTCAGCTTCTATCGCTTTAATTCCAAACCGCTCCTCTCCTGGGTTGACTCTGTTGCTTAGCTAGCATACAGCTCAGACAGCTCTCCATTTGATCCAGTACTCAGGAAATTTAAGAAAAGAAAAAACAACCAAAAAAAAAAAAAAAAAAAATGGTGTGTCAGGTAATTTTGTCCCGGATCTTTCCCTCCGAGTCATGAACATATTACATTTGACTTTTTACGTTGTATGCCCCCCTAAGAAGCATAAAAGAAAGGTTACCCTGGCAAGCAGCTAGAAAAGAGTTTAATTAATCCCAAAGTGTGTGCCTGGTTTGGAAAGCACATCACAAAAGAATCCTGTGTTTACTGAACTAGATCCTTAAGGCTATTATCCCTCCAGCAATGGTGAGATTTTTCTGAGGGAGCCGCGTCCCTTGTGGTCTAGAAGGTACTGCCGTTAAAACTAAGATCCACCCACGGAACTAGGATTGAAGATGCTGAAGGTGCAGGAACTTTGCCCTTGGCGGAGGGAATTGGGGACCCCTGAGTTTGTGCAAAGTTGTCTAAGCCCTAATCCTGTGGATTTTTTCACTCTCTTGGGAGGAGGGGAGGGGTGCCCAGCTGGCTTTCCCCAGACCATTCCCAAGGAGCAGAAGTGGTAGGGAGCTGCCTTTGGTGTGCTTCTGGTTTTTCATCCCTTTTTTGAAAGCAAATGCTGCCCCACCTTAGCAGATGTGCTAGGACTAACCAGAAACTGGTTGCCCTAAAATTAAAAAATGTAATCATGGTTTTTTGCTTTTGTTTTTGATTTTGAGACCAGATCTCACTTTGTCACCCAGGCTGGAGTGAATCGGTGTGATCATAGTTCACTGCAGCCTCGACTTACTGGGCTCAAGTGATCCTCCCACCTCAGCCTCCCACTGAGTAGCTGAGACTATAGACACACGCTATCATGCCTGTCTCATCTATTTATTTTTTGGAAAGCTATATTACCCAAGCTGATCTCAAACTCCTGGGCTCAAGTGATCCTCCCGCCTCTGCCTCCTAAAGTGTTGAGATTACAGGCATGAGTCACTGTGCCCAGCCTATCAATTAAATGAGTGACTTTTTTTTTTTTTTTTTTTTTTTTTGAGACAGAGTCTCACTCTGTAACACAGGCTAGAGTGCAGTGGCAAGATCTCGACTCATTGCAACCTCCACCTCCCAGGTTCAAGTGATTCTCCTGCCTCAGCCTCCCAAATAGCTGGGATTACAAACTCCCACTGCCACACCCGGCTAATTTTTGTTATTTTTAGTAGAGACGGGGTTTCACCATGTTGGCCAGGCTGGCCTCGAACTCTGATCTCAGGTGATCCACCCGCCTCAGCTTCCCAAAGTCCAAAGTGCTGGGATGACTAGCATGAGCCACCGTGCCTGGTCTTTTTTTTTTTTTTTTTAGAAGCTTAGGCCACTACATCATGGGTGAACCTTGAAAACATTATGCTAAGGGAAATAAACCAGTCAGTCACAAGAGGACAAAATTTGTATGATTCCACTCATATGAGAGAAGTAGAGTCATGGAATTCATAGAAAGTAGAATGGTGGTTTCCAGAGGATAAGGGGGTGGCGGGGGAATGGGGAGCTCTTGTCTAATGGGTACAGAGTTTCAGTTTCACAAGATGAAGAGCTCTGGAAACGGATGGTGGTGATAGCTGCACAACTGTGAATATACTTATGCCACTGAATGGTATACTTAACATGGTTAAAATAGGCCTGGCGCAGTGGCTCATCTTGTAATCCCAACACTTTGGGAGGCCGAGGTGGGCGGATCACCTGAGGTTGGGAGTTGGACACCAGCCTGACTAACATGGAGAAACCCCGTCTCTACTAAAAATGCAAAATTAGCCACGCGTGGTGGCACATGCCAGTAATCCCAACTACTCGGGAGGCTGAGGCAGGAAAATCACTTGAACCCAGGAGGTGGAGGTTGAGGTGAGCCAAGATCGTGCCACTGCATTCTAGCCTAGGTGACAGAACGAGACTCCGTCTCAAAAAAAAAGTGGTTAAAATAGTACATTTTATTATATGTATATTTTACTAGAATTTTAACAAATAAATTGGGCCAGGCAAGCTCGCTCACACCTGTAATCCCAACACTTTGGGAGGCTACGGAGGGAGGATCACTTGAGCTCAAGAGTCCAAGATCAGCCTGAGCAACATAATGAAACCCCATCTCTACAAAACATGCAAAAATTAGCCAGGCGTGGTGGCGCATGACTGTGGTCCCAGCTACTTAGGAGGCTGAAGTGGGAGGATCATTTGAGCCTGGGAAGTAGAGGTTGTAGTGAGCTGAGATGCTGCCACTGCATTCCAGCCAGGGAGACAGAGCGAGACCCTATCTCAAAAAAAAAAAAAAAAAGCCAGGTGTGGTGGCTCATGTCTGTAATCCTAGCACTTTGAGAGGCCGAGGTGGGCAGATCACAGGAGTTCAAGACCAGCTTGGCCAACATGGTGAAACCCCGTCTCTACTAAAAATACCAAAAATTAGCTGGTCGTGGTGGTGCGCGTCTGTAGTTCCAGCTACTTGGGAGGCTAAGGCAGGAGAATTGCTTGAACCAAGGAGGTGGAGGTTGCAGTGAGCTGAGATCGTGCCACTGCATTCCAGCCTGGTAACAGAGCAAGACCCTATCTCAAAAAAAAAAAAAAAAAAAAAAATTAATTAACAAAAAAAGCTCAGGTCTTGGTCTGTTAAAAAATATATACGGCATCCTGCTTTATTGTAGGTGTTAGCATTATGTTGATTTCAAAGACAGCTTAGAAGCCGAGGCAGGGGCAGCTCAGTGGGCATCTGAGGGCAAGCCCGGACTCTTCTGGAGCCTGGGAGGGAGGAAACTTCTCCTCCTCATGAGTAATGACTGTGGTTTTCTGGCAAACATTAAGGAGGAAGGAACTAAAAATACTTCTCGGCCACTCTGCCAAAACTGCACAGTGCTCGGAACGTACCAGGCCAACATGTTGAAGCACTTTCAGAGTGAGAGGGAGCTGCCTAAACACCAAGGTCAAAGTCAATTCACACCTTCGCCTTTGCCTCTTGCTGAGGCGAGAGGAAGGAGGAAGGACGGGGCCGCCATCACAGCTCTAGACCACTGTCCACCCAGGAGAGAGGCAGCGGCAAGGGGAACCAGCCCAGACCCCGCGCGTGTGGTCACAGAGAGGCCTCCCCCGGCCAGCTGCAGGGCCCAGTTGAGCACTGCCAGGAGGGGCCTCTTCTGCTGCCAACTCCAAGAAGCTAAGGCAGAAAGAGCAGCATAGACATTTTCCTAATGCGTCCTCCCGAGCTGCGGGAATCCAAGCCGAGACACCTGCGGAGGGGGCAGAGGAAGGGGAGAAATAGGTGTGAGAAGGACAGCCCAGGTGGAGCATGGTCCTGGAGGGAGGAGCTTCTTAAACTCCACTGTGCACGGGACTCCCTGGGGGCTCCAGTTACAAAGCAGATTCTGATTCAGCCGATCGTGGGTGGGGCCGATATCCCGCCTTTCTAACAAGTGCCCAGGTATGCCAACGCAGCTGGCCCATGGACCACACTTTGAGCAACAAAACAAATCCCCCCACCCCTCCGCCAGGCACAGAGGGCAAATAGGGATGGGAGTTCAGGGTTGGCAGTAGTGACTCGGGTGTGGTGAGGTCCTGGTTTGGGGACTGAGGAACATTTTCCGAATCCTGCCTTACCATACAGGTGGGCTTGAGAGCCAACGGCCTGAGGCTTTGTATCAGGTGTTGTGATGGTTAAGACTGAGTGTCAGCTTGATTGGATTGAAGGATACAGAGTATGGATCCTGGGTGTGTCTGTGAGGGTGCTGCCAAAGGAGATTCACATTTGAGTCATGGGCTGGGAAAGGCAGACCCACCCTCAATCTGGGTGGGCACCATCTCATCAGCTGCCAGCTCGGCTAGAATGTAAGCAGGCAGGCCGGGTGCGGTGGCTCAAGCCTGTAATCCCAGCACTTTGGGAGGCCGAGACGGGCGGATCACGACGTCAGGAGATCGAGACCATCCTGGCTAACACGGTGAAACCCCGTTTCTACTAAAAATACAAAATAACTAGCCGGGCGAGGTGGCGGTCGCCTGTAGTCTCAGCTGCTTGGGAGGCTGAGGCAGGAGAATGGCGTAAACCCGGGAGGCGGAGCTTGCAGTGAGCTGAGATCCGGCCACTGCATTCCAGCCTGGGCGACAGAGCGAGACTCCGTCTCAAAAAAAAAAAAAAAAAAAAGAATGTAAGCAGGCAGAAAAATGTGGAAAGAGAGACTGGCCCAGCCTCCCAGCCTACGTCTTTCTCCCATGCTGGATGCTTCCTGCCCTTGAACATCAGACTCCAGGTTCCTCAATTTTGGAACTCGGACTGGCTCTTCTTGCTCCTCAGCCTGCAGACGGCCTGTTGTGGGACCTCGTGATGGTGTGAGTTAATACTTAATAAACTCCCCTTTATATATATACATTTTATATATATAATATATATAATATATTCCATTAGTTATATATTCCATTATATATAATATATATTCCATTATATATAATATATATATTCCATTAGTTCTGTCCCTCTAGAGAACCCTAATACAGGTGTGAAAGAATGTTACTCAGTTTGGGTGCTGCCAAGTGGGTTTGGGGAGTACAGGTACCCACTAACCACTGGGGGAAAGAGTGTCATTGCAGAAAGGGTACACACTGACCCAAATGAGGAAGCTTCAGTGTCTGACACACCTAGATTCAAATCCCAGGTGTTCCACATCAACCACGTGCCCTTGGGCAGGTCATTCTGAGCCTCAGTTTGTTTATGTATCTATCACCTTTCTGTGACTGATAGAATAATGGCCCACAACCATGTATTAATGCATATCCTAACCCCCAGAGCCTGTGAATATGTGACTTCATATCACAAAGGTCTTTTTATTTTTTTCTTTTTTCTTTTTTTTTTTTTTTTTTTTTTGAGGCGGAGTCTTGCTCTGTCGCCCGGACTGGAGTGCAGTGGCCGGATCTCAGCTCACTGCAAGCTCCGCCTCCCGGGTTTACGCCATTCTCCTGCCTCAGCCTCCCAAGTAGCTGAGACTACAGGCGCCTGCCACCTCGCCCGGCTAGTTTTTGTATTTTTAGTAGAAACGGGGTTTCACCGTGTTAGCCAGGATGGTCTCGATCTCCTGACCTCGTGATCTGCCCGTCTCGGCCTCCCAAAGTGCTGGGATTACAGGCTTGAGCCACCGCGCCCGGCTATTTTTTTCTTTGGTGAGACTGAGTCTCACTCTGTCACCCAGGCTGAAGTGCAGTGGTATGATCTTGGCTCACTGCAACCTCTACCTCCGGGTTCAAGTGATTCTCCTGCCTCAGCCTCCCAAGTAACTGGGATTACAGACATGCACCACCACATCCGGCTAATTTTTGTATTTTTAGTAGAGACGGGGTTTCACCATGTTGGCCAGGCTGGTCTCAAACTCCTGACTTCAGGTGATCCACCTGCCTTGGCCTCCCAAAGCACTGGGATTACAGGCAAAAGCCACCTCACCCGGTCCACAGAAGATCTTTACAGATGTGATAAAATGGAAAGATGTTGAATTATAAGGACTCTCCTGCATCATCCAGGTGAACCCAGTGGGATCACAAGAGTCCTTAGAAGGGGGAGGCATGAGAGTCAGAGTCTGAGAAGGAGATGGGATCACAACCACCAAGGTCAGAGCGAGATGTGAAGAGGCAGCACTGCTGGCTTTGAAGAGGAGGAGGAGGGGACCACAAACCAAGGGATGTGGGCAGCCTGGAGGAGCTGGAAAAGGCAAGGAAAGGGATTCTCCTGCAGAGCCTAGAGCAGGAATGCAGCTCTGCCAATGCCTTCATTTTGGTCCAGTAAGACCCATTTCCTCCATAGCTGTAAGATAATAAATGGATGTGTTGTTTTAGGGCACTGTGTTTGTGATGATTGGTTACAACAGGAGTGGGAAATGCATATACTTTCCCACAGGATATTTACAAAGATTAATGAAATTGGCAGCGGGCAGTGGCTCACACCTGTAATCCCACCACTTTGGGAGGTCGAGGTGGGTGGATCACTTCAGGTCAGGAGTTCAAGACCAGCCTGGGCCAACATGGTGAAACCCCATCTCTACTAAAAATACAAAAGTTAGCCAGACTTGGTGGCCGGCACCTATAATCCCAGCTACTCAGAAGGCTGAGGCAGGAGAATCACTTGAACCCAGGAGGGGAAGGTGGCAGTGAGCTGAGATGGTGCCACTGCATTCCAGCCTGGGCTCTGTCTCTAATAATAATAATAATAATAATGAAATTATGCATCTTGGAGCACAGGATCAAAAAGAGAAAAGAAATTATGCATCTTTGGTTCCCAGCACAGAACCCTGCCCTCCTTAAGCTGCAGTTGTTAGCAGGCTTGCACCATGTCATGCATAGCAGGGACAAGCATGTTTATTATTGTCAGGAATATAGGTGCTGCTCTGTCGGGGCGCCCCCACCCTCCCCTGCACCAGAGCAATGGAGATTTCTCATACCATGGCTGATCGCTAAATGGTGACCACAGACCTCCTGAATCCACACACTTCGATGACTCTCAGGTCAGACAATCACTGGAGTAGGGGAAGGAGGGGTCCCCAAAGTAAGATCAGGAACCACTGATGAAGCACAAAGGGGACATTCATCCTGAGGATTCCAGCCAGCATCATGCTCTTTCCTTTACCTAAGAGAACTAAAGTCCACTGAGAGAGAAGTCTCTAAACCTGCAAACTTCACACACACACACACACACACACACACACACACACACACACACTGCCATTTGAGGCCAGACATCATGGGTCACACCTGCAATCCCAGCACTTTAGGAAGCCAAGGCAGGAAAATCACTTGAGCCTCGGAGTTCAAGACCAGCCTGGGCAATGATGTGGCAAGACCTCGTCTCTACGAAAAAATTAGATAAAATAAAATTCGCCAGGCATGGTGGTGTGCACCTGTAGTCTCAGCTACTCAGGACACTAAGACAAGGGAATTGCTTGAGCCCAGGAGTTTGAGGTCAGTCTGGCCAACTTAACGAAACCTCTTCTCTAAAAAAAAAAAAAAAAAAAAAAAAAATTAGCCAGGCATAATGGTGCATGCCTATTTGTAGTCCCAGCTACTTAGGAGGCTGAGGTGGGAGGATCACTTGAGCCTGGGAGGCAGAGGTTGCAGTGAGCTGAGATCGCAGCACTGCACTTCAGCCTGGGCAACAGCAAGACCCTGTTGTTAAAAAAAAAAAAAAAAAAAAAAAAAGCCATTTTGGAAATAGGGAGGCAATAGTGTAAAATGGGCTCATCTGCAGTCACAATTTTGGGTTGATACAAATGAAACAGACATAGAGTTGAGGCTCCGTAAAGGAGCGGGTGGTAGGGACCGAGGCTACTCAGTCTTAACCAGGACTGAGATCTCCTCCTTGGCTCCGGGATTACCAGCCTTAGACATGGGCCCGGGCACAATGTATTATAACTATGAAGTCAGTTCTTCAAATTATGATCATTTCAGGAACCAATTTTTATGAGAAAATAAATTTTAAATAATAGCATTTTAAACTTTTTATGGTTACATTTGCCATGTGACCGGTGACAAGGTATATTTTTGCACTAAATGGGATGCATTCATTATCTCCAAAGTAACACTCACTCATAGGAACCACATTCACAGGATGAAGGGACAGGCTGAATCAGACAGCCATTCTTTTCACCTGTGACACAGGACCCCATGTTCAGTGGGGAAAAACACATGCACACAAGGATAAAGGTAGGATAGTCGGGCCCATGAGTCTAAAGCAGGTCCCTAAAAGGCAGAGGAAGATTCCGAACAGAGCAATAGATTTTTGAGACAGAGTCCCGCTCTGTCGCCAGGCTGGAGTGCAGTGGCGTGATCTCGGCTCACTGCCACCTCTGCCTCTCAGGTTCAAGTGATTCTCATGCCTCAGCCTCCCGAGTAGCTGGAACTACAGGCATGAGCCACCACGCCCAGCTAATTTTTGTATTTTTGGTAGAGATGGTATTTCACCAAGTTGGCAAGGCTGGTCTTGAACTCCTAACCTCAGGTGATTCGCCTGCCTCGGCCTCCCACAGTGCTAGGATCACAGGCATGAGCCACCATGGCTGGCCCAGACCAATAGATTTTAATTCAGGCCCGGCAAACATAGTAGTTCGTGTGTGTGTGTGTGTGTGTGTGTGTGTGTGTGTGTGTGTGTTTGTTTTACTCATTTGTTTAGCTGTTAAATAGTTTAACTTTGGTCTTATACTTCCCAAAACTTCCAAAAAATGGAAAACAAACTTCAATGGATAATGAGTTATCTACCTATCTCTCCACGTTCCTATGGGAACACAGTGGGTCGGAGCTGACCTGCTGTCTGTGCAGGCCTTTGGAGGTCAGGCAGCAGACAGTTGGAGCGTGTGGATGGGAGGTTTGCTGGCAGGAAGACCCATGAAACTAGGCATGGGAGGCTCACATAGTATCTTTTGTCCCTGGAGAGAAGGACAGGATGCTTTTGTATAGTGCTTTACAGTTTACACACTCCTTTTCTAAATGCTCTGTCACCTGCCTGGAACTGTCTACAGAATTTGTAGGGCCTGGTGCAAAATGAGAATGCAGGCCCCTTGTTTAAAATGTATAACTGGATATAGTGGCTCACACCTATAATCCCAGCACTTTGGGAGGCCAAGGTCAGAGGATCACTGGAGCCTAGGAGTTCAAGAGAAGCCAGTGCAACATACTGAGACCCGATCTCTCCAAAGTAAATAAATTAGCCATCTATGATGGTGCGCGCCTGTAGTCCCAGCTACTTGGGAGGCTGAGGCAAGAGGATTGCTTGAACCCAGGAGTTTGAGGCTGTAGTGAGCTACGATTGCAGCACTGCTCTCCAGCCAGGACAACAGAGCTGGAGCCCATCTCTGGGGGAAAAAAAAAAAAAAATTTAATAGGAATTTTAAGATAGCAAAGCATTAAGCCACGTACTGGGCCCTCTGTGACTTCCCAGCTGGCTGCTTGTGAAGCTGGCCCGCCCCCTGCATAATATTCGGAATTCAACAGTTGAAATCATACCCTATACATTCCCCGCCAGGCCCACAGGCACCCCTTACCCAGCCCGCCCCCTACTCCCAGCCATGCTTTCAGCTGCAAATCACAAAAGCCCAAAACTGGCTTAAACAATAAGGACATTTGTTGGATCAAATGACTGGAGGCCGAGAGAAAGGGTGGGCTTTCGGACCTAGCTAATCCACCGGCTCTGCCTCAGTTTCCCTGCCATGCTCTGAGTCCTGCCCTCTTGAGCTAGTGATGTCATCCTTGGGGCAGAAGCGAGAATGGCTGCCGCAGCTTGGGGCTCTCCCATTTATCTGTGCGCAGCAATGTCCGAAGGAAGAGAGATCACTTCTCCCTAAGGCCGTTCCTTACAAACAAGGACATTTCCTTCCCAACAATGTCCTTGAGAAAACATCAAACTGATCTGCAGAGCCATCCCTGAACCACTCCCTGTCACGCAGGAATGCTACTTGCTGGCCCGGCCTCAGATTCTTTGACCAAGAACAAGCAAGCAAAGGAGTGGAATTAGCTTGATTGGCTTCAGCAGCCCGTCCCCACCCAGCTGGGGTCAAACCACTGCACCACATTGCTGCTGCTCAATGCAGAGTGCCGCCGACCACTCTCAACGACAGTCCCCATGCCCCGCCTATGCTTTGGTGAAAACTGCCTATGGGCAGCTGTATTTCATAGCATATGACATTGACCCTTACCCATATTTGATAGGACTGTGGGTCCCCCTGACCTAGAACAGCCAATCCAGGGACTGTGCATCATCCTGGTTTAGAAAGATGAGGTAGCTGGGCCCAGTGGCTCATGCCTATAATCCCAGCACTTTGGGAGGCTGAGGAGGGCGGATCACTTGAGGTGAGGAGTTCAAAACCAGCCCGGCCAACGTGGTGAAATCCGTCTCTACTGAAAATACAAAAATTAGCCGGATGTGGTGGTGCACACCTGTGGTCCCAGGTACTCTGGAGGCTGAGGCAGGAGAATCACTTGAACCCAGGAGGTGGAGGAGGTTGCAGTGAGCGGAGATTGTGCCACTGCCCTCCAGCCTGGGCAATAGAGTGAGACTCCGTCTCAAAAAAAAAAAAAAAAAATGAGCTGGACCAATCAGCTTCTTGCCTGGGGCATTTGAAGGAAGAAACCATAAGCTTGAGAGAATGGGGCAGTTAATGTTAAAAGTTGACATTCGCAGCCATGAAAAAGAACAAAATCATGTCTTTTTTTTTTTTAATGGAGTCTCACTCTGTCACCCAGCTGGAGTACAGTGGCATGATCTCGGCTCACTGCAGCCTCCACCTCCCTGGTTCAAGTGATCCTCCTGCCTCAGCCTCCCGAGTAGCTGGGATTACAGGCGTGCACCACCATGCCTGGCTAATTTTTTGTATTGTTGGGAGAGATGGGGGGTCACCATGTTGACCAGGCTGGTCTCGAACTCCTGACCTCAAGTGTTCCGTCTTCCAAAATCATATCTTTTGCAGCAACAGGGATGCAGCTGGAGGCCATCATCCTAAGCAAATTAACAAAGGAACAGAAAACCAAATATCACATGTTCTTACTTATAAGTGAGAGCTAAAATTTGGGTACTCAGGGACATAAAGATGCCAGCAATACACCCTGGGGCGCCGGGCATGTTGGCTCACATCTGTAGTCCCAGACCTTTGAGGAGTGGAGGTGGGAGGATTACTTGACCTGAGGAGACCAAGACCAGCCTAGGCAACATAGCAAGACCTTGTCTCTACTAAAAATTAAAAAACAAAAAAATGAGCCAGGCATGATGGTGCACACCTGTGGTCCCAGCTACTAGGGAGGCTGAGGTGGGAAGATCACTTGAGCCTGGGACGTTAGCCAGAGTGCCACTGCTCTCCAGCCTGGGCAACAGAGTGAGCCTGTCTAAAAAAAGAAAAGAAAAGAAAAGAAAAAAGACACTGGGGACTCCTAGAGACGAGTAGAGAGGAGAAGGAAGGGGACAGGGTTGAAAAACTAACTACTGGGTACTATGCTCACCCCCTGGGTGATGGGATCCATTGTACCCCAAACCTCAGCATCACACAATATTCCAGTGTAACAAACCTGCGCAGGTAACTTCAAATCTAAAATAAAACTTGGGGGAAAAAAAGTTGACCTTTAAACATTATAACATAGAAAGAAGCCAGAGAGGCCACAGAGGGCCCTGTGCAACTGAAGCTATGAGGGAGAAAAAACGTGGATTGGATGAGTGTATAAAGTAGATGTAGACTGACAGGCGAGACACAGCAGGAGAGAGCAGGAAACAGGAGGCCTGAAGGAGCCCATGACTGTGTCAAGGGCAGAACACCCGAGGGAAACCCACACACTCCTGCTCCCGCGGCCCCTGGGGCAGCCCTGGGTCCAGAAGTGTCCTTTTGTGGCTGTAAGACTTCAATTCGCCTGTCCGGCTTTTCCTGGGCTCCTGTGCCTGGGTATCTCCTTCTTCACCCACCAGTCTCCCGTTCCTTGAGTGTCTTTTGGTTTTTCTTACAACCGGAAGAGTTCTGTCTTAAACAGGGATCTTAGATGTAATTGCACTTTTCAGCTGAGTAAGAGGACAGAAATACAAGAAAAGAGCCATTCATTCGCTGAACACATGTTAAGAACTCTCTGTGCCCTGAGTCACTATGGGGAGACAATGATAACTTGAATCCACAGTATTATTGAGAGAAGAAAGAAGACAGCAAAGCAAGTAATTCTACTGCGATGAGATGAGCATGAGAGGAGAAGGAAGGAAATGATTGTCTCCAAACCCCAGCACCCTCAGAGCCAAATGTCTCCAAAGCATAAACCACACTGGAAATGTATGCTTGGAGTTGAAGATGAGATGCAAATGTTTGATAATGAACAAGCATATGGAAATTTATTTCAGCTCCCCTCCTTACCACTATCCCGGACCTGCAATCGTTCCATCTCTATTACAAAGAATTAAAAACAAACAAACAAGGTGTATCCTGAGAGCTTTGCACAGATTAATTTTTACAGTGGGTGAAGCCCACAAAAGTGAAGCTTTTGGTTACTGAGAACTGTGATAACAAAAGCAATATCCATGGTAACTGATCAGAAACATAGGAAATCTATGATGAACCTCTGATGAAACAGATAATCAGACTAGATGATACTGACTCATTAATCTAGTTATGGAACCTTCCAAGAAAAAGAATTGTACCTTCAGAGAAGCAGGAGACCCACATCTCAACACAACATCCATCTGTTTCAAGATTCCAAGGGAATCACCTTTTTCTCCGAAAATAGATAGGGATCTGAGTCCCAAAATCTTAGTGTGTGTTGGCAGGTTGCGGGACGGGCAGGAGGCATGTAATGAGGAAGAGCTTGCATATTTTGATGGGGAAAATTTAGCCTCACTTTCTTGATTCATTTGTCTCATGGGCATTTAGTATATCCACTGGCCCATGTGTGTAATCCCAACACTTTGGGAGGCCAAAGTGGGAAGATTGCTTGAGACCAGGAGTCTCAAAAAAAAAATTTTTTTTTCTGAGACAGGGTCTCACTCTGTCACCCAACCTCCCCCTCCCAGGTTCAAGCGATTTTCCTGCCTCAGCCTCCTGAGCAGCTGGGACTACAGGCATGCACCACGACTCCCAGCTAATTTTCGTGTTTTTAGTAGAGACGAGGTGTCACCATGTTGGCCAGGCTGGACTTGAACTCCTGACCTCAGGTGATTTGTCTGCCTCGGCCTCCCAAAGTGCTGGGATTACAGACATGAGCCACCACAACTGGCCTACAAAAAAATTTTTACACTTTGGGAGGCCGAGGCGGGTGAATTATGAGGTCAGGAGATCGAGACCATCCTGGCTAACACGGTGAAACCCCATCTCTACTAAAAATACAAAAAATTAGCCGGACGTGGTGGCGGACGCCTGTAGTCCCAGCTAGTCGGGAGGCTGAGGCAGGAGAATGGCATGAACCTGGGAGGCGGAGCTTGCAGTGAGCAGAGACCGTGCCACCGCACTCCAGCCTGGGTGACAGAGCAAGACTCCATCTCAAAAAAAAAAAAAATTTACAGGTATGGTAATGCGCCTGTAGTAACAGCTACTTGGGATACTGAGGTGATAGGATTGTTTGAGGTTGGGAGTTCAAGGCTGCAGTGAGCTATGATCACACCCCAGCACTCCAATCTGGGTGACAGAGTGAGACCTTGTTTCAAAAAACAAAATTTTTAAGGCCAGGCATAGTGGCTCGTTCCTATAATCCCAGCACTTTGGGAGGCCGAGGCAGGCGGATTGTCTGAGATCAGGAGGTCGAGACCAGCCTGCCCAACATGGTGAAACCCCATCTCTACTAAAAATACAAAAAAATTAGCGTGGTGGCGTGTGCCTGTAATCCCAGCTACCCAGAGGCTGAGGCAGGAGAATCGCTTGAACCCGGGAGGTGGAGGTTGTAGCGAGCCAAGATCGCACCACTCCACTGCAGCCTGGGGGACAGAGCGAGACTCCCTCGCCATAAAAACAAACAAACAAACAAAAACAGATTCAAGCAATTTTCCTGCTTCAGCCTCCTGAGTAGCTGGGATTATAGGTGCGTGCCACCACGCCCGGCAAATTTTTGTATTTTTAGCAGAGACGAGGTTTCACCATGTTGGTCAGACTGGTCTCAAACTTCTGACCTCATAATCTGCCCACCTCAGCCTCCCAAAGTGCTGAGATTACAGACATGAGCCACTGCACCGGGCCAAAATTAATTTTTTTTTAAATCCACTGTGGATTCACAGATTGATGTTGAATATTGAAAGGCACATTTAAGAAAGCAGTAAAGTCTCGTGTTGGGGGAACCCTCTGCCCAGGCCTCTGAAGCAAAAAAGGTCCAAGGAAATTTGTGCTAAACTTTGCAGGACTTTAGCTCTGTGTGTGTGTGTGTATGTGTGTGTATTTCACTCTGTCACCCAGGCTGTAGTGTGGTGGTGCAATCATAGCTCACCACAGCCTCCATCTCCCGAACTCAAGCAATCCTTCCACTTCAGCCTCCCTAGTAGCTGGGAATACAGACATGCGCCACCATGCCCACCTGGACTTTAGCTTAATTCTCACAGACTTAGAAGAGACATGTACCATGCACAAGACCACAGCGAAGGCCTGGGGTGTGATTGCTTGGCAATTAGCCCTGGCCCAGTGGCATTTCCGCTAATGTGGCTTGGAGAGTAACCTGCAACCCTAGGCGTGGATGGATAGGACTTTATGCCCAGTTCTTCCTCTTTCTATGAATGTCTCTATACCCAAAAGCTGGACAGAGTTATAGACCTTCCCCTCGTTGTTTGTGGGGACCTTGTGAACATGCACTATGTGCTGTTAACTTCTGAAAGAAATAGCACATAGGCAGCCGGGCGCGGTGGCTCATTCCTGTAATCCCAGCACTTTGGGAGGCCAAGGCGGGCGGATCACGAGGTCAGGAGATCGAGACCATCCTGGCTAACACGGTGAAACCCCGTATCTACTGAAAAAATACAAAAAATTAGCCAGGCGTGGTGGTGGGTGCCTATAGTCCCAGTTACTCAGGAGACTGAGGCAGGAGAATGGCGTGAACCCGGGAGGCGGAGCTTGCAGTGAGCAGAGATCGCGCCACTGCACTCCAGCCTGGGTGACAGAGCGAGACTCCGTCTCAAAAAAAAAAGAAACAGCACTGTATAAATCATATGGGCTGAAATTTAATATTTATATTACAATCTAGAAAATCAAGACTGTGAAGATGGCCCTCTGGTCAGCTGAAGGAAACGGGAATTGATTTCCTCATGAAGTCATGGTGTGACAAACCCCTGGCCAGATGTGACCTGGCAGATGTCCACATCTGCATCAGAGAAGCCATGCTGTCATCCTTTCATACTTAGAAAACAGATTAATAACGTGGCAAGGAGTGATTACATTAACCGTGGAACAGCTGCCTATCTGATGAATTGGAACGGGCAGCAGTATATGCAAGTTACATTTCAGAGTCAATGAGTTTTGATAATTGAGTTTATCCCTAGCAATGAGTACAGTTCTAGGAAGTCTAGATAAAAGCGTTATGGGTTCTGCTGGCTTAAGTGTTTCCTGAGCAAGGACCATTAGCTTTATGTGACTTTTTTGGACTTTTTGTTGTCATTACATCTGGGATAGAACGTCAGTGTTCTCTGGCCTCTTTGCCACCCCACAGAATCCCTTTTTGTTGTTTTGGTTTTTGTTTTTTGTTGTTGTTATTTTGAGACAGGGTCTCACCCTGTCCCCCAGGCTGGAGTGCAGTGGCATGATCTCAGCTCACTTCAACTTCCGCCTCCGGGTTCCAGTGATTCCCCTGCCTCAGCCTCCCGAGCAGCTGGGACTACAGGTGCACACCACCACACCCAGCTAATGTTTGTACTTTCAGTAGAGACGGGATTTCTTCATGTTGGCCGGGCTGTTCTCAAACTCCTGGCCTCAGGTGATCCTCCCACCTTGGCCTCCCAAATGCTGGGATTACAAGCGTGAACCACCTTGCCCAGCCCTAATCTCTTCTTATGAAGACAGCAGTCTTGTGGGATTAGAGCCCACCCTAATGGCCTCATTTTAACTTAATTACCTCTTGAAAGACCCTGTCTCCAAATAGAGTCACAATCTGAGGTACTAGGGGTTACAATTCATATGAATCATATGAATTTGGGGAACCATATCATCAAGATTTATATTTACCTTATATATTCATGTTATAATATATACTGTATATGTTAATATAACATACTTATGTTATAATTTATACTATACATTTATGCTATATAATATAACCATTATATATATATTTAAAAATCATCTGTCAATCATGCAAAATAAATTTGATAGGCCCCAGGCATAGTGTGGAAGCGGAAGGAGTGAATCTGGAAGACCCGGCACATAGCGCTGTAAAATAGCACAGGTGCAATAAGTGGAGAGCAAAGAAAGGTGGTTGTAATTAAATGCTGACCGGGATGGTACAATCCCTAACTACTGCAGGAGCTCAGGGAAGGGAGAGAAACCAGCGGCGGGCGGAAAGTGTGGAAGAGGCTTGTAGAGGGGCTGGACCTCAAAGCATGGGGCGGTTGTAGGTAGGAGAATTGAGGGGGAGCTACCTTAATAAAGACGTGCAGGCAGAACCACAAGGACTAGCTTCATAGCTGGAGCTCCAGTTTGCAAAGCTTTCTATTTCAGATCTGGACAAGACTGCATTGCTGGGGTCTTCTCAGCCAAACTCATTAGCTTAGGAAGCCACTACTCAGGGCACAGTATTTAAATATGCAGGACTCTGCCCTTGCGTCTTAATTGATCCTGAAGAAATGCCCAGACATAACACTGAGAACCCCAGTCAGCAGGAAGAGCACTTCCTTCATTCGGTGACTTGGTGTTTTGCATCTGCATCCTATTGGAACCCACTGGGCAACCTCTTACTGCCTCCGAAGCCCTCCTAGGAACATAAAAACACCAGCCCCAGACGGGGGAGAAAGGTGGGGGCCCGCGGTGGGAGCAGTCACAGGAACCTGCCACCCGCTGTCAGGTACATGGCTGTGCGTGTTTCAATGGGACTTTTTTTTTTACTTATTTTTTAACAACCTCAAATAACAATCTAGAAAAGCCAGACTCCAGAGAACAATGAGAAAATGTAGAGAAGCCAAATATAAAAATATGTGCATATTGCACATGCAGAAAATAAAACAAAATAAAAAAATCAATTCACTTCCACAGATTACAAGTGGAAATTCCCAGAGGGACAAGTAGATTTTGAAAGAGAAAAAGAGATTATATTTTATGAGAAGAGATACAATAACCATTCTCTTCCCATAAAACAAGTGATGGAAGATTGTCTCTGCTTCATAGATATACACCGCACATTTTCGGGATAATACTAACAGGAAATCAATAGGATCTTTTATATGTGAAAAGACATTATCTCTCTGGACTCCCAGCACGGCTAATCAGGCTACAGAAGATCTTCACGAAAACTTGCCACTGGCCATTAATCTTGATCCTGGGACAGTAAGTAGCCTGCAAATCCAGATCTTTGTTTATTTTTAAATTATCCTTATTATTTATTTTTTTTTATGGGGGAGATAATCACGTTCAAAGCGTCACCCTCCATTAGAGCCACAGACCCTCCAGATGACACTCCGTGACAAGTGGCTCCACGGCAGACCAGATGCTCCCGGAGAGCCCCTCCTGCCCACGTCCACGCTGGGTGATGGCCGTGTCATTAGCCACCAGAAGCTTTATCTGGGTATAATTTGATAGCTATGACAGGCTCAGTGGGATTTATGGGATCTCCTGGTTTTTGCCTTTATTGATCTGAAATAGAACCAAAGTTAATATTAGCAAAAAACACTTTGTGCTGGGGTCATTTACCCATGAAAGGCTTTGATGACTGGTGGCTTTGAGCATTTATTATACAAGTGTTCTTGGCCAGCTCCAGGTCATGAGTCTAATGATGGCCAACAGGCTACATATTCTGGCCTCTCCTCCCTCGGGAGTGTCTAACCACTGTCCTGGTAAGGCCCTTTCTTTTTCCAAGAAACCTTAATCATCACAGGGTATAGAGCCCATTAGTATCAAGTTTGGATTTAGCACTGGATCTGACCTAGCATTAGTTTGCTCTGGCTGCCCTAACCAAGTACCAAAGTCTGAGTGGCTTAAAACAACAGAAATCTCAGTGGGGCACAGTGGTTCATGCCTGTAATCCCAGCACTTTGGGAGGCCAAGGTGGGAGGATCACTTGAGGCCAGGATCATTTGAGTCTGGGCAATATAGTGAAACCCCCATCTCCAAGAAAAATACAAAACAAAAATACACACACACAAATTACAGTCATAGTGGTATGTGCCTGTAGTCCCTGCTACTTGGGAGGCTGAGGTGGGAGCATTGCTTGAGCCCACGAGGTCAAGGCTGCAGTGAGCCAGGATCATGCCACTCTATCCAGCCTGGGTGACAGAGACTGTCTCTAATAAATATACATATATATACATATCTTCTCTCATAGTTCTGGAGGCTTGAAATCTAAACCTGGGCATACGCAAGGCCTTGCTTTCCTTCCCTGGTGGCTGTAAGGGAGGATCCTTCCTTGTCTTTGCAGCTTGCAGAGGTTGCCTTGACATCCCTCAACTTGAAGACACATCATCACGCCCAAAAGGTGGCCGTCTCCTCCCCGTGTCTTCACATCATCTTCCCTCTGTGTGCGAACCCATGTCCGAATTTCCCCCTCTTCAAAAGGACACCAAGGCCGGGCGCGATGGCTCACGCCTGTAATCCCAGCACTTTGGGAGGCTGAGGCGGGCGCGTCACGAGGTCAAGAGATTGAGACCATTCTGGCCAACATGGTGAAACCACATCTCTACTAAAAACACAAAAATTAGCTGGGTGTGGTGACGGGCGCCTGTAGTCCCAGTCACTCGGGAGGCGGAGGCAGGAGAATCGCTTGAACCCGGGAGGCAGAGGTTGCAGTGAGCCGAGATCACGCCACTGCACTGTAGCCTGGCCACAGAGCAAAACTTCATCTCAAAAAAAAAAAAAAAAAAAAAGACACTAGTCACATTGGATTAGGACCCACCCTAATGATTTCTTTCTTTCTTTTTTTTTTTTTTTTTTTTTTTGAGACAAAGTTTCACTCTTGCCGCCCAGGCTGGAGTGCAGTGGTGTGATCTTGGCTCACTGCAACCTCTACCTCCCAGGTTTCACTGATTCTCCTGCCTCAGCCTCTCGAGTAGCTGGGACTACAGGCATGAGCCACTGTGCCCAGCCTAACGAATTCAATTAAATTACTTCAAAGGCTCTATCTCCAAATACAGACACATTCTGAGGTCCTGGGCATAGGATTTGCCTTCAATATATGAACTGGGGGGGACCCAATTCAACCCAAAATAGCCCTCAAAAAACTTCCCTCTTTTAAATGCAGACTAGATTATTCCTAACACCATCAGCGTAGATCAGGGGTTCTCAGCCTCGGCACAGTTGACATCTGTCCAGATAATTTTTTGTTATGGGAAGCTTTCCAGAACATGACATAGGATATTTATTAATAGCAGGATCTCAGGTCTCTACCCGCTAGATGCCAGTCGCACCTCTCCCCTCCCTTGTAAGAACGAAAAATGTCCCCATTTATTCATTTATTGCCAAATGTCCCCTGCAAGGGGCAGAGCGCCCCCAGTGGAGAGCCACTGAATTAAGTGAAATGTAGGCCGACCTTAGAGAAGCATTGCAAGGGGACTGAGCACAGATGAAGAGGTTCGAGCGCTCACACAGCAGGCAGAGAATCTTCCCTAAAAGCGGCGGATCCTGAGGAACCCCCTAAATGTCCAGATTCCTTCACGAATTTCAAGAGTAGTTATTGTGTGCCAAGTGTACATCAGGCGCTGATCTGGGCACTGGAGCAAAAAAGAGAGCAAGACATTTTATTTTTATTTATTTTTGTTTATTTATTTATTTATTTATTTTGAGACGGAGTCTCACTCTGTCACCCAGGCTGGAGTGCAGTGACATGATCTCGGCTCACTGAAAACTCTGCCTCCCAGGTTCAAGCAATTCTCCTGCTTCAGCCACCTGAGTAGCTGGGATTACAGGCGCCCGCCACCACGCCCGGCTAATGTCGTATTTTTAGTAGAGATGGGATTTCGCCATGTTGACCACGCTGGTCTTGAACTCCTGACCTCAGGTGATCAACCTGCCTCGGCCTCCCAAAGTGCTAGGATTACAGGTGTGAGCCACCATGCTTGGCTGAGAACAAGACATTTTAAAACCCCTACCTTAAATATCATACATTTGAGTGGAGAAGACTGAAAATAAATAAGATAAATAAAATATGTAGAATGCTGGATCGTCATATGTGTGAATGTGAAAAATAAACAAAAACAAAAGCAAAGGAAGCCAGGAGGATAAGAAGTGCTGGGAGGATAATACTGAGATTTTTGTGTGTGTGTTAGATGGAGTCTTGCTCTGTTGCCCAGGTTGGAGTGCAGTGACACAACCTCGGCTCACTGCAACCTCTGCCTCCCAGGTTCAAGCGATTCTCCTGCCTCAGCCTCCGAGTAGCTGTGATTACAGGCATGCACCACCATGCCCAGCTAATTTTTGTATTTTTAGGAGCAATGGGGTTTCGCCATGTTGGCCAGGCTGGTCTCAAACTCCTGACCTCAAGCAATCTGCCTGCCTTGGCCTCCCAAAGTGTTGGGATTACAGGCGTGAGCCACCACGCCCAGCCTGGAATGCTGAGATTTTCCAGGGTGGCCTGTGCAGGGCTCACTGAGATATGGGGACAGGCTGAGAATGGGGGAGTGGTCATTGCGGATTCAGGAAGAGCATCATAGTGGGAGGGAATAGCCAGGGCAAAGGCCCTGAGGCATGAGCATCCCTGAGGAGTCTGAGGAATGGAAGGAGGCCTGTGGGGCTGAGGCAGCTTTGACAACAGGGAGAGGGTGGCTGATAGAGTCAGTGAGGGAGGAGCGGGAGACAGATGATGGAGGGCTTTCGGGTCATGGCAGAGACAGGCTGGGACCCCGAGAGTTATGAGGAGCCAGTGGAGCTCCTATGTGTGTGTGGGTGGGGGTGCGGGAGGTGGGGGGTAAATCATCCAACATTGAGCAGGATTCCTCTAACAAGGGGCTGAAGAAGTGCCAGGGCAGAAGTCCAGCTATGTGACTATTACTACATTCAAGAGAGAAACAGGGATCCACGGACTAGCGCGGTGGGTGGCGTGAGGTGCGGGGAGTTTGGATGTGTTTGATGGCAGTGCCAATGAGATTCGCTGATGTGCCAAACATGGGCTCTGAGAGAGCCGGAAGTTCTTTGGCTTCAGCAAACGGAAGACAGAGCCGCGATTAATTGAGACGAGGAGTCAGCAGAAGCAGCAGGTTTGGAAGGAATATCAGAACGTTTGCTGTTTGTTTTCATTGGGGTAAAACAGACATAACATAAAATGTACTAGTTTAGCCACTGTGAAGGGCGCAGTTCTGTGGCCATTAGTACATTCACATTGTTGGGCAGCCATCATCACCACCCATCTCCAGAACCCGGGCATGAAGCCAGGGCACTTCTACACTGAGTTCCGTAGTGGAGCTGGGTTCAAGTTGGCCTAAAGATAGGGTTACAGCTGGCTGGGCATGGTGGCTCATGCCTGTAATCCCAGCACTTTGGGGGGCCGAGGCGGGTGGATCACCTGAGGTCAGGAGTTCGAGACCAGCCTGGCCAACATGGTGAAACCCCGTTTCTACAAAAATACAAATATTAGCCGGGCCTGGTGTCGGGCACCTGTAGTCCCAGCTACTTGAGAGGCTGAGGCGGAAGAATCAGTTCAACCCAAGAGAGGGAGGTTGCAGTGAGCCAAGATCACGCCACTGTGCTCCCAAGACTCCATCTAAAAAAATAAAATAAAATGAAATAAAGATAGGGTTGTCAGATATCCCTCTTCTCCAGGGACAGACCAGATTCTAGCCATTGCCCTATAATTGATAGCGGCTCTTCTCAGTCTGAAAAGTGTTCTAGTCTGGGTGATAATGACCACCCCACTTACTTTGAACTAAGAACTCCCAGGCAGCATCTCTCGTAAAGTAAAGATGCAGAGTTTCAGGGATTCAGAACCTCCACCTGGGTTCCTCCACCAGGGGCACATCTGTTACTCGGACCCAGTTCAAGGGTGGGTGAAGGCCTGTTTTTGCCAATGACTAAACAACCTTGGAGAAGTCTGTGCACATCAGTTACTATGTCCTTGGTTCTGGCAGGAAGCAAATGTAAACTCCTGGTCGTGAGGGCAACCGCATAGCCTTGGGTCTCCTTTCCTCCTCGACTCACTGGTTCTGACGCACTAAACAAATGATAAGCCTAGATTGCTAGTCTTTGGCTGTGATACCTCCTGCTTGAATTTCCATCTCTCCCACAGCCTACCCTGTGGGACCATCTGCTTCTTTACAGCAAATCTCACCTCACCTGTTGACATTTACATGCACATGCCAAAACTAAGAGAAAGCCTGAAGAATGTGGGACATGAGGAGCTGGGATGTCCCTGGGTCACTCCACGCTTCGTGAGTCAGGCAGGCTGGAATGTGGTTGAAAATCAGAGAGTTACGGATACACATTCCAAAGTCCCCAGTGACATGTTCAGAATGAACGAAACTCCATGACAGGCAAAAACAACAGCCCTTGTTTAATTCTGAAGTTTACATGCACATTGGCACTGTTCTAGCCCAACCTTTTGTTTCCATGGAAACCATTTGTGATACCACAAAAAGAGGATTCTGACCAAAGTAAGGAAGGAATAGCAGCAATGGAAACTAGCTTTCAAATGAGCTTCAGGTAGAGGGACGGACATGGAAAAAACAAAACAAAACAAAACAAGGAGGCTGATATGGTTTGGATTTGTGGCCCTGCCAAAATCTCATGTCAAATTATAATCCCCAATGTTGGAAGAGGGGCCTGGCGGGAGGTGATTGAATCATGGGGGCAAACTTCCCCTTGCTCTTCTCATGATAGTGAGTGAGTTCTCATGAGATCTGGTTGTTTGAAAGTGTGCAGCACCTCCCCCTTCACTCTCTCTTCCTCCTGCTCCAGCCATGTGGGATGTGTCTGCTTCCCCTCCGCCTTCCACCATGATTGTAAGTTTCCTGAGGTCTCCCAACCATGCTTCCTGTACAGCCTGTGGAACCGTGAGCCAATTTAAACTCTTTCTTTATAAATGACCCAGTCTCGGGTAGTTCTTTACAGGAATGCAAGAACAGACAAGGATGGGCGCAGTGGCTCATGCCTGTAATCGCAGCACTTTGGTAGGCCGAGGCGGGCAGATCACAAGGTAAGGAGTTTGAGACCAGCCTGACCAACATGGTAAAACCCGGTCTCTACTAAAAATACAAAAATTAGCCAGGTATGGTGGCACATGTCTGTAGTCCCAGCTACTTGGGAGGCCGAGGCAGGAGAATTGCTTGAACCTGGGAAGTGGAGGTTGCAATGAGGCAAGATTGCATCACTGCACTCCAGCCTGGGCGACAGAGCGAGACTCCATAAAAGAACAGACAAATACAGAGCCATGCCCAGAACTATTGTTAGGGAGAATGACTCTCTCAGGATGCCCTAAGATGGATGTTTGTGGCCCAGGCACAGCCCACTCCTCCCAGAATTGATTCTGATGATCTGGCTGGCTGAGTAACCCTTCCAAAAACTGCTTTACCCTTATGTTTTGTTTTCTTTTCTTTTCTCAAGAAAAAAAGTGTTGTTCAACCAAGGGGAAAGCACTCTCTGCTGTAACCCAAGCATGCAGAGGCATGGGGTGAAAGAGCAGAAGTCATCCAGAGTATTAGTTTCCTGAGCCTGCTGTAATAAACTTGGTAGCTTTAAACGACAGAATTTTATTTTCTTACAGCTCTAGAGGTCCAAAGTGCAAAATCTGGGTGTCAGCAGATCCATGCTCCCTTTGAAGACTCTAGGACATACTCCTTCCGTGCTTCTTCTGGTATTAGTGACTTGCTGGCCTGTGGTTGCTTCACTCCAATCTCTGCCTCTGTCTTCTCATGGCCATCTCCCCTGTGTCTGTGTCTCAAATTTCCCTCTACCTTTTCCTCATAAGGACACCTGTCAGTAGAGCTACAGTCCATCCTCAATCCAAGATGATCTCAAGATCGTTGATTACATCTGCAAAGACCCATTCTCCAAATAAGGTCCCTTTCTCATGTTCTGGGGGTAGGACTTGGACATCACTTTTGGGAGTCACGATTTCACCCACTATACCCATATAAGAGGAGACTTTGCCCTGGCAACTATAAAAATTCACGTTCCATTTTGGGAGGCCAAGGTGGGCGGATCACGAGGTCAGGAGATCGAGACCATCCTGGCTACCACGGTGAAACCCCGTCTCTACTAAAAATACCAAAAAAATTAGCCAGGTGTGGTGGCACACGCCTGTAGTCCCAGCTACTCGGGAGGCTGAGGCAGGAGAATTGCTTGGACCCGGGAGATGGAGGTTGCAGTGAGCCAAGATCGTGCCACCACACTCCAGCCTGGGCAACGAGCGAGACTCCATCTCAAAAAAAAAAAAAAAAAAAAAAAAAAATTTCACATTCTGAGCACCAAATGGGAAACCCCATAGGTCTTGAAGCTTTGGCCAATTTCAGAAAAATGCATGAGCCGTTCCTACCACTCCAAGACCTGGGCACGGCAGGGAATCTGGGGCGTTGCCATGGTGATTCTAAACCTTGAAACTTTTGTCTTTTCATATTGTTTGCAAGGAACTAGTTATTCAAACCTCATGTGAAATGCAGGAATGCAACAGATAGGCAGTTTCTAGAGTAAGCTCATTGCTTGGAGTGAGAACTCCCCTCTGCCTTCATTGAAGAAACAGCATCTGTGACGTTCTTGGGGTTCTCCCAAATGACCACCATACTAGGCTTAGCAACAACCTGAAACTTTCACTATAATCAGACATATTTGAGAGGGAGGAGGACAGACGAGATAGAAGAGAAATGCTCCAGTACCACCCTCCACCACTCCTATTCAGCAGAAACTTTGAAAACGCTTGAAGGAAGCCAGACACAATGGCTCACGTCTATAATCCCAGCATTTATAGAGGCTGAGGCAGGTGGATTACTTGAGCTCAGAAGTTCGAGATCAGCCTGGGCAACATGGTGAGAACCCGTCTCTATAATTAAAAAAAGGAAAAAAAAAAAAAAAAGAGGCCCGGCAGAGTGGCTCAAGCCTGTAATCCCAGCACCTCAGGAGGCCAAAGCAGGTGGATCACCTGAGGTCAGGGGTTCAAAACCAGCCTGGCCAACATGGCAAAGCCCTATCTCTATTAAAAACACAAAATTCAGCTGGTGTTGTGGTGTGTGCCTGTAATCCCAGCTACACAGGAGACTGAGGCAGGAGAATTGCTTGAACCCGGGAGGCAGAGGTTTCAGTGAGCCAAGATCGTGCCACTGCACTCCAGCCTGGGCCACGGAGCGAAACTCCATCTCAAAAAATAAATAAATAGGCCGGGCGCAGTGGCTCAAGCATGTAATCCCAGCACTTTGGGAGGCCGAGACGGGTGGATCACGAGGTCAGGAGATCGAGACCATCCTGGCTAACACAGTGAAACCCCGTCTCTACTAAAAAATACAAAAAAACTAGCCGGGCGAGGTGGCGGGCGCCTGTAGTCCCAGCTACTCGGGAGGCTGAGGCAGGAGAATGGCGTGAACCCGGGAGGTGGAGCTTGCAATGAGCTGAGATCCGGCCACTGCACTCCAGCCCGGGCGACAGAGCAAGACTCTGTCTCAAAAATAAATAAATAAATAAATAAACAAATAATAAAAATAAATAAATTTAAAAAAAGAAAATGCTTGAGGCTGGGTGTAGTGGCTCACACCTGTAATCCCAGTAACATGGGAGACCCTAGGTGAAAGAGGATCACTTGAGGCCAGGAGTTCAAGACCAGCTGCAGCAACCTAGTGAGACTTCATCTTTATTTAAAAATTAAATAAAAATTTTAACAACAAAACTCTTGACTCTACAAAGATACTGTTGGTAACACGGACAGTGAGTGAAAAGCCTCCGTATGAACAGCTTGTCATGATTGGCACGACTCTGTCATGTACATCTCTGGTTACAAGGAGCTGCAGAGGGCCAGGCGGCAGGTGAAAGCTTGTTTCTCCAGGAAGCAACAAACTTGGAGAAGGCAGGGCTTTTGTTGAATCTTCCTGGAACTGTCATGCAAGAAAGCCTGGGAAAGGGAAGATTTGAGTAAGTTCAGTCTGGACAGGATTTTGGCTGCAGATTCTCTTGGTAATTTCCTTTTACATGAAGTAAAACCCTGAGCGACTTTCCTCATGTTAATACATCCATCACCTTCTCGATCCAGCATCCCGCTTCCAGTAGCGTGCTGGGGCCTCTTGTAGCATGCTGAGGCCTGAACACATGGTCTGACTTTGCAGTCGTGGCACTGAGCTCCTGAAAACCTACTGAAAAGGAGGATGCGGAGGAAAACCCTCTCCTTGATGGTGTCCCACATGGCAGAAACAGGCGTTGCTCCTAGAATACTTTCAGGCCCAGGATCAGCTTCACAATGAAAAACCAAGACTAGGCCCAGGCACAGTGGCTCAAGCCTGTAATCCCAACACTTTGGGTGGCCAAGTCAGGCAGATGGCTTGAGCCCAGGAGTTTGAGACCAGCCTGGCCAACATAGCAAGACCCTGTCTCTACACAAAATATAAAAATTAGCCAGGCATGGAGGCGTGTGCCTGTAGTCCCAGCTACTCAGGAGGCTGAGATGGGAAGATTGCTTGACCCCAGGAGGTGGAGGCTGCAGTGAGCCAAGATCTCACCATTGCACCCCAGCCTGACAGAGTGACAGACACGCTGTCTCAAAATAAAAAAATACAAAAAGATAAACCAGGACTGGGAAAACAGAGCTAAGGTGGTATGTCCACTTGTGAGCCTTCTGGAAGGCTGTGCACTTTTGAAAAGAACCAGAGAAGCCAGGCACGGTGGCTCACGCCTGTAATCCCAGCACTTTGGGAGGCCGAGGAGGGCGGATCACCGGAGGTCAGGAGTTCAAGACCAGCCTGGCTAACATGGTGAAACCCTGTTTCTACTTTTAAAAAATACAAAAACATAGCCAGGAACGGGCAAGGTGGCTCACACCTGTAATCCCACCACTTTGGGAGGCCGAGGTGGGTGGATCACAAGGTCAGGAGTTCGAGACCAGCCTAGCCAACATGGTGAAACCCCATCTCTACTGAAAATACAAAAAATTAGCCAGGCACGGTGGCAGGCACCTGTAATCCCACCTACTCGGAAGGCTGAGGCAGGAGAATCGCTTTAACCCAGGAGGCAGAGGTTGCAGCAAGCCGAGATCACACCATTGCACTCCAGCCCGGATGACAGTATGAGACTCAGTCTCAAAAAAAAAAAAACCAGACGCCGTGGTGTGCGCCTGTAATCCCAGCTACTAGGGAGGCTGAAGCTGGAGAATTGCTTGAACCCAGGAGGCGGAAGTTGCAGTGAGCCGAGATGGTGCCATTGCACTCTAGCTTGGGCAACAAAAGTGAAATTCTGTCTCAAAAAAAAAAAAGAAAAGAACCAGAGAATCAAACACATTGTCCACAAAACAGCCCTGCCTCTGCACGAGCAGGTGATGGGGGCGCCATTTTCCTGAAACCTTCCCCGTTCCTGTTCTAAACCTTCAAGCGCAGTTTCTTTGTACACTTCTGTTCATTGGGACCACAAGTCTGCCCTCTGCTGGTTAAGGGACATGCAAGCATTATTACAACTCGGAAGGGGACCAGTGTTGTGGCCCCTTAACCGACATTTTTCCCAGAGGGGCAGTGATGTAGGCAGTAATGTACTTACCTCCTAACTCATAGAGACTTTATCTTAGAGTCAGAGCTGTTGAGTGGCCGATAAAATATTCTCTACCTTCATGGGTCACAGATAACATCTACACGCCGCATATCCCAGGGAATTCTAAAGCTGGTGTTATCACGCCTACGGCTAAAAGTCCTCTGAAACATCATCATATAAGTTAATCTTAAAGAGAAAACATAAATAAACCAAGGAAACATAAAAACAGTCAGTGAAAGATACAAACCTGAGTCTGAGTCCTGGTCTTTCTATTTACTAGCTCCATGAGCAAACGAGTACTCAATTTCTGTTTTTTGTTTTGTTTTGTTTTGTTTATTTTAGATACGGTCTGACTCTGCTGCCTAGGCTGGAGTGCAGTGGGGCGATCTCAGCTCACTGCAACCTCCGCCTCCTGAGCTCAAGGGATCCTCCCACCTCAGCCTCCCAAGTAGCTGGGACTACACGCAAGCGCCACCAGGCCTGGCTAAGTTTGTATTTTTTGTAGAGACAGGGTCTTGCCATGTTTCCCAGACTGGTCTTGAACTCCTGGGCTTGAGCAATCTGTCCACCTCAGCCTCCCAAAGTGCTGGGATTACAGGCATAAGCCACTTCACCCTGTTATTCAACTTCTCTAAACCCCAGTTTCCTTAACTGCAAAATGAGGCTGTTCATAGTTACATCAGATAATTGTTGAAAAGATTAAATCAGATCATTAATCAGGTAGCACAGTGCAGTATCTGGAACGTTGTAAACATTCTTTAAATCAGGGGTGTCCAGTCTTTTGGCTTCCCTGGGCCACACTGGAAGAATTGTCTTGGGCCACACATAAAATACACTAAACACTAACAATAGCTGATGAGCTTCAGCAAAAAAAAAAAAAAAAAAAAAAGGGCCGGGCATGGTAGCTTACAGCTGTAATCCCAGCACTTTGGGAGGCCAATGCAGGCAGATCACCTGAGGTCAGGAGTTTGAGACCAGCCTGGCCAAGATGGTGAAACGCCGTCTCTACTAAAAATACAAAAATTAGCTGCGCGTGGTGGCACATGCCTGTAGTCCCAGCTATTCAGGAGGCTGAGGCAGGAACATCGCTTGAACCCAGGAGGGAGGGATTGCAGCAAGCCAAGGTCATACCACTGCACTCCAGCCTGGGCAACAGAGTGAGACTCCATCCCAAAAAAAAAAAAAAAAAAAAAACCAGTAAAGAAATCTCATAATGTTTTAAGAAAGTTTACGAATGTGTGTTGGACCACATTCAAGGCCGTCCTGGGCTGCATGCAGCCCACAGGCCACGGGTTGGACAAGCTTGCTTTAAATGTTAGCTTAAATATTTTTCTTTTTCAATTCATTTTATTCTGGAAGCTAGAAATCTTTGCTCAGAGTGGCACAGTAGGAAAAGCCAGTGTTGGAGAAGAGAAGTGTGTATTGAGACCGACAGCTTCGTCACCAATGGTCCTCAACTAGGGGCAATTTTGTGTGCCCAGGGGGTTTTGGCAATGTCTGGAGACATTTTTTGGCTGCTATAACCGGGTACTGGTGCTACTAGAACCTAATGAGTAGAAGCCAGGTATGCTGCTAAATATCCTTCAATGCATAGATCGGTTCGTACAACAAGGACTTATCCAGCCCAAAATGTCAATAGTCCTGAGATTGGGAACCCTCTCCGGCCGCACAAAAAGTGTCTTCAGCTTTAACATCGAAGACTTGAGTCTTTGGCCAGCCACTGTGTACAATCAAAGCTGTGCTTCTCTAAAGATGAAAACTCATTTAGTAATGCCAGCTATGAGCACTGTGAACAGGTATGGCACTAAGCAATGGACCCTGCTGAGTTCCAGAACTTTCTATCTCTTGCTAACCAGTAGCATTTCTGCTTACAGCTTGGCTTTCCAAATGACAATAAAAATAGAAGCAAAGTCTCTGGATTCAAAAGCCACCCAAAGTCAAGGGGTCAAGACTCCATATATACACATTTTTTTAAAGTCATAATAAAATTCACATAAAACTTACCATCTTGACCATTCTTAAATGTACAGTTCAGTAACACTAAGTACATTCACGTTGTTGTGAAATCAATATCCAGACCTCTCATCTTGCAAAACTGAAACCCTATACCCACTAGACAAAAACACCTCCATTTTCCACCCCCAGGGACTCTTAATATTTTCATAAGATAAAATACTCACAGACAAACAAACTGAAATAAAACAAAACACAAATCGACCAACAAAAACCCAGAAGTTTCTTTGTTTGTTTTTGGGTTTTCTTGAGACAGAGTCTTGCTTCATCACCCAGGCTGGAGTGCAATAGTGCCATCATAGCCCACTGTAGCCTCAACCGCCTGGACTCAAGCGATCCTCTCATCTCAGCTTCCCAAGTAGCTGGGACTACAGGCACATGCCACCACACCCGGCTAATTTTTAAACATTTTTTTGTAGAGATGGGGTCTCACTATGTTACTCAGGCTGGTCTCAAACTCCTGGGCTCAAGCTTCCCGAGTAGCTGAGATTACAGCTGCCCACTACCATGCCCAGCTAATTTTTATATTTTTAATAGAGGCGAGGTTTCACTATGTTGGCCAGGCTGGTCTCGAACTCCTAACCTCAGGTATTCCATCCACCTCGGCCTCCCAAAGTGCTGAGATTACAGGCATGAACCACCGTGCCCAGCCACAAAATATTTCTAAAAATTATCTGGGCATGGTAGTGCACGCCTGTAGTCCCAGCTACTTGGGAGGCTGAGGTGGGAGGATTGCTTGAGCCTAGGATTTGGAGGCTGCAGTTAGCTATGATCATGCCACTGCACTCCAGCCTGTGTGACAGAGCAAGACCCAGTCACTAAAAATACAAATTAAAAAATAAATAAATACAAGGGGCCCTGAAGAGGCCCCTCAGCCCTTCTGCCATATGAGGAAACAGTGAAAAGATAGGTGTAAACCAAGCAGCCAGCCCTCACCAGATACCACATCTGCCGGCGCCGTGGTCTTAGAGTTGTCCAGCCTCCAGAACTGTGAGAAGTAAATGTTTGTTGCTGAAGGCACCCAATCTATAGTCTTTGGTTATGGTAGCCCAAATGGACTAAGACAGGAAGCTTACCAAATGGCAGAGCCATGTGCTTCCCGAGATCAGTGATGCTGAGGAGAAGGCTGATCTACTCCAGTTCAGGAAGAGGGTCTTATGGCTTTCCTTGGCAATGCTCTGCTCCTGGGGGGTCCTTGGTACTCAAAACTGAACTCTGTTCCTCTGCCTATCGGTGAATGAAAACATCTGCTGGCTTCTCCAGTTCCATCATTTTTTTTTTGTTTCCGGCTCTTTCTCTCCTCCCAGTTTTAGCATAAAGTAGTCCCCTCTTATCCACGGGGATATGTTCCAAGATCCTCAGAGGATGCCTGAAACCTCAGATAGTACCCATCCCTATGTAGATTGTTTTTTCCTACAGACTGCATGGCTATGATAAAGTTTAATTTATATATTAGGCACAGTAAGAAATTAACAATCAGTAATAATGAATAGGACAATTATAACAATGTGCCAGCATCACTACTCTTGCAAGCTGGGGCCAATGTTAAGTACGATAAGGGTTTCCTGAACACAAGCACGATGATACCATGACAGTAGCTCTGACAACCAAGATGGCTCAGTGACTAACCAGCAGGAAGAGCCTGGATGCGCCGGACAAAGGGAGGATTCACGGTGCAGACAGGATCAAGCTTACAGCAAGAGATCTCATCACGCTGCCCAGAATGGTGCACAGCTTAAAACTCATAGATTATTTCTAGAATTTCCCATTTAAAATATATTTCTTTTCTTTTATGTTTTTTAAGACAAGGTCTCGCTCCATTACCCAGGCTGGAGTGCAGTGGTACCATCAGAGATCACTGCAGCCTCCACCTCCTGGGCATAAGCCATCCTCCCATCTAAGCCTCCCAAGCAGCTGAGACTACAAGTGCATGCCACCACACCTGGCTCATTTTTGTATTTTTTGCAGAGACAAGGTTTTGCCATGTTACCCAGGCCAGTCTTGAACTCTTGGACTCAAGGGATCCATTTACTTCAACTTTCCAAAGTGCTGGAATTACAGGCATGAGCCACCATGCTTGGCCCATTTAATGTTTTCAAACTGCAGTTGATCATGGATAACTGAAACCTCAGAGGGTGAAACGGTGGATGAGGGGTATCTGTGTACATTAAATACATTCCTTCAGGAACATGCCCAAAGAACTGATTGTGTGCTAGGCACACAATGCTGCTGGAAATAGAAATATTTCAACCACTTTTCTCAAGGTGTTTACAGTCTAATGAGAAAATAAATTTAGTTTTTCATTTGTTTTGTGTTTTTGAGACAAGTTCTCACTTTGTCTCTGGCTGGAGTGCAGTGGTGCAATCTCGGCTCACTGCAGCCTCTGCCTCCCAGGTTCAAGCAATTCTCCTGCCTCAGCCTCTCAAGTAGCTGGGATCACAGGCACCCACCAACATGCCTGAATAATTTTTGTATTTTTAGTAGAGATGGGGTTCTGCCATGTTGGCCAGACTGGTCACAAACTCCTGACCTCAGGTGATCCACCCACCTTGGCCTCCCAAAGTGCTGGGATTACAGGTGTGAGCCACCGCGCCTGGCCCAGAAATAAATTTTTAAATGGTGGAAATTTGGAAATGAAATATAAGTTGTACAAATGGACAAGTGGCATAATATTATGTTGTACAAAGGGACTTTCATTATTCCTGATGAAAACACATGCCGGGCCGGGCGCGGTGGCTCAAGCCTGTAATCCCAGCACTTTGGGAGGCCGAGACGGGCGGATCACGAGGTCAGGAGACCGAGACCATCCTGGCTAACACGATGAAACCCCGTCTCTACTAAAAAATACAAAAAACTAGCCGGGCGAGGTGGTGGGCGCCTGTAGTCCCAGCTACTCGGAGGCTGAGGCAGGAGAATGGCATAAACCCGGGAGGCGGAGCTCGCAGTGAGCTGAGAACCGGCCGCTGCACTCCAGCCTGGGCGACAGAGTGAGACTCCGTCTCAAAAAAAAAAAAAAAAAAAAAAAAGAAAAGAAAACACATGCCGAAGCTTACATTGGTTCCCTCCAGAAATCTCAATAAAATTTAAAAAAAAGAAACATTTATAAATGCTTATGGACAAAAGGAATGGAAGAAAAGATGGTATCAGACAAAAGACATCAATGAAATTGTGGAAGATGTAAAATGGAGGGGCCCGTGCCACCTGGAAAGTGAGCTGGTTTGCGCTGCGGGACCCAGGAGTGGTCACGGATCGGAGGCTGAGCAGCAGTGTTGATGATAGTCTTTAAAAAGAATAGGTAAGAACCCCAGGTTTCCTTTCCCAGCCCACCCAGCCAAGCAAGGACACCACCTCCACCACTACATGAAGTTTATTAACTCCAAAGGAAGACTTTGGAGTCTCAATATCAGAACATAGCTAGACACCAGATACTGTTCCAAAAATGGGAATTTTGTGAACATTTGGGTACTGAGATGCTATTCCCAGATCCTTCCCCTGCAGGGCTTTTACCTTCCCCCGGCAGGAGAAAGGAGGAAAACTCTCTGGGAAAACCGATCCACTCAAGGTGGAAAAAAAATCTACAGATCTAACATCTGGGGACCTGACCTAATGACTCTCCATGACGCTCACCAGAAGAATAGCTTCGAACATGCACATGGAGCTCCCATGAATAGACAGCCAAAGACCACTAGAGCTTTGAGGGTTTGAGGGAAGTCCACTCACAAAAAAAAAAAAAAAAAGACCAAAACATGGCCGGGTGCAGGGCCTCACACCTGTAATCCTAGCACTTTGGGATGCCAAGGCAGGTGGATCACCAGAGGTCAGGAGTTCAAGATCAGCCTGGCCAATATGGTGAAACCCCGTCTCTACTAAAACTACAAAAATTAGCCGGGCGTGGTGGCAGACGCCTGTAATCCCAGTTACTCGGGAGGCTGAGGCAGGAGAATCACTTGAACCCGGGAGGTGGAGGTTACAGTGAGCTGAGATCACACCACTGCACTCCAGCCTGGGTGACAGAGCAAGATGCTGCCTAAAAAACAACAACAACAACAACAAAAAAAAAAAAAACCACTCATACAAGGTACATCACATGGAATTTCAGAACACCAAGAATAAATGCAATGCTTCCAAAGAGAGAAAGAAAAATACAGTTACAAAGCCTGGGACAGAATCAGTCTTAGTGCTAACAATACTGGGAAACTGAAGATGGTATAATAATGTCTTCAAAAGTCTGCAGAAAAATTTTTGCAATCTAGACTTTTATACCCAGCCAAACAATCTACCTGTCAAACTATCAAATATACAGGTAGAATAAAAATATCCAAGTTCTCGAAAAACTGTGAGAAGATTTGGTCCATCAAAACAGTGGAATAAAACAGACAAAATAGGAAACACGGCATTCAGGAAACAGGGATGCCAATACCGGAGAGAGAAAAAGGGTTATCCTACAGTGATGGTAGAGAGAAGATATAGGATTGGAGCAGGCCATATGATTCCATATATAAAATTCTAGAAAATGCAACTAATCTAAAATAGATAGTGGACCAGTGGTTGCCTGGACATAGGGGTGAAGAGAGGAATAGATTATAAGAGAGAATGAGGAAACTTTTGAATGTGCTGGAAATGCTCATTATTTTAATTATATTAATGGATTCATGGGTGTACGTGTGTCAAAACTCATAAAATTGTTCACTTTAAATATATGCATTTTATTGCACCTTAAATCAGAATCAAGTTGTCAGAATCAATAAAAAATAAAAAGCAACAATAAAAGGCCAACCCTGATACATAGAGTCAGGGAAGGTCCTGAAGAGAGGGTCCTCATGCTCGTATGCCTCATCAAACACTGTCACAAACACTACAAAAAAACACAGCCTAGCACAATGGCCATCCCAACCTTACACAAAAAATACTTCTGCAAGGATATCTGCTTGGCAATTGCCTGTCCAACCTCAGACTCAGGCCACCCTTGTTATTGATCTTTGTAGCAAGGATAATTATGCCAAGACAATTATGTAATATTTGTCTTTTTTTTTGAGATGGAGTCTCCTTCGGTCGTCCAGGCTGGAGTGCAGTGGCGCGATCTTGGCTCACTGCAACCTCCACCTCCTGGGTTCAAGTGATTCTTCTGCCTCAGCCTACACGAGTAGCTGGGACTACAGGTGCGTCCCACCACACCCAGCTAATTTTTAAGAAATTTTTAGTAGAGACAAGGTTTCACCATGTTAGCTAGGCTGGTCTCAAACTCTTGACCTCGGGTGATCCACCCACCTCAGCCTCCCAAAGTGCTGGGATTACAGGCAAGAGCCACTGCACCCCATCTCTTCCTCATTGTTTCCTGTCAACAATGTGTCCTCCTGTCCGAATATGCACATAGTTTACCACGGCATGCATATTTCCACTGCAATGCTCTATTCCCAAATAATGCCTTTTTCTTTTGGAGAACTTCTCTCTCTTTGTTATTTAGGTTGACACTTTTCTTTTCCTTTTTCTTTTTTTGAGATAGAGTTTCGCTCCGTCACCAAGGCTAGATTGCAGTGACATGATCTCAGCTCACTGCAACCTCTGCCTCCTGGGTTCAAGTGATTCTCATGCCTCAGCCTCCCGAGTAGCTGGGATTACAAGTACCTGCCACCGTGCCCAGCTAATTTTTGTATTTTTAGTAGAGACGGGGTTTCGTCATGTTGGCCAGGCTGGTCTCAAACTCCTGACCTCAAGTGATCCGCTTGCCTCGGCCTCCCAAAGTGCTGGGATTACAGGTGTGAGCCACTATACCCAGCGGTTGACACCTTTTCTACCAATACAGTAAAAAAAAAAAAAAAAAAAAAAAAAAAAAGGAAAACAAGAGAACTGGTGAAGTGGAAGATTGGTCAGAGGTAACTATCCACAAAGAAGCCATAGAAATAAAAAGAAGCAAGATACAGAAGAGATAATAAAAAGCCAGTATGACATGCTCGAAAGGTCTAACATGTTTTTTTTTTTTTTGAGTCCCAAAATGAGAAGAAAGAATCCCTTTCCAATAGCTCTCACAGAACCTAAAGGAAGTGAAATGATGCCACCAAAGTGCTGGAAGACAAAATAACTGCTAAGACAAATTTTCTACCCAGAGAGAACATCCTTTATGAATGAAAATAAGAGAACAACATTTTCAGATTAGCAAAAGCTGAGGGAGTTCTCCAAGAGCAGGCCCCCGCAACTGAAAGAAATTCCATAGGGCGTTTTTTGGGCTGAAGATCAATGACCTCCACATGGAAGCTCAGAGATGCAGCAAAGAATGAAGAACTAAGACGTTCAAGGAGTGTTCAGAGAATAAGCGATATATTTTTTCTGACTAGAACCAAAGATCTATAAAGGAAAGCCGGAGGGTATAAGGCTGAAAATATGTGAAACCAGATCACCAATGGTCCTAAATGCCAGGCAGGAGAAATAAGAAAGACGAGCATATCTGGAGAAATATTAAAGTTAAGAGAAGCCAGGTTGGCTGGGCGCGGTGGCTCAAGCCTGTAATCCCAGCACTTTGGGAGGCCGAGACAGGCGGATCACGAGGTCAGGAGATCGAGACCATCCTGGCTAACACGGTGAAACCCCATCTCTACTAAAAAATACAAAAAACTAGCCGGGCGAGGTGGCAGCACCTGTAGTCCCAGCTACTCGGGAGGCTGAGGCAGGAGAATGGCGTAAACTCGGGAGGCGAAGCTTGCAGTGAGCTGAGATCCGGCCACTGCACTCCAGCCTGGGCGACAGAGCGAGACTCCGTCTCAAAAACAAACAAACAAACAAAAAAAAGAGAAGCCAGGCATGGTAGTTTATGCTTGTTATCCCAGCAACTGGAGAGGCTGAGATGGGAAGATCGCGTCAATCCAGGAATTCAAGGCTACAGTGAGGTATGATGATGCCACTGCACTCCAACCTGGGTGACAGAGTGAGACCCCATCTCCTAAAAAAAAAAAAAAGTTAAGAAAGAGAAAAAGCTGAACAGCCAAGGACTGAAAGGTTACAACGAAGAGAAGTCAGGTGATACTGTTATATAATGCCTAGTCCAGGCAGATGGCAAGAAAACAAGGCCACTGGGTTCAAGAAGTCATAGGAAACTTTGAGAAGGTGATATTCATGAAATGATGGGATGAGCAAAGAATTCAAGAGTGAGTGGTGGCCAGGCATGGTCACTCACATCTGTAATCCCAGTACTTTGGGAGGCTGAGGCGGGGGGATCACCTGAGGTCAGGAGTTCGAGACTAGCCTGGCCAACATGGTGAAACCCTATCTCTAATAAAAATACAAAAATTAGCTAGTTATGGTGGGAGGCTGAGGCAGGAGAATCGCTTGAACCCGGGAGTCGGAGGTTACAGTGAGCCGAGACTGCACCACTGCACTCCAGCTTGGGCAATAGAGCAAGGCTGTGTCTCAAAAAACAAAACAAAACAAAAAAAACACCAAGAGTGAGTGGTAAAGGAAGCAGAAGCAGTAGGTGCTTCCACTTAGAGTTCTAACAAAGACCAAACTCTACTTCTCCAAAATAGGACCCTTGGTCACTCCCCTCCCAAGTCTGCCTCTTCCCCAGTCTTCCTCAGCTCCATAAACAGCCTTACTACCTGGTAACTCAAGCCAAAATACAGAAGTAGCTACCAATTCTCCTTTTTTCTTTATTCCCCAAGCCCAATCAATCAGTAATTCCTGTTGCCTCCAGTCCAATGTGTGGTCCATGCGTGACCCTTCCCATTGCTCCTGGCTGAGTCCAAGTCCAAGGCCACCATCATCTCTTCCTTGGAACATTGCAACAGCCTCTGATGGGCAGGGGTGAGGGGATGCTTCCATTCTTGCTCCTTTGAATCCAGTCTCCCTGGAGAGATCATTCAGGAGGGACAAAAATCAGACCATGTCACTTCCCTGCTTAAAATCCTTCAGTGGTTCCCCATTGTGGCCAGAATGAAATTTCAATTTCTGAGCACCACGTTTAAGGCCCCTGGTGATCCCGCCCTGGTGTGGCTTCTCTAACCTCCTTTCCTATCGCTCTCCCACCTTTGTCAGCTCTGTGCTCACCTGCTCTCTCCCTGATCCCACACACTAAACTTGTTCCTGCCTCAAAGGCTTTGCCCTGGAAGATTCTGCCCCCAGGTCTTGCAAAGCTGGGTCCTTCTCATCATTCAGTTCAAAATCACCTCCTGGGATAGATCTTCCCAGACCAACCAATGTAGAGTACCTTTCCTCCACCATCACATCACTCTGTTGTATTTTACTTACAGCACTGATCATCTGAAATTATCTTGTATATTCACTAACTTGTTTCTTGTCTGCACCTCCCCCATGCCACATTGAGTGTTAATTTCACTAGCACAGAACCCATTTCTCTCTTGTGAATTGCTGAAACTCCAGTGCCCATTTCAGGACTCTGTCTTCAAACTTAAGGATAAGAGGAATAGACACTTGGGTGGGGGGAATGTATAAGGTATTAATATGAGATGAAAATGAAAAGATTGCCAGGTAACACTGCAGTCCAGTTGAAGTTAGATAGCAAGAACTCTGTATTTTCCAAGACTTTCTCCACTTACCCTTGACAGCCTGGGAGGGAGTAGAAAGGCTGATAACAGAGACAACACAAATTTTGGGCAGAGTCCAAGGACAAAGGACTGTATCACTGAAACCGCCAAGAAAGCAGACTGGAATGGGGTACCCCTAAGGGACCTGACGGATTGGGATAGATCAATACACAGAGCCCGAGGACCTAAAGTCCCAAGCAGTGAAAACCAGTCCCACAGGCGCAACGGAAGAATGACATTGCAGGTAAAATGCTGAATGGCGTTAGACTCTCAGCCTCTCTGGGGCAGCTATCTCCGCAGAGGCAGGTGTGGCTCTTCCCCCGCGGTCTCCCGACTCTTCTGTAAAGATCATCTTGGCTAAAGACTAGTCACTGAATATTCAGGAAGACAATAACATCAAGAAAATTTTTATTATTATTTTTTTTTGAGACAGAGTCTCACTCTGTCGCCCAGGCTGGAGTGCAGTGGCCGGATCTCAGCTCACTGCAAGCTCTGCCTCCCGGGTTTACACTATTCTCCTGCCTCAGCCTCCCGAGTAGCTGGGACTACAGGCGCCCGCCACCTCGCCTGGCTAGTTTTTTGTATTTTTTAGTAGAGACGGGGTTTCACCATGTTAGCCAGGATAGCTCGTGATCGACCTGCTCGATCTCCTGACCTCGTGATCCGCCCGTCTCGGCCTCCCAAAGTGCTGGAATTACAGGCTTGGGCCACCACGCCCGGCCTCGTTTGTTTGTTTTTTGAGACAGGGTCTCAATCTATCGCCCAGGCTGGAGTGCAGTGGCACTATCACCGCTCACTGCAGCCTCAACCTCCCTGGGCTCTGGTGATCCTCCCATCTCAGCCTCCTGAGTGGCTGGGACCACAAGCATGTGCCACCATGCCTGGCTAATTTTTGCATTTCGTGTAGAGTTGGGGGCTTCACCATGTTGCCCAGGCTTGTCTTGAACTCCCCAGCTCAAGAGATCTGCCCACCTTGGCCTCCCAAAGTGACGCGATTACAGGCATGAGCCACTGCACCCAGTCCTTGGTATACTTACACTAAACAATTCTTCATTTTTTATCTAAAATTCGAATGTAACTGAGCATAGTGTATTTAATCTGGCAACCCTATCTCCAGTACTAGAGGGGGGGGCCACAGCACTGGATTGAGTTATTAACAGAGAAACCTTCCTGAGTGGTTACACAGAGTAGCTGTGCTGGAAGTCAAAATGTTTTGGGGTCATTCTGAATATGAATCATGGTGGAGGTAAATATTCTTATGTTTACTATTTACATATTCTTATGTTTATTAAGATATGTTTATTAAGACATTCTTATGTTTACTATTTAAATATTCTTATGTTTATTATTTAAAGATGGGGCCGGGTAAGGTAGCTCACGCCTGTAATCCCAGCCCTTTGGGAGGCCGAGGCAGGCAGATCACCTGAGGTCAGGAGTTTGAGACCAGCCTGGCTAACATGGCAAAACCCCCATCTCTACTAAAAATACAAAAATTAGCTGGGCATGGTGGTAGGCACCTGTAATCCCAGCTACTTGGGAGGCTGAGGCAGGAGAATCACTTGAACCCAGGAAGCTGAGGTTGCAGTGAGCGAAGACTGTGCCACCGCACTCCAGCCTGAGAGACAGAGTGAGACTCCATCTTAAAACAAAAAAAAGAAATTGGCCAGGCGCAGTGGCTCATGCCTGTTACCCTAGCACTTTGGGTGGCCAAGGTGATCAGATCACTTGAGGTCAGGAGTTCAAGATGAGACTGTCCAACATGGCAAAACCCTGTCTTTACTAAAAATACAAAAATTAGCTAGGCGTGGTGGCACATGCCTGTAATCACAGCTCCTAAGGAGGCTGAGGTATGAGAATCACTTGCACCTAGGAAGCGGGGGTTGCAGTGAGCCGAGATCATGCCACTGCAATCCAGCCTGGGCAACAGAGTGAGACTCTGTCTCAAAAGAATAAATAAAATAAAGATGAGAGAATTTGTAACCAGTTGCATAAATGTGTATATTACATATAATATTTGCATAAATATAAAATACATATGCCCATGTATATATAGTTACATAAATATATAAGTTTATATTTAAATGTTACCTATTAAGTTTTGCTTTACAGCTATGTTACAGATTGTTCTGTGGTTTCACCCAACAAAAAGAAAACAAAAGGCCAGGAACGGTGGTTCACACCTGTCATCTCAGCACTTCGAGAGGCTGAGGCGGGTAGATCACTTGACACAGGAGTTCCAGACCAGCCTGGGCTACACAGCAAGACCCTGTCTCTATAAAAAATACAAAGCTTGGCCGGGCGCGGTGGCTCAAGCCTGTAATCCCAGCACTTTGGGAGGCCGAGACGGGCGGATCACGAGGTCAGGAGATCGAGACCATCCTGGCTAACACGGTGAAACCCCGTCTCTACTAAAAAAATACAAAAAACTAGCTGGGCGAGGTGGCGGGCGCCTGTAGTCCCAGCTACTTGGGAGGCTGAGGCAGGAGAATGGCGTGAACCCGGGAGGCGGAGCTTGCAGTGAGCTGAGATCCGGCCACTGCACTCCAGTTTGGGCGACAGAGCAAGACTCCGTCTCAAAAAAAAAAAAAAAAAAAAAAAATACAGAGCTTAACCAGGTATGGTGGTGGGCACCTATAGTCCTAACTACTCTGGAGGCTGAGGTGGGAGAATCACCTAAGCTTGGAGAGGTGGAAGCTGCAGTGAGCCACGATTGTGCCACTGCACTGCAGCCTGGGTGACAGAGTGAGACCCCGTCTCAAAAAAGAAAAAAAAGAAAAGAAAAGAAAGAAAGAGAAAAGAAAAAGAAAACAAAGCACAAGGCATGAGTTAAAGCGGCTGGGTTTTGTCAGTTGCTCTGGCATGAGCAGTTTGTTGGATGTGCATCTTTAACTTATAAATTTGTACTGCCCCTGGTTTCCATTACTTTGCCCGTTGAAGATTAGGGTTTTGGAGGAGAGAAACGAGAGAACCAGCCTCAGAAATAGAAACATTCCTCAAGCCTGTGGTGCATCTAAGTTAGCTTTCTATTTATCACCACCACTTTCCAAGTAACCATAACACAAAATCTCGTGGGCCCAAGAGAGGACAGCCACAGAGCATTCCTGAGTCACTATTTATCTTGTTTGAGTGGTGATAAAAACCAGGTCATTCTCAATCACAGAAACACAGACCTGGGCGTAGTGAAACATATGTTATGTTCCATTTATATAATTCCTAGAGGCTGTGTTTTCCAAAGCAGAGGAGGGATGGCAGAACTTCTCTACCCAAGTGAGCATTATGGCCCAATTAATGTCTACAAACCTAAGGAAAAAAGGAATGTCTGAACATTGTCTCTCTGTATGAAATTCTTGGCCGTGCGCGGTGGCTCACGCCTGTAATCCCAGCACTTTGGGAGGCCGGGGCAGGTGGATCACGAGGTCAGGAGTTCAAGACCAGCCTGGCCAATATGGTGAAACCCTGTCTCCACTAAAAATACAAAAATTAGCTTGGTGTGATGGCGCATGCCTGTAGTCCCAGCTGCTTGGGAGGCTGAGGCAGGAGAATCACTCGAACCCGGGAGGTGGAGGTTTCAGTGAGCCGAGATCGCGCTACTGCACTCCATCCTGGGTGACAGAGGGAGACTCTGTCTCAAAAAAAACAAATTCTTGGCCGGGCGCGGTGGCTCAAGCCTGTAATCCCAGCACTTTGGGAGGCCGAGACGGGCGGATCACAAGGTCAGGAGATCAAGACCATCCTGGCTAATACGGTGAAACCCCGTCTCTACTAAAGAATACAAAAAACTAGCCGGGCGACGAGGCGGGCGCCTGTAGTCCCAGCTACTTGGGAGGTGGAGGCAGGAGAATGGCCTAAACCTGGGAGGTGGAGCTTGCAGTGAGCTGAGATCCGGCCACCGCACTCCAGCCTGGGCGACAGAGCCAGACTCCATCTCAAAACAAAACAAAATAAAACAAAACAAACAAAAAAAAAAAACAAAGAAATTCTTAAAGACTGTCAAATGTCAGCATGCAGTTTGGCCCTAACTACAGCTCTTTTCTCTGCAAAGGAGAAAAAGGAAAAGCCCAAACATTGCTGGAAGAGCTGATGGACCATGGACGCTGTTGTGGGGAAGCTTCACACAATTAAAGAAATAGCCCTTAATTTACTGGGCTGACAGTTTGTTTCAGGCTGACTCAACCCACCCGAACAATCTGTCTCAGCACACCTAAGTGTCTCATGCCAAAAGATCCTAAGAGGGCTGGGCAACTTGGAAGGGATGAGACACAGGCCCAGATGGTGCACATCTGGCCAAAAATTAGAAAGAGAAAGAAATCAGCCTCTCAAATCCACAGACAGGTGTTCGGGGCTTCCCAGGAGACCTGCTTATGAAGGGCAACGGGGATGGCTCTGGACTGGTGGTTAGTAAAGGAACAACAAAGGTTTCTGAGACTTGGCGCAGGTCAGCGGGAACCAAACAGGTGGCATGAGGGGGCTGCTGTCCACCTTCCCTTGACAATGGCGTAATTTCGAAGACGTTTAAATTATTTAGATTATTGTAACCAAGACATCTTTAATAATGCACCAAACAGCAGGCACCAGGTTGAAATCAATTAGACTCCACCGATAAATTATGAGGGAGAAATTTACAGGAGAATGGCTCTGGGGTAGGGACTGCAGGTACACATGCCTGCCAGAGACAATTATATCGGGAACCAAATGGGTATTGCCTCGTCATTGAAGCAGCAGAAAAGATGGCCAGGTGCTCCTAAATTAGAGCAATAACAAATAACTAAAACAAGGAGGCCTGTTCTGGGCAGGAAGGCTTCTGGATGGCCAAGAGAAAAGACAATGGAGGTAGGAACAAATCTCATTTTGGGGATATTTGGGATCCGGATGTGCCCTGCACTGGGGGCACCTTGCGCTTCTTCCAGGAGTTTGGGGGCAGTGGGGTAACAGGTGGTGTCACCGGGGTTTGTCTCCCAGAGGATGACAACCTCCTAGAGCTGACTTCAAAGTTTCCCTTTCTAGGCAGGACGCGGTGGCTCATTCCTGTAATTCCAGCACTTTGGGAGGATCACCTGAGGTCAGGAGTCCGAGACCAGCCTGGCCAACATGGTGAAACCCTGTCTCTACCAAAAATACAAAAAAAGTAACTGGACGTGGTGGCGGGCGCCTGCAGTCGCAGCTACTCGGGAGGCTGAGGCAGGAGAATCGCTTGAACCCGGGAGGTGGAGGTTTCAGTGAGCCGAGATCGCGCTACTGCACTCCAGTCTGGGCGACAGAGTGAGACTCCGTCTCAAAAAAAAAAAAAAAAAGCAAAGTTTCTCTTTCTAGTCTAGGGAGTCCTGGTGGCTGGATCTCAGGCCCCCGAGGATCCAGCCACGCCGCGTGCCACGCGTCCATTGGGGGCACGAGAAGAGACCCGCCTGGTCACCCAGCCAGGGCTGCCTCGGCGCCGCGTCCCGCCCTACGCCGCGCGGGGGCGCAAAGCGCAGGCGCACTCCTGTCGGGCGCGGACGGCTCCGGGCCGCCAGGGGCCGCTGTGGCGCAGCCGGGCTGGCCCGCACTGTCCCTGCCGCGGATCACTGGCCCCTCTTGAGGACGGCCTTGCCGGTTCGGCGGGGTGAAAGGTTGCGAAGATGGCGACGGCCTTGAGCGAGGAGGAGCTGGACAATGAAGACTATTACTCGTTGCTGAACGTGCGCAGGGAGGTGAGGCCAGCGGCTGGACGCTCTGGGGGCTGAGGCCGAGCCCGGTCATTCGGGAGGGCCGGGCTGGCGGCGGCCGCCCACCCCCGCCACGGGAGGCTCGGGTCCGGCGGGGAGGCCGCGTGACCCCGGCGACGTGCGCGCCAGCCGGCCGACGGAGCCGTCCCCACTGCCCAGACTCTCCCACCGGGGGTGCGGGGTCCGGCCTCCCCCCCAGCTCCTAGAGGCCAGTGCGTCGCGTGCACTGTGTCCGGGCAGGGCCAGAGGTCTCCGAACCCACGAGAGGAAACAGGGTCCCCGAGGAGGCTACCGGGGTGGGGTTCGCAGTCCTCCGAGACCCCGTCCCGCGCTCAGCCCACATACCCATCCTGGCTGAGGGGCTGTGTCATCGCCCGCCGCCAGCAGGATGGGAAACTGAGTCTCACCCACCAAGGTCAAGGCCCCTAGGGAACGTCCTTACCTCTCTATCCGCCTTTTTTGGGAACTCCCTGCCTCTGAAGTGGGTCCAGCCTCAGAGGCACGCGTCTCGTGCCCTCTTTCATTCCTCTGGACCCGCTTTCCTGAAATTTAAGGCAGAGCCTCTGGGATACAGACCCTCGGCTGGGAGGCTGCAGATTAGGAAGAAGCTCTGGGCCAGAAAAGAAGTGGTGCCGTAACAACACCTTTAACATTCACACCAAGCACTTGTACCCTGTCTCCTCAACGAATAAAAGAGAACAGAAGAGAGTCTCACGTAGTCTGGCAGTAGTAGGGCCCCACTACACCTCCTTCCTTGATGACTAGTCTGGAGTTGAGATAGGTTTGAAGGGCGAGAAGGCTTCCGGGGTCAGGTCAATTGGTTTCTCTAAGCCGGTAGGTCCAGATTTTTCAGCCCTGCCAGAGAATTTTTAATTCCATCTCTCAGGTTTTCCAGTGGTAATGAAAGCTAACCAAGTTTGGCTATGCCAATCAAAGCGGGTTCAGTGTGTGTTGTCAGTAAATATTGGTCTCTGTGGTGTTAATAATACTAACTTGGCCGGGAGTGGTGGCTCACGCCTGTAATCCCAGCACTTTGGGAGGCCGAGGCGGGCGGATCACGAGGTCAAGAGATCGAGACCATCCTGGTAACACGGTGAAACCCTGTCTCTACTAAAAATACAAAAAATTGGCCGGGCGTGGTGGCGGGCGCCTGTAGTCCCAGCTACTCGGAAGGCTGAGGCAGGGGAATGGCCTGAACCCGGGAGGCGGAGCTTGCAGTGAGCCGAGATTGCCCACTGCACTCCAGTCTGGGAGACACAGGGAGACTCAAAAAAAAATAAAATAAAATAATACTAACTTACCTTGTGTGGGACCGCTATGCTGAATGAATTTTGTACTGTTATCTCATTTAATTCTGAGGATAGTCCTTTGATTTACACTTGAGGAAACCAAGGCATAGAGAGATTAAGTAGTGTGTCTAAAGTCACACTACTAGAAAATACAAGAGCCTGAACTCAACCCAGGCAGTCTGACTCTGAAGCCCAGCTTGTGAGCTCCGTGCTATTCTGTCACTTTACCTTACCAGTCTTTGGATTACAAAGCTGCTAGTTCTGGTACTGTATCCTTGAGTGTCACGCGCATCCATGTGAAGAGACCACCAAACAGGCTTTGTGTGAGCAATAAAGCTTTTTAAGTCCGAAAAGAGAGTCAGCAAAGTGGTGGGATTATCATTAGTTCTTATAGGTTTAGGATAGGCGGTGGAGTTAGGAGCAATTTTTTGTGGGCAGGGGGTGGATCTTACAAAGCACATTCTCAAGGGTGGGGAGAATATTAGAGTACCCTCTTCACAAAGTACATTATCACAAGGGCTGGGAGCCTGTATTGTCATAAGGCCAGTTGATCAGTTAGGGTGGGGCAGGAACAAATCACCGTGGTGGAATGTCTTCAGCTAAGGCAGGACCTGGCTGTTTTCACTTCTTTTGTGGCTCTTCAGTTGCTTCAGGCCATCTGCATGGATACCTGCAGGTCATAGGGGATATGATGGCTTAGCTTGGACTCAGAGGCTAGACACTGAGCACCGCATGTAAGAATCCCTCAAATGTATGGGCCACTGTACTGTGAGAATGTCCAGTGAAATATCTTTGGAAATTGCAGATTTTGTTAGGTTGCCATAGGGCACCTGGGGGTTCTTGTTCTCATTAATCAACACTTTGGGCTAATCACTTCTTTTTTTTCTTTTCTTTCTGTTTTATTTTTTTATTTATTTATTTTTTTTAAGTTCTGGGTTACACATGCAGAATGTGCAGGTTTGTTACATAGGTACACATGTGCCATGGTGGTTTGCTGCACCCATCAACCCGTCATCTAGGTTTTAATGGGCTCATCACTTCTTTAGCCTTCAGTTTCTTTCCCTTTAAATGAAGATGTCTGGCTAGTTATTCTTTTTTTCCAGTTTTTAGCAGTCAAGCAATAAATGAAACCAGCCTTTCTGAAATCATGCGTACTTAGTCTGGGATGTCAGTAATTGAGCAGCCATTTATCAGGCGTACTGAACCTTAGGCAGCTGCAGATGATCAAGCAGGTCTAGAATAATAGTTTTAGCCGGAGTGCTAGGTAAACATTTTGTCAAAGGTGTACCTTGAAACTGCTGAAATGGTAGGGCCTGTCATTGTTTTTGGACTTACGGATGGGAGCCAAAGAAATTTTGTTTGGTTTTTTGTTTGTTTGTTTGTTTAGAGACAAGGTCTCACTCTGTTGCCCAGGCTGAAGTGCAGAGGTGGATCGTGGTGCACTGCAACCTCGACTTCCCCGGGCTCAGGTGCTCCCACCTCAGCCTTGCTAGTAGCTAGGACCACAGGCACATGCCACTATGCCCAGCTAATTTTTGTATCTTTTGTAGAGACAGGGTCTCTCTTTGTTGCCCAGGTTGGTCTCCTGAGCTCAAGCCATCCTCCCATCTCTGCCTCCCAAAGTGCCGGAATTACAGGCATGAACCACCATGCCTGGCTAGGCCTGTCGCTGTTATTAGACTTAAGGATGAAGTATATATACATATATGTGTGTGTATGTATATATACGTATATATATTTTTATATAAATAAATATATATATATCTATATAAAATATATATATATATAATATATATATATTTTTTTAGACTTTACCCAGGCTGGATTGCAGTGGCGTAGTCATGGCTCACAGCAGCCTCCACGTTCCCCAGCTCAGGTGATCCTCCTACCTCAGTCACCAGAGTGGTTGGTATTACAGGCACACACCACCACACTCGGCTGATTTTTGTAGTTTTTGTAGAGACAGGGTCTCACCGTGTTGCCGCGGCTGGTCTCAAACTCCTGAGCTCAAGCAGTCCGCCCATCTCAGCCGCCCAAAGTGCTGGGATTAAAGGCATGAGCCACTGCACCCAGCCAAGAAATATTTCTTTAAAAAATTTTGTTGGCCAGGCGCGGTGGCTCAAGCCTGTAATCCCAGCACTTTGGGAGGCCGAGACGGGCGGATCACGAGGTCAGGAGATCGAGACCATCCTGGCTAACATGGTGAAACCCCGTCTCTACTAACAATACAAAAAACTAGCCAGGCAAGGTGGCGGGCGCCTGTAGTCCCAGCTACTCGGGAGGCTGAGGCAGGAGAATGGCGTAAACCTGGGAGGCGGAGCTTGCAGTGAGCTGAGATCCGGCCACTGCACTCCAGCCTGCATGACAGAGCGAGACTCCGTCTCAAAAAAATAAAAAAATAAAAAATTTTGTTTTACTTCTCCCAGTGAGTGAAGGCACTTTCCATATTTATGGCTATATGGCTATAGGTTAAATCCATATGAAACATGCCCCTTTGCAGAAGACACTTTTGTTGTCTTTGTCAGCAAACTTGGTGTTAAATATCATACTCAGGTGTGGTGTGCTGGTTTTCTGTCCTGGAATTCCACTAGAAGCTCTGAATGTAATATCTGGACTTGATGTTTACTGGAATTTATTGTGTGAAATCAAACATGAAGTTGAAATAACGTGATTTAGTTGGAAAAAATCAGGGTAATCTTAATTCTTACATGTGTGGTTGGAAGAATATCTTAATACCTGTTTGTCTGTTTGCTGTCAGTTCTAGAGTAGTTGCCATTTAAGTATAGCTGTGAGAGGCAAGGCCCTCTTCCCACTTCACAGTACCTTCAAAAGAGTGTCTTCAAAACTCTCAATGTTCAGTAGAGTTCAGAGACTTTTCTTTAGAAATCTCAAATGGAAACAACTCCAGACAAAACCAGGGAATCCTACTTTAAAATTATAAGCATAATAGAAGTATATAATTGGATTAATACAGAAATGTCAAAAATCAGCTGAAGAATCTCCCTCTCCAGGTTTTTAAACTTTAAAATATCCCTTTAAATTTGTATTCTAGAGCAGAGATCCTCAGCCCCCTGGCCATGGACCAGTACTGGTCTGTGACTTGTTAGGAACTGGGCCGCACAGCAGGAGGTGAGCAGTGGGCAAGCAAGCGGTTAGTGTCCAGCGGGTAGGCGTCACCACCTGAGCTCTGCCTGTCAGATTGGTGGTGGCATTAGGTTCTCATAGGAGCACAAACCCTTTTGGGAACTGCACATGTGAGGGATCTAGGTTACGTGCTCCATAGGAGAATCTAATGCCTGATGATCCCACGTGGAACAGTTTCATTCCACTCCCACTAGTCTGGAAAAATTATCTGTCAGTACCTGGTGTTAAAGGTTGGAGACCTCACTGTTGCTGCTGTTGGAGAGAGTGAAGCAGGCAGCTGGACAGGACCCCCAATCTCCTATTACAAGACCCCATGATCTTTAATGATTCTCCTTCTAGATTGCCTGTTTACAGAGCAGGGCCATCATCTGTCGTGCCTGCCTCACAGTGATAAATTTATCATTACCTGGGCGCACCAAAACCAGACTGGTTTTCTGGTTTAGTGTTAGATGCATCATCGGGTGCCTAAAATCTGACTTCTCTGAGATTTCCAGGATGATTTTTGCAAAATGTATTTGGAGAAAGGATTCCTTAACTATAAATCAGGGTTAAATTTACCTGATCCTTTAATTAGGAACTTAATTGACACATTTCAAACCTAATTTATTCCCAAGACAAATGGCTACAGTTCTTTGTCAATGTCTTTGAAAGAATTTCATTTTTGCAGTGTTTATAACCTGTTTGAAGATCTCTGGTCCCAATTGTTTTAACCTTAAGGAGCCACCCTTCTTTTCAAGTTTTAAACACTTTCGGAAAAAACACAGTTAAGTAAAAAATGAAGTTGTTGATAAATAAAAAAGTTTTTTCTTGCAGTCCATGTATGGAGGTCAGTGTTCTGGGATCTTCATCCTTCCAGAACAGCCATGAAACCAGAAGTACAAAAGTATCACCTACCAGTAAAAAGTTTATCCCAAGCCCCTGCATTTTCTTTCCTTCTCTGGTACAGGGTAGATCATTATTTTCACAATTTTGGGTTGTCTGGGTTTCTTTGGCTGCAGGTTACAGCCACAGAGTAAGGCCCACTCGTTGAGTTTGAACTGCAGACTGAGAGAAAGGGCTAGAAAAGTAGAGGAAGGTCCCCTGGTCACTCTCAAGATTGTCCTAGGGTCAAAGTCACCCACAAAGAAGGAGGCAGCAGACCCTCCTATCAGGACCGTTGACTCAGCCATCTGCAGAAATTGACGTGTAAAAGGCTCAACTGTGCCAATTTGAGCCACTCAAATCCCTAAAGCGGTGAGGCGGTATGTGTTTACGCATTCATTGCTTTCTTATCAAACCTCATGATGGGCAGTTAATTTTATCTTAATAAGAGAAATAAAGATGGCTCTGAAAAGGTCAATTCCTTCATTTTCCATCTACTACATTATGTTAAAGTTTGATATTTATAATGACTCCAGTTAAATGTTTGCCTTGGGCACATAGAGTTAAGCCTCAGTTGTCCAAAAACAACTTACCCAGATGTCCGCATTCCGTAGTGTGTTCTGTAAGCCAAGAGGCTGAGGAGCAAAAATTTCAGCCCGTGCTGCCTGCCTCTTGTGTGACCTTCAACACGTCATTTAACCTCAGCCTCTACTTACCTGCAGGATGGAGGCACCAGTACTTATTAGTTAACAATGGGATAGAGGGAGGCCACCATGTAGGGCTTTGCAGCCGGAGTCCAGTATTCAAATCCCATTTTACTCTTCTGGAAGTTTTGTGCTTCAAGGCTAGTAGTTTAACCTTTCTGCTTCTCAATTTCTGTCTTTTTGAGATGGAGTCTCACACTGCCACCCAGGCTGGAGTGCAATGGCACGATCTCGGCTCACTGCAACCTCCACCTCCTGGATTCACACAGTTCTCCTGCCTCAGCCTCCCGAGTAGCTGGGATTACAGGCACACATCACCACACCCAGCTTATTTTTTGTTTTTTTAGTAGAGGTAGGGTTTCACTATGTCGGACAGACTGGTCTCAAACTCCTGACCTCATGATCCACATGCCTCGGCCTCCCAAAATGCTGGGATTACAGGCGTGAGCCACTGCGCCTGGCCGTCAATTTCTTTAATGTTGAAATGTAGGTAACAGGTAATAATGTCTTATGCACTTACTGTAGACCAGGATGACCTGTGTGGTATGTGTATTGCCAGGTGCTGAGGATGTATATAAAGTGCCTGGCATAATTAGGTGTTTTGTTAATACTTACTGTTGTTATTTCTTGAATTTTGATAAGTTTGAAGTTTTGCTTATTTTAAAAAAAGACATAAGGATTGGGGGGTGGCTCACACCTGTAATTCCAGCACCTTAGGAGGCTAAGGCAGGAGGATAGCTTGAGGCCAGGAGTTTGAGACCAGTCTGGGTGACATAACATAGCGAGACCCCATCGTTAATTAAAAAAATATTTTTTTGAGATGGAGTCTCACTGTGTCGCCCAGGCTGGAGCGCAGTGGCGCAATCTTGGCTCATTGCAAGCTCCGCCGCCTGGGTTCACGCCATTCTCCTGCCTCAGCCTCCCGAGTAGCTGGGACTACAGGTGCCCACTACCACACCCGGCTAATTTTTTATTTTGTCTTTTTAGTAGAGACGGGGTTTCACTGTGTTAGCCAGCATGGTCTCGATCTCCTGACCTTGTGATCTGCCCACCTCGGCCTCCCATAGTGCTGGGATTACAGGCATGAGCCACCGTGCCCAGCCAAAAAAAAATTTTTTTAACTAGCCGGGCATGGTGGCGTGCACTGTAACCTGTAGTCTAGCCTAAGGTGGGAGTGCAACCGAAAAGCAGGTCAGTTGTTCACAGCATGCAGAGTCCAGTTAACAAGATTGAGACCGCATACAAAGCCAGTGAATTTACTCTGGAGCCAGCTTGAGCAAGGGGCACGATGTCCTGCCATACCGCTTCACTTTTGGAGCAGAAAGCGGGCACTTTTATAAGGTACAGGAGACAATGAGCAAGGGCAGGGGTCCCCCTGCTGTCTGGGTACTTTATCCACCTGGCAGTGGAGTTGGCACCTTCCTGGGCAGAAATAAGTAAAAGTGGCCATGGGGACATGATTTGGTCTGCAGATCCACTGTCGAGATCTGTCTTGGAGCACATAGTTAGATGAATTTGCCCCATAGAGGATGTCTGGTGAGGGGGAGGGGAAAAGTTATATTTGCATTTCTAAAGGGCTAAGTAGGAAACAGGGTACAGGGGAAAGGGGGAGAGGAGAAAATAATTAAACTATTTCTTAGAAAAATGGGGCCGGGCATGGTGGCTCACGCCTGCAATCCCAGCACTTTGGGAGACCGAGGCCGGCGGATCACTTGAGGTCAGGAGTTCAAGACCTGCCTGGCCAGCATGGTGAAACCCCATCTCTACTAAAAATACAAAACTTAGCCGGACTTGATGGCAGGCGCCTGTAATCCTAGTTACTCAGGAGGCTGAGGCAGGAGAATCTCTGCTGGGAGGTGGAGGTTGCAGTGAGCAGAGATCGCGCCACTGCGTTCCAGCCTGAGCAACAGAATGAGACTCCGTCTCAAAAAAAAGGATTATGGGAGTACTTGGTTACAGGAGGGTTGCTTGAACCCAGAAGTCTGGGGCAGCAGTGAGCTACAGTCACACCACCGCACTGTAGGCTGGGCAGGAGAGCAAAACTCTGTCTATAAAAAGCAAGACTCTGTCTATAAAAATAATAAATAAAAGTCCAAGCATGGTGGCTCATGCCTGTAATCCCAGCACTTTGGGAGGCCGAGGCGGGCTGATCACAAGGTCAGGAGTTCGAGACCAGCCTGGGCAACATGGTGAAACCCCATCTCTACTAAAAATACAAAAATTAGCCAGGTGTGGTGACGGGCGCCTGTAATCCCAGCTACTCGGGAGGCTGAAGCAGGAGAATTGCTTGAACCCAGGAGACGAAGTTGGCAGTGAACCAAGATCACACCACTGCACTCCAGCCTGGGTGACAGAGTGAGAATCCATGTAAAAAATAATAATAATAATGATAAATAAATAAAATTTTAAAATGTAAAAGACATACGTGTTCGTAAAAAGCCTTGGTATGCTTCATCCTGGCTAAGGATGAACTTTGCTGTCCACTTGTAATATTACTAAAAATTACAGTGCTAGAATGTATGCTAAGCATTAGTTTATGAAATTCCTGAGGCTGATCATGGTGGCTCATGCCTGTAATCCCAGCACTTTGGGAGGCGGAGGCGGGCGGATCACCTGAGGTCAGGAGTTTGAGACCAGCCTGGTCAACATGGCGAAACCCCATCTCCACTAAAAATACAAAAAAAAAAAAAATTAGCCGGACAGAGTGGTGCTCACCTGTAATCCCAGCTACTTGGGAGGCTGAGACAGGAGAATTAATTGAACCCAGGAAGTGGAGGTTGCAGTGAGCCAAGATTGTGCCACTGTACTCCAGCCTGGGCGACAGAGCAAGACTATCAAAAAAAAAAGAGGCTGGGCACGGTGGCTCACACCTGTAATCCCAGCACTTTGGGAGGCTGAGGCGGGCAGATCACCTGAGGTCAGGAGTTTGAGACCAGCCTGTCCAACATGGAGAAACCCCATCTCTACTAAAAATACAAAAATTAGCCAGGTGTGGTGGCAAATGCCTGTAATCTCAGCTACTCAGGAGGCTGAGGCAGGAGATTCACTTGAACCCGGAGGCAGAGGCTGCAGTGAGCTGAAGTTGTGCCACCGCACTCCATCCTGGGCAACAAGAGCAAAACCCTGTCTCAAAAAAAAGAAAAGAAAAATTCCTGAAGCTTTTTTACTTTCTTTTCAAAACACTGGGTTTGTTCTGTTTAAAAGACAGTGATCTCTCTGAACTTGGGCTTCCTGGAAAGTTGACATGGGGGTAGGGAGCTTTCCTGGAAGTTGGGGCTAAGCATGGGAGTAGGTTGTGGGCTCAAGGATAACCTTTTTGGGGTGTTTGGGGTAAAGGTAGGATAGTTGTGAGCCAAGCAGAGAGGAGGCAGAGCTGGGGGCAGGGGTGGGCTCAAGAGGGTGCTGGGGACGTGGAGTTTAGAGAAGCTGCCTGTGTGCAGGGAGGGAGCGGTTGAGGATGCCCCACTACTTCCAATGTCATCTCATAATGTGACTGGCAAACATGAGGTTACATTTTACAGTGTGTTTCCTTAATGGCCTATAAGCCTATTTTCTGCTTTGGGCATTTCAAACAATTGTTTCTTGAAATGTTAATGCTCTAATTTTGCATTATCTACCAAAACACCTCTTTTATTTTCTTTCTTAAAGAGAATTCAATGGAAAACTTTTGTATTCGCTGTGAATTTAGTAATAAAACAATGGAAAATAGGGGACATGAGAGCAACATGCTTTACTTGGCTGTGGAATTTGTGTCTGCTTTTTATTCACCTTTCATTTTAATTTTACTTATTTACACCTTACCTTGTTTAAGAAAGGATGTAAGACAACAGATGAATAAATAAAATAGCATATATTTTTTAAAAGAGACACACATTTCTTAAAAAGAAGACAACTGAGAACATTGCTGCTTTATTACCACTGTTAATGGCACACGCCTGGTACAGGTTGCACTCGGTGGAAGGAGCTTGCAGCTTGGAGTGGAACCTCCTTGGAGGTGAAAATCTGACAGCTGGATTCCAGTTTGGCTCATGGACTGTTGGAATCACTTCTGCATGTTTTGAGTGTACAGCGTACCCTCCTAGTTGACAGGAGCCAGAAAATTCTTCAGCAGTAAAATGCCAAGCCAATAGAAATCAACCACAAGAAGTCTGCATGAATAGGCAGGGTATAACAGATGAACACGGACGAGAGAAGGTATAAGATCAGGCTTTTAGGGAGAAATAAGCCAATTTCTTACTGTTAAGATAGGATCTGAGCCATCAATTTTGGTGCAACTCTGGAGCTTGTTTCTAGAGACTGGGGCCTTTTTATTTTCTATTCGTCTCAAGGGCAACAAATAAATATATGAACATGATCAGGAAGAGTAATGAAAACCCAGTTGTGCCATGGTAGCAAAAGATTTCCGAAGCCCTTGGAATGACCTCTGATTGGGAGTCAGGATGTTTGCTCCTTTGGCCCATTTGTTCTTGAATTCTGTGATTGTAGCCGAGGTGTGTGCTGCAGGATTTGATTCCTCCTCTGCCCTATACACCTTGCAGCAGGTGATGTGCTTCCTGCCTTTGTTTTTTGTTTGTTTTTTGTTTTTTGTTTGTATTTGGAATTCTGTTGTTACCCATTGTGTTAATCTTTTTTTTCAAATTTATATTGCCATCCAGGAGGTATTGTGTTCTGTGAGTTTCGTAAGTTTTTTCCTTAACTCTGGGTTAAGTAGAACTCACTTAAGTTTCAAAAATTATTCCTATTTGTAGAAACTTTTTAGAATTATTTCATCAGTCTCTCTGTTCAGCTTTTCTGACTCATTTGTGATTTGATTATTTATCTACTAAGCTCTTTCCAAAGTGAAACTTAAAATGGCTGTAGGAGCCAAACTTCCAAAATCAATGTAGGTCAAGCTGACCTCTGTCCTCAACAAATATGTGATAGAATTCAGGGTTTGTTTTTTTTTTTTTTGAATTGGAGTCTAGCTCTGTCGCCCAGACTGGAGTGCAGTGGCACGATCTCGGCTCACAGCAAGCTCCACCTCCTGGTTTCGCACCATTCTCCTGCCTCAGCCTCCTGAGTTAGCTGGGACTACAGGCGCCCGCCACCTCGCCCGGCTAATTTTTTGTATTTTTAGTAGAGACGGGGGTTTCACCGTGTTAACCAGGATGGTCTTGATCTCCTGACCTCGTGATAAGCCCTCCTCGGCCTCCCAAAGTGCTGGGATTACAGGCGTGAGCCGCCACGCCCAGGCAATTCAGGGGTTTTAAGTGAAGGACAGCTGAAATCACCTAGCCCACCCCTTGCGTGTTTAAACATCAAGGAGCGTTCGTTGGTGATGATCTGAATGTCCAGGGACAGCGGTGGAGCTTCAAAAGGGGTCATTGTGAAGATAGCACAGCCGCAGGAGTCAGATCCAAGTTTGAATTTTTAGCAGGTTTTGTGGGGGCAAATTACCTAACCTGTCTGAGCCCGTTCATGCATAAAATCCAGACAGTTTTACTGTCGTAGAGCTTTTGTGGGAATGAAGTGGGAGCGCATGGAAATGCTTGACATAGCAGTGGACATATGCCTGTAACATGAATGCCGTGTATTTCTCTTAGTGTCATGAGCATAGCCATTAATAAGGAAGGCTCTTATTGGTTAGTATATAATTTGGTTGATCCTTGATCTGGTGTGTGTGTGTGTGTGTGTGTGTGTGTATATATATATATATAGTAAATGCCTCTTCCCTCTCTGTGTTGCCTTTCACTTTCATGAACTGAAGTTTGGTTTGAGAGGCTACACATTATTAACTTCTAACCATCCTTCAGGTTAGAGGTCCATAACCAAATAAACTCCTCCTCCATCTTCAACAAGTCACTTGATCTTTCCAGTCCTTGGGATTTTTATCTGTAAAATGGGAGTCTGATACCAACTTCAAGACATTTTGAGTATCAAAGTATTGGCCGGGCGTGGTGGCTCATGCCTGTAATCCCAGCACTTTGGGAGGCCAAGGTGGGCGGATCACGAGGTCAGGAGATCGAGACCATCCTGGCTAACACAGTGAAACCCCGTCTCTACTAAAAATACAAAAAAATTATCTGGGCTTGGTAACGGGCCCCTGTAGTCCCAGCTACGTGGGAGTCTGAGTCAGGACAATGACGTGAACCCAGGAGGCAGAGCTTGCAGTGAGCCGGGATTGTGCCACTGCACTCCAGCCTGGGCAACAGAGTGAGACTCCATCTAAAAAAAAAAAAGTATTAAGTGAGGAAATAGTGGAATTATTTTGTTAGCTGTAAATCTGTATAAATACATTTGTGACACTACTGACAAGTCTTTGAAGCTCTGTGATGCTTCTCGGTCCTTTTTCACCTTGCCAGTTGCACATTCTGTGTCCTTACATAGCCCTTTGTCCAGGTTCAGTCCTCACCTCCTTGGATTTTTTTTTTTTTTTGAGATGGAGTTTCGCTCTTTTTGCCCAGGCTGGAGTGCAATGGTGCGATCTCGGCTCACCGCAGCCTCCGCCTCCTGGGTTCAAGCGATTCTCCTGCCTCAGCCTCCCGAGTAGCATGCGCCACCATGCCTGGCTGGGTTTTTTTTGTATTTTTACCAGAGACAGGGTTTCTCCATGTTGGTCAGGCTGGTCTGGAACTCCCAACCTCAGGTGATCCGCTCGCCTTAGCCTCCCAAAATGCTGGGATTACAGGCAGAGCCCCCGCGCCCAGCCAGCTCTTCTTTAAGTCTCTTGCTTCACCCCTGCATCTCTATCTGCCTTCTGGACATCACGCCACCTACGTGTTCAAATTCACCTCTGCCCCAAGCCTGACTACCTCCCGATTTCTTCCTAACCCATGTTCGAGCCAAAACCCTGGAATGCTCGTTGATTCTTCTCCATTTCACATTCAGTAACTGTCCCTTAGATCCATGAATCCTCTAGAACTTCAGCAGACTCTGATCCGTCATTTCTGTTTCAGCTTCCAGGCTGCTGGTCACACAACCTCAGCCTTGAATTTCTGCTGCTGTTTCCTTTAGATCTCTCTGGATTTGTTTTTTGTTTGTTTGTTTCAGTCAAGCTGTACCAAATTAATCTTAACAAATAATACTGGTCACATTATTTCTCTACCCAGAAACCTTGTATGACTTCCTCTTATTTCTTGGGTCAGGGTCAAACTCCTTGGCTCCATTTTTAAAGCCTTGTATAAATTAGATGTTTTGTGTATTTTCTGGCTACTTTGTGGTGATGTTCTGCCCTCTTCCACTGCAGAGGAAGCACCGTGTGGTCGGCGGCCGTGGCTGTCTGAGTCACCGTTACATCCTCTGCACAGTGCCAGGCACATAATGCTAGTCAGCAAATATTTGCTGAATAAATTGAGCAGACAGATGGGTGTCCAAATTAGTTTCTTACCTACTTCCTGCCTTCTTATGCCCCTTTACGCCTCTGCCGGTTTGGTCAGTGTTCTGTGTTTCTGTCCCCAACACCGGCCTGTTTCCTCAGGGTGTTATTGTCCCCTGAGATGCCACAGCCCATCTTGGATACCCAAAGCAAATCAGAGTCCACCTTTGTGTTCTCACTGGGGTTCTCACTACCTCCGTGAAGTTTTCTTTGCATTCTGACTCCTGTGAACTTATTTCTGCATCATTAATGTTAGCATTCCTGTTTTATATTGTTTAGGTAAATCCATGTTCACATGGAGTTTTTTGGGGCATGGAGAATAGGAAATAGACAGGGATCTATGTGTAATTTCTTTGAGCTACGGACAATATCGTATTTCTTTTGTGCCCCAGTGTTTTCTAAAGCCAGTTGACATTCAGTAAACTTACTCTTGGAAGTGATAAGTATTTGTTAACGACATACTCACCTTGTCTATTGGTATTCTTGAGGAACATATTGCAATTTTCGCCATCAAATTATTCTAGAGGAACTTATTATTGGAAGGAATTTATTTGTTGTTAATTTGGTAAATCTACCGCAGGCACAAGAGGAAGAGAGCAAATTCAAACATGTGCCCATATGCTCAGGCTCCAGAGTAAGTCAAGGCCTACGGAGACTCAGCCCAGCACTGAATAGCATGCCAGAAGCTGAAACGACGGCTTTTCCCTTGCTGGGCTTGTCCTTCATTCATCTCGCAGATATTGATTATCTTCCTCTTATGTTTCTTGTTGTGGTGGGAAAAGGTTACTTGATCGTCTTTTGCACTACCACCACTAATGATATTTGTAGAAGAAAATAAGTTTCAGATGGATCAGACATATTTTTGTATGGGGTTTGGTTGTTGTTGGTTTTTTTTTTTTTTTTTGTCAATTAAATGGAGCTGCATTTTTACAGGAGATACAGGTTAGTCTCACATTAAATCTGTTCTACTTGCAACGTTCCTGTGGAGATCAGTCAGACAGAATGAGTTACTCCAGTCTACACAGTGCTCGATGTTGTAGGATGATTCCAAATGCATCCTTGGGGTTTATTTCTGTTTGAGGATGAATCCCATGTTTCCAGACTTTCCGCAGATATTCTACATGTAAATGAAAATGAAAGGAGGTGGGGTTGAGCCAGAAAAATACCATCAGAATATGGTGGAGCTGGGAATGAGAGGGACTGCATTGTGTAAAGCCTCAGGCTATATGGTTGGAACCTTTACAAAATGAAATAGGGAATTTTTTTTTTTTATCAAGTCCAGTTACGTGGTTGCTTTTTAATGCCTGATAAGTAAGTGGCTTGGTTTCTTAGTATAATCAGTATCTACTAAATGACACCAAATAATATGTGACACCCTTTCTCTCCATAGAACAGATCTTACTCAGCACAAAGCACCCATGCTGTCTTGGTGTTAATTAGCTGTGAAATCTGCTTTTTCTTTTAAAGTGTATAAGCGGCTGGGCGCAGTGGCTCAAGCCTGTAATCCCAGCACTTTGGGAGGCCGAGACAGGCGGATCACGAGGTCAGGAGATCGAGACCATCCTGGCTAACACGGTGAAACCCCGTTTCTACTAAAAAAAATACAAAAAAAACTAGCCAGGTGAGGTGGCGGGCGCCTGTAGTCCCAGCTACTCGGGAGGCTGAGGCAGGAGAATGGCGTAAACCCGGGAGGCGGAGCTTGCAGTGAGCTGAGATCCGGCCACTGCACTCCAGCCTGGGCGACAGAGCAAGACTCCGTCTCAAAAAAAAAAAAAAAAAAAAAGTGTATAAGCACCATCATTAAAAAAAAAAACTGCAGGTTTTTATGAGCTAATGCAGTTTCTTTCCATCAGATTATTGTGGAACATATGGACAGTAATGAATCTTCAATTGTGGTAATCAGGCAAACTTGCCAAAATCCAGTAGAATATAGAATATAGTTTGTGGAGCCTTGGTTGGTAAAATTTAGTAATACAGATACATCGCCTGGAAGTTTGAGTTTGAAAATACAGGCTAAAGCAACAAAAAACCTGGTGGCTTTGGTATTCCCAAAGTGAGTATAAGTATGAAGTATTATTGAGTTATTTGCATGCTCTATTCAGTCTTCGAAGTATCAAATTCAATATCATCATCATGGTAAGTATAAGTACAGCTCACCCAACGTGGTTTTGCTTGCCCAGCACATGGGAGGACTGCACTTGCTAGTGTCCTTGTGGTTGAGCAAGACCGTGGGACTAGTTCTAGGCAGTGATGTCAGTGGAAGTGAGGTGTGTCACTTCTAGGCCCAAGCATTTAAATGCCAGTGTAAGCCAGAGAGCCTGCTCTCCCCTCTGCCTTGGTGATTGGCACATATGACTGCTGTGTCATCCTGGGACCTGTCAACCTGGGACCTGAAGACATTGCCAAACCGTACTAGCTGACCTCAGATGGACATGTAAAGTGAAAGAGAAATAAACCATTGAAATTTTTGGATTGTTTGTTACTGCAGTATCATCTAGCCCAGCAGTTATCAGGCTTTTTGGTGTTAGGATTCCTTTACATTCTTAAATTATTGAGGATCCCAAAGAGCTTTTGTTTATGTGAATTATAGCTATTGTTATTTAGTTAGAAATTTAAAACTGAGTAATTGCTAAAATATTGTAAAACAAGACACAAATACAAATGTATTTCAATAGAAGCACAAGGAAAGCGTTTTAAGGATTTGAAATGACCGTATTGGACAGTAATGAGGTTACAGATACACAGACATCACAGCAGGTACAACCAACGATAGTGGGCACAGTCAAGGAACTGAGAACTAATTGAGTTAATCTCAAAAACTCTTGTATTTATACCCTGTATTTAATTAAACTCTTGTGTTTATACCAACCTTAGAAATTTCTAGAAAACATAAGACATGTACACACTTTCCATTAAACATCAGAACAATGATATTGTAACTAAAAGTTCTCTGAAAGGGAATTTGGAAAAAAGAGATTTTACTCCAGTGAATACTTTGCAAACCAGGGAAACCCAGCCTCCAGTATAAAACAAAGGTGGGTTCCAGAGAATGAAAAGAAAACTCAGGTTTTATAGCCAAAGTTCCTGCCTGGGTTCCCAATCAGGTCCATTTATGTAAGTGAAGGATTGAAACTTGCTTAGTTCTGAACGATTGATACGGGTGAGCCCTGATTGGCTGGGCGGATGATCTCTGATTGATTGAGGTGGGTGAGCTCCAAAGATAAAAAGATGTGGATTTTGGAAAACTCTGTGCGACCCCTAGTCAGCAAAAGGCCACCTGACTCTATTTTAAATGTAGGTATCTCAGGATCCATCTCAAAGGACTGCCTCTTTTAGGCTCACGTTTGTTCCCAATATCATCACACGTCCTGTAACCTCAAGATTCCACTGTACACTCAAGAAAGGATGAGAGTGAACAAGGCAAATAACAGCTTCGTGTTATTAGAAAAATAGTTTTGACTTTGTGGATCCCTGAAGGGTCTCAGAGATTCCTGGGATGCCCCAGACCACACTTTGAGAACCACTGATCTAGCCTGTCCTAACCAAATGCAGTCATGGTACAGACATACTATCCAGACATGTTTTAGCTTATTTTGCCTTAGCCTCCTGAGGGGAGCTAGAAGTACACCTGGATAAATTTTTTTTTTTTTTTTTTTAAGATGGAGTCTCGCTCTGTCGCCCAGGCTAGAGTGCAGTGGCGCAATCTCAGCTCACTGCAACCTCCCAGGTTCAAGCGATTCTCTGGCCTCAGCCTCCCAAGTAGCTGAGATTACAGGCACTCACCACCACACCCAGTGAATTTTGATATTTTTAGTAGAGACGGGGTTTTACCGTGTTGGTCAGGCTGGCCTCGATCTCCTGACCTTGTGATCCACTCACCTCGGCCTCCCAAAATGCTGGGATTACAGGTGTGAGCCACCACACCCGGGCCACACCTGGATAATTTTTTAAAATTTTTTTGTGGAGACAGGATCTCACTATGTTGCCCAAGCTGGTCTTGAACTCCTGGCCTCAAGCGATCCTCCCACCTTGGCATACCAAAGTGCTGGGATTACTGTACTGGTATGAGCCATTGCACCCAGCCCTGTTATTGATTTCTGACTTCATCCTCTTGTGGTAGGAGAAGATATTTTGTATGGTGTCGGTCTTTAAAGTCTATTGAGACTTAATTTGGGGCCTAACATATAGTCTATCCAGAAAATATAACCAGGTGATTGGGATGATGAAAGTTTATAGACTTAAAGTATGATACATTTCTTAATTTTATTAGAGAATTTTAGGATAAGAATGTACCTTTAGGTATCATTCTTAATGATATCTCATTGCATTTTGAAATGATAACAGTATTTCTGTGGTAGTGAAAGAGGTTCTCATTTATGAAATATCGAACCAGTGACCTTAGCTATTCACTTGTGATGAAAGGACCAATCTAACCTTTCATTGAGTGTGATATTTATTAAAAATGAAGCATCTTATTTCCATTACTTAATCAATAGCATATTAAGCCATTTATTAATAAGATTAAAGAATGTCTTGCGGAGGCCGGGCGCGGTGGCTCAAGCCTGTAATCCCAGCACTTTGGGAGGCCGAGACGGGTGGATCACGAGGTCAGGAGATCGAGATCCTGGCCTACACGGTGAAACCCCGTCTCTATATAAAAAATACAAAAAACTAGCCGGGCGAGATGGCGGGCGCCTGTAGTCCCAGCTACTCGGGAGGCTGAGGCAGGAGAATGGCGGGAACCCGGGAGGCGGAGCTTGCGGTGAGCTGAGATCTGGCCACTGCACTCCAGCCTGGGCCACAGAGCGAGACTCCGTATCAAAAAAAAAAAAAAAAAAAAAAAAAAAAAAAGAATGTCTTGCGGAGTAGATCTTCTGCTGTCTTGCCATCTAGTTTAATTTTAATAACCAGGAAATAGCAGTCTAACTGGGAGTCAGTCAAATCTGTCTAATACAGTACTTGTAACTTTTATGAGATACAGGAAAGGACAATTAAAATTTGCAGAAAGAAAATAATTTGTGACTGGGCGCAGTGACTCATGCCTGTAACCCCAGCACTTTGGGAGGCCGAGGTGGGTGGATCACCTGAGGTCAGGAGTTCAACACCAGCCTGGCCAACACAATGAAATCCTGTCTCTATTAAAAATACAAACAATTAACTGGGCATGGTGATGGGTACCTGTAGTCCCAGCTACTTGGGAGGCTGAGGCAGGAGAATTACTTGAACCCAGGAGGCAGAGACTGCAGTGAGCCGAGATCACACCACGGCACTCTAGCCTGGGTGACAGAGTGAAACTCCATCTCAAAAAAAAAGAAAAAAAGAAAAGAATTTGTAATGGCCATGTGGGAAAAAAAAAAAGCCCCTTTTACATCATCACATAAGTAAACTTACCTGGAAAAGATTATTTTCCCATGATTTATGTTCGAAACACCAGGGTTGGTGCAGGTGGTGTATTGATAAGTGTAGCAGGAAATGCATTTAAAGTCGGGAGGAAAACAAAACACTAGAGCAAGAAGAAGAAGAAGGAGAAAATGCAGAGATGGAAATACGGAGGCCCACCTCTTCCAGGGGGCCTTGTATTTTTATAGAAATAGAATATACATACAGAAAAGTGGTCATCTCCTGAGTATACGGCACAGTGAATTTTCACAAGCAGGACTACTTCCTGAATTACTGTTTCCGTTATCCATGCACCAGGGCGGTGCCCTCCGAATTGTTCCAGTTTCAGTTCTCCTGTTGCCAAAAAGATACCACAGCTGAATTGTGATGATGGTAATAACGAAAGTGGTTATGGTCCTAGTATGAGCTGGACATTTTTTTTTTTTTTTTTTGAGACGGAGTCTCGCTCTGTCGCCCAGGCTGGAGTGCAGTGGCCGGATATCAGCTCACTGCAAGCTCTGCCTCCTGGGTTTACACCATTCTCCTGCCTCAGCCTCCCGAGTAGCTGAGACTACAGGTGCCCGCCACCTCCCCCAGCTAGTTTTTTGTATTTTTAGTAGAGACAGGGTTTCACCGTGTTAGCCAGGATGGTCTCGATCTCCTGACCTCGTGATCCACCCATCTCGGCCTCCCAAAGTGCTGGGATTACAGGCTTGAGCCACCGCGCCCGGCCAGAGCTGGACATTGTTAAGCACTCGTGCTTGTATTATCTCAATTACGCCTCACAAAGACTCAGAAAGAGGCACTATTGTCCACAGTTTGCAGATGCGGAAATGGAAAGGAGCTTAAAGGAGCTGTAATTCCTCAGTTTTTGCTGTGTGTTGGGCACTGTGTGAAGAACTTCATAGTCACTGTCTGGTTTCATTCTCACACCGTCCCTGCAAGGGTTGTCATCTTTTATGAAGGAGAAGACTAAAGGCCAGAAATCTCACTTGTCATGGTCACAGAGCTTGGAAGTGACAGATCCTGCATCCAGACATGGGCCGTTTGACTGCCACACCTGCATTCTCAACCAGCAGAATGGAAGGTTGTGTTGCCCCAGAGCGAACCACATGGTTGTGGCTGGAAGACAGGCAGCCAGCCCCTGTTTGATAGTGCACCAAAGGGAAGATGGGAGAAAGAGATTTGCCGTAGGATGGGGTCTCACCAATTCTCAGAGGCCAGGAGCTGCTCATTCAGCAAGATCCTTGACCCTATTCTGACAGAGCACTTCATGGAACCCTCAAGGAGCTCCCGGTTTAAAATAGCGTGCGGCAGAGTTGCCTCTCTCCAAACCAGCCGGATGCTCTCTGTGGCCTGCTTTAAAGGGCAAGCTGAATGGCTCGGGTCTAGCTAGTTTTTTTCCCCCTCTGTCACCCAGGCTGGAGTACAGCGGTGCAATCATACTCACTGCAACCTCAACCTCCGCAGGCTCAGGTGATCCTCCCACCTCAGCCTTCCAGGTAGGACCACAGGCAAGCACCTCCACGCCCAGCTAATTTTTGTATTTTTGGTAGATGTGGGGTTTCGCCATGTTGCCCAGTCTAGTCTTGAACTTGTGGGCTCAAGCAATCTGCCCACCTCCGCCTCCCAAAGTGCTAGGTCTACATGTGTGAACCACTGCGTCCGGCCTTGTTTTTTTTCTGGATAGCAGAATCCAGTAAAGTTAGAGCCAGAAGGCTCCTGGAGGTCACCCACGCCATCACCTACTCCGCAGACGAAGCTGGCCTGAGCCTGGTCCAGGGCTGAGGAGCAGAACCCAGGCCCCAGCACTGCTGCCCCCTCAGCATGGATGGGCCAATGTCCTCTACGTGTCTTTCCAATCACATTTGTTGTCTTTCTCTTGGAGTCCTTCAGAATTCCTTGTTTAAAACCCCTGGTAAACTCACACAAATGCCCTGGCTTTCTAGCATCTGAATAAATTAATCCTGTAGAAAATATTTCGATTCCGGGCCAAAAATTCATACTAAAATACAGTAAAATTGTACTTTTTTTTTTTTCTGGTGAAGAAGCTCATTAGTCCTGGGACTGAAAGATATTGAAAAATTGTGGAAGTAACAGAGCATACAAGTCATCTTTTTGTTTGTTTGTTTTTGGTAATTATGTCCCAGGACTATGTCTCTGTGACCTCTTTCTTTGAGGATCTGTGTTCCAGGCCCTCATCCTGGAGCACTGTCAATCCTCACATCCCCTCCTGGGACCTGGACCTGTTCTGTTCAGTTGGCAGATTTTGGGAGCCCCTCTAGCATGTTGTCAGTGACCCAGAAATGTGCTTCAGTTGTCAAAATGGTGGGGATATGTCCCCAAATCAAGTGTTCTTTAACTGATATACCAAAGGGTAGAGCTGCCCATCCAGTACCACCCCTGATAGGCCAAAATAGCCTCTAGAATCAAACATAACACTTCCCAAAAGCAGACCTGAGGGGCCAGCCACATAGCCCGTTCAGTGTCCCAGGGCTTCTGAGGGGTCCCGTCTAGAGACCCTCTTGGTGACTGTGAGGCAGGCCACAGTGAATGCAGGTTTGCCTGTTAGCACCCGCCCCCCACTGTGGTTAAAGCACACCAGAACCCGTCTGCCTTGTGCCGCCCCTTCAGATGTCCGTCCTGCGCAGGAGAACTGGAGAGTTGATGCCTTTTGGTTTTTAGGGAGGTCTGGCGGTTTTGGGAAGGGTTGGTTACTACAGGTTAGGGAAGCATTTCTGCCTCTGAATGTGCTGCCTTCTGGAATTAGAGGTTGCATTCGAGTGCATGTGGGCCCTACAAGTTTGTCTTTGAATTTCAAGGATTCATGTTCGTTACGTCATTAAATTGATGTCATTTCTGTCTAATGGTATATAGCTTTTCTTTGCCTGAACCTGTTCTGTTGAGAGTGCCTTGGCATGATTTACTTCAAATAAGTTAAAGAGTTAGCAGGTCTCTGACATTTTGGTTTCAGCTCAGAGCACACTGAGCCATTCCAGAGACACAAATGTTCATTCATCAGATAGCAGCACTTCCCAGCAAAACCCAGTCACTATTGATGTATGTAATTGATCGCTTTATTAACTGGCAAAAAGAAGCTTTGTTGAGGTAATAAACCTAACTTCATTACATCCTGTATGTCGAGAGCAAACACATTGGGACGTGGCTGATGGGTTCCCATTTCAAGGCTGATTCTGATAATGATAATGTTTAAGTAGCATTGATTGTTCTCTAATTGAATTTTTCTTTCTTTAGGCCTCTTCTGAAGAGCTGAAAGCTGCCTACCGGAGGCTGTGTATGCTCTACCATCCAGACAAGCACAGAGACCCAGAGCTCAAGTCACAGGCGGAACGACTGTTTAACCTTGTTCACCAGGCTTATGAAGGTCAGTGGAGGGCTGGACTTTGTAGAAACATCCTGGTAGCAGATATTCGATTTTTAGGAGATGTGATTTATAGAGGATAGAAAAAGAGAGTCCTTAGAGGTATATAGAAGAGGTGGTTAGTTTAGTACTTTTTACTGACAGGGTCCTTTGAAAGAGTAGTATTTTGCTTTGGAGATCAATACGTGTCCAGTAAGTAGAAAATGAGAGGCCAGGTGCAGTAATAGACAGAGTCTCGATTGCAAGGGAATACTCAAGTTTTAAATCGTTTACCAGGTTTCTTCTAAAGGGAACTCTTATAGGTAAAGGCTGATCGTCACAGGGAAGGTTTCTTTGTTCTCTTTTTGGTTAGAAGATACAAGGACATTTTTTCATCCAAAAGTGATTTTATTGGTTCTGAAGCATTCAGTTATCAGTTCCAATAAAAGAACGAAAACCATGTTATAGGAAATAGAAGCAAGCGATTCACATTTTTATACTTACATCTTACGTATGTCAGAAAGAACATTCTGTGATATATTTGTTTATAAAATATTGAAGTCACTACTGGATACAGAGCTTCTGTTTGGGATGGCAAAAAGTTCTGGAAATAAGAGAGTGATGATGGTTAGATAACATTGTAAATGTACTTAATGCTATTGATTGTATACTTTAAAATGGTTAAAGTGGTAAATTTTATATGTATATTTTACCACCATTTTTAAAATTTAAATTTAAAAAAATGTTAAATCACTGTTATATACATCAAGTATAATAAGTTATTTGTTCCAGAACCATTTGGTGATTGGCTCCTTAGACCAGAAATTAGATACTGTGTTTCTTTATAAAATCATAAAGTCATCTCACTGTATACATAATGTTAAGCTTGTAGTGTATTTCACTTTAGAGTTTTTCCAAAAAGTTAGATTTTAATGGCCAATGAAAATCAGGCTGCAGTGTGTGATAAATGTGTAATCAGTGTAGTGTCATTACCAAATTTAACTCTATTCAGATCACTTGCACGGCGATTGTGAAGAGTAGCCTGTTCTTTTTATTGTATTCTGTTATCTAAATGGGTGCATTAATTTTACTGTTGTCTAAATGAGCCACATAGTTTGCTTGTATTGTGTTGGGGACCTGGGGAAGAGTTAACAGAAAAACCCTACCAGTGCTAGTGAAAATGCCACAACAGCAGACCTGGCCTCCTGTTTAGCCCAAAAGGAGACTCAGGTGAAATAGTGAATGAATAATTCCTTATTAAATGCTGGAGAGGAACACAAGTTTGGCTCCTGTGTTTTCCAGGGGCCAGCATTTCCTCCTTTCCCATTAGATTTGATTAGGCATAGGATCATTTATGTAGTTTTTAAATTAGGCCTACAAATGTGTGGGAACTCTCAGGGGAGAAGAGACCCAAAGGTCTTGGCAGACATTGGTGAAGTAGAGGGGGAGGAGAATGACCATTGGCCTTGCTGACGTTTGAGTTCAGTTGGAATATCGTTTGAACAGCTCTCACCCTTAACTGAGAAATCCTTTTCTGATGTACTTTGGGTGATGTGGCCAACAACATGGTAAGAGGTGTTTTTGTCTTTTAAAATTATTTACAAATAAAGAGGAGAGGTGCACAAAAGAAATGTAGCCTATCTTTGGAGTTAATAGAACTCTATAGAGTAAGTAACAAATCAGCTTTTTCTACTATCCGAACCTGTTTCTACTTTTTTAGCAAGCTTCTTTAGAAACTGGAACCCACTCTTTCTTTTTTTTTTTTTTTTTTTTTTGAGACGGAGTCTCGCTCTATGGCCCAGGCTGGAGTGCAGTGGCCGGATCTCAGCTCACTGCAAGCTCCGCCTCCCAGGTTCATGCCATTCTCCTGCCTCAGCCTCCCGAGTAGTTGGAACTACAGGCATCCGCCACCTCGCCCGGCTAGTTTTTTTTGTATTCTTTTAGTAGAGACGGGGTTTCACCGTGTTAGCCAGGATGGTCTCGATCTCCTGACCTCGTGATCCGCCCGTCTCAGCCTCCCAAAGTGCTGGGATTACAGGCTTGAGCCACCGCGCCCGGCCTAGAACCCACTCTTTCAAGTCAGTGTACTTTTATACACCGTGGAGGAAATTTACCAAATTATTTTTATTTTTTTTATTTTTTTTGAGACGGAGTCTCGCTCTGTCGCCCGGGCTGGAGTGCAGTGGCCAGATCTCAGCTCACTGTAAGCTCCGCCTCCCGGGTTTACGCCATTCTCCCGCCTCAGCCTCCCGAGTAGCTGGGACTACAGGTGCCAGCCACCTCGTCCAGCTAGCTTTTTGTATTTTTTAGTAGAGACGGGGTTTCAACCGTGTTAGCCAGGATGGTCTCGAACTCCTGACCTCGTGATCCACCCGTCTCGGCCTCCCAAAGTGCTGGGATTACAGGCTTGAGCCACCGCGCCCGGCCAACCAAATTATTTTTAAAACAACTTTCATGTCCTTTCGCAATGCAGGAGCCAGTGTCACTTCCTGCATGGTACACCTTGTACCTGTACCTTCCAATCAAGAGTAGCTTGGACACTGGGAAAATGTGACTTTTCTCATTTATAGCCACCTTTAAACATATCCTAAATTAGTTGGGTGCAGTGACTCACACCTGTAATCCCAACACTTTGCAAGGCCAAGGCAAGAGAATCATTTGAGACCAGGAATTCAAGATCAGCCTAGGCAACATAGTGAGACACCATCTCTACAAAAAATAAATTAGCCAGGCCTGTGTGCACACACCTGTAATCCCAGCTGCTTGGGAAGCTGGAGCAGGAGGATTAGTTAAGCCCAGGAATTCAAGGCTGCAGTGAGCTATATGATCTTACCACTGCACTTCAGCCAGGACAACAGAGAAGGACCATGTCAGTCAGTAAGTCAATAAACAAATTCTAGGTTGAATCAAAAAAGCAGTTAGGTGGAAAGATGCATAGAAAATGAAAGGGGTCTCTAGGAAGATTGTGATCAGACAGGGAGAACAGGAGATGGGCTTACCTAATGACATCAGTGTTCTCAGAAAGGACTGAAGGTGAATTTTATATTTTATAAACATGTTTAATTTTTAATTTGCAGTGCTTAGTGACCCCCAAACCAGGGCCATCTATGATATATATGGGAAGAGAGGACTGGAAATGGAAGGATGGGAGGTAAGAGAAACTGCGTCTGATGTCCCAGAAAAGTCATTAAACAGCTACAAAACATCTCCCCAAAACCCTGCAATCCGTAATAATGTCTTTGGGAATATTTGAAGACATTAGAACCCCCTTCCTTGCCCTGTATTTTAGTTTTAGAGGTTGAGTTCCGGACTTGACTTTGCCACCACTTTGTTTCTTTTTTTTTTTCTTTTTTTTTTTTTTTTT
>NC_045434.1:215240532-215267384 GCF_002776525.5 Piliocolobus tephrosceles
GCTAATTTTTTGTATTTTTTTAGTAGAGATGGGGTTTCACCGTGTTGGCCAGGATGGTCTCAATCTCCTGACCTCATGATCCGCCTGTCTCGGCCTCCCAAAGTGCTGGGATTACAGGCTTGAGCCACCGCGCCCAGCAACTTTGCCACTTTGTAACTCTGACCTTGGGCCAGCCACTCATCTGACTTGTCCTTCGTTTCCTAACCTGTCAAGTAAAACGGAAGAGGGATGGACTGGATGACTAATTTTTTTTTTTTTCTTTTTTTTTGAGACGGAGTCTCGCTCTGCCGCCCAGGCTGGAGTGCAGTGGCCGGATCTCAGCTCACTGCAAGCTCCACCTTCCGGGTTTGCGCCATTCTCCTGCCTCAGCCTCCCGAGTAGCTGGGACTACAGGCGCCCGCCACCACGCCCGGCTAATTTTTTATATTTTTTTTAGTAGAGACGGGGTTTCACCGTGTTAGCCAGGATGGTCTCGATCTCCTGACCTCGTGATCCGCCCGTCTCGGCCTCCCAAAGTGCTGGGATTACAGGCTTGAGCCACCGCGCCCGGCCTGGACAAGTAATTTTTAACCCAGGTGCGGGGCGGGAGCAAGTGGAGCTGGCGGTTGATGGGAGACGATTTCTTCAAGGGTGCAGCTCTGACTCCACATACACTCCCTTCCACCCTCCACAGTTCTGTGCCTCTCTCTCCACCTCAGTTCTGAATAATTGCGGTGAGGAAATATTTCAGATGGGAGTATGTTATGCATGTGAGCAAAATGGAAGCAGAGTTGCCAGGGTTGCATTGCCTGTAATGACCCTTTCAATTCTCATGTATTATAATATTCAAGCTTTGTCAAATGTGATGAGTGAAACAAAATATATAGCAAATGTGTCACCCTGGGCAGCCATGCTGTGGGAGAACAGTCACTGAAATTCAGACAATTTGTTTGCTTTCACACTGCCACTGACTAGCAGTAGAGCCTTGGGCAAGTAATTGGGTTGCTAGTGCTTCCATGTTACTATCTGAAAAATGAATATGAAGATTCGCTGTGAAACTCTAAGTTGCTGCAGGAATATATAGGTATCATTAAAGAAACTTGGTTCTGACCCAGGCAAAGTGGCTCACACCTGTAATCCTAACACTCTGGGGAGCCAGGCTGGGAGGATCACATGAGGCCAGGAGTTTGAGACCAGCCTGAGAAAAAACATAGCAAGACCCTGTCTCTACAAAACATTTTTTAAAAAAATTAGGCGGGCTTGGTGGTGCACACCTGTATTCGCAGCTACTCAGGAGGCTGAGATGGGAGAATCACTTGAGCACAGGAGGTTGAGGCTGCAGTAAGCTATGATCACGCCACTGCACTCCAACGTGGGCAACAGAGCGAGACCTTATCTCAAAAAAGGAAAGAAAGAAACTTGGTTCTGATGCCCAAGAAATTTGCTAGTCTGTTAATAACATGGAATTGACCTTCATTGAGTTATATTTTCACCATCATGTAAGATTTCCCTTGAAGTTCCTTCAATGTTTTTTTGTTTTGTTTTGTTTGTTTGTTTGTTTGTTTTTGAGACCAAGTTTTGCTCTTGTTGCCCAGACTGGAGTGCAGTGGCACGATCCCGGCTTACCACAACCTCCGCCTCCTAGGTTCAAGCAATTCTCCTGCCTCAGCCTTCCTGAGTAGCTGGGATTACAGGCAGGCACCACCACGCCTGGCTAATTTTGTATTTTTATTAGAGACAGGGTTTCTCCATGTTGGTCAGGCTGGTCTCAAACTCCTGACCTCAGATGACCCGCCCGCCTTGGCCTCTCAAAGTGCTGGGATTACAGGCATGAGCCACCCCGCCCGGCCAAAGTTCATTCAATGTTTAATCTCAAGCATGTATGCCTATCTCTTCTAGTTGTAGCATCAAAGCCTTGTAAAGGCCTTCAGATGAGGAGTGGAAGAGAAGCAAAAGAGGATCCTATTTCCTTTCCCACCTTTCCACTACTGCTTCATATTGGTGGCTTGTGGGCCATATTCCACCAATAGCCTTTTTGGGGGGGGGGGGGGGGGGGGTGAGAGAGAGAGTGCGCACGTGCTGTGTTGCCCAGGCTGCAGTGCGTTGGTGCCATCACGGTTCACTGCAGCCTTGACCTCCTGGGCTCAAGTGAGTCTCCCACCTCAGCCTTCCAAGTAGCTGCGACTACAGGCACACGCCACCATGCCTAGCTAATTTTTTTATTTTTTGTAGAGATGGGGTCTTGCTATGTTGCCCAGGCTGGTCTCAAATTCCTACCCTCAAGCTACCCTCCCACCTCAGCCTCCCAAAGCGCTGGGATTACAGGTGTGAGCCACCATACCCAGCCTGTTGCCATTTTTTGATTGCCTCACACAGTGAATTCTGGTTACTAACATTTCAACCCTGGGAGGTTCTGCATCATAATTCAGTCTTCTGTCTTTTCTTGAAACATCTGAGGATCTCGTAACACTGGATCTGAGGAGCCCTTGCCCTTCAGATGGGACTGGACTGTCCAATTTGTGCCAGTCCCCACCACTCCCCCTTGTGTTATATCTGGCTCTTCTCATCTGCATGTCCTCCTGGCTCCAGTAGGCGGTTGGTACTTGGCCTCTGGCTTGATGGGAATAGCAGTGCTTCCTGTCGCCTTGGTTCATTGCAGCTAGGTATTAAGCCAAACAACTTAGCATTTTCTCATCCAAAAAGGAAAATAGAATTCTGTTGTATTTATTCAATTTCCCCCTCACTCTTTATACACTCCTTAAAGCTTCTTTGTATTTTTAAGATGTGGGTTGGCTACAATTTTTCTTTTCTTTTTTTTTTTTTTTTTTTGAGGCGGAGTCTAGCTCTGTTGCCCAGGCTGGACTGCAGTGGCACAATCTCGGCTCACTGCAATCTCCGCCTCCTGGGTTCAAGTGATTCTCCTGCCTCAGCCTCCTGAGTAGCTGGGATTACAGGCGTCCACCACCACACCCAGCTAATTTTTGTATTTTTTTTAGTAGAGTCGGGGTTTCACTGTGTTGGCCAGGCTGGTCTCGAACTCCTGACCTCATGATCTGCCCACCTCGGCCTCCCAAAGTGCTGGGATTACAAACGTGAGCCACCACTCCTGGCCTGTAGTTTTTCAAGTCAGCAGTTGGAGTCACTGAAAAGCTGTAGGACTCCATTACATATTCCCTCTTCAAAGACTAGGTTTTGAGTCCCCAGCAGCATTATCCCTATCAGTGGAGCAGTGGGGTCTGCTGGGAAATATTGTATGGTTTCCTCTTATCAAACCAGATTATCTTCCCATTAGAAACAAAGCAAATCCACACACAAGTGGTGGTTATACAAATATGTAGGGCTGGGTGCAGTGGCTCACACCTGTAATTCCAGCACTTTCAAAGACTGAAACAGGAGGATCACTTGAGCTCAGGAGTTTGAGACCAGCTGGAGCAACACAGTGAGATCGCATCTCTACAAGCAATAAAAAATAAAAAAATTTACCAGGCATGGTGGCGTGTGCCTGTTATCCTACTTCTTGGGAGGCTGAGGTGGGAGGATCGCTTGAGCCTAAGGAGGTCGGGGTTGCAGTGAGCCATGATCACACCACTGCACTCCAGCCTGAGTGGCAGTGAGACTGTGTCTCAAAAAATAAAAAATGAAATAAATAAATGAAAATAAAAATATGTGTACAGTTGTGGGTGGCAAGTGGTTAAACATTATTTTCATATTTTTTTAGTAAACTAAGCAAGTTAGGTTCTCATGGATCGGAATTGGCTTTTTTTTCATATTGATACTAAGCTTTTGCTGCAAGATAAAAATGCCTTCAAAGAAAACTAAATGAAGATACCTCCCCAGATATTTACTCAGTGATGTATTAGTGTTTAACATACAATAGGAAAATTGGACCCATTATTCATATTACACAGAAAGTCTCACTGAGCTCAAGCAAATTTTATGAAGCTGGCATCAACATTCCTTCAAGGAATTCCTACAGCTGGATGGATTGTTCCATATGACGATTCTCTCACTGCAATAATAGCTTTCACTCCAGAGAGGAAGCTGTATTCCCTTCATGCTGTTGCTGATATTTTTAGATTATTAAACTCTTCAGTTGCTGAAGGGTATCCATTTACCACATATTTATTAGGCTACCATATGGGTAGTCAGTGAAGGGTGAAGGGCATTGATTGTTGGTATTCTGAGTGTCTGAGACGCCTTTAATCCAAAGATCTCAAAGCACTCCACCAACTAGAAATTACTCCCCAAACCATTGGAGCGTCTTTAGAATGTACAGAATACTAGCCCAGTTGTTAGTCATTAGGTAAATTTTCAGTCTTTTTTTTTTTTTTTTTTTGAGACAGAGTCTTACTCTGTCACCCAGGCTAGAGTGTAGTGGTGTAGTGGCGCGAGGGTGGCTTACTGCAGTGTCGACCTCCCAGCTCAGGCCATCCTCCCACCTCAGTCTCCCAGGTAGCTGAGACTACAGGCATGCATCACCATGCCCTGCTACTTTTTCTTTTATTATTATTTTTTGAGACAGAGTCTCATTCTGTTGCCCAGGCTGAGTGTAGTGGCATGATCTTGACTCACTGCAACCTCTGCCTCCAGGGTTCAAGTGCCTCTCCTGCCTCAGCCTCCCGAGTAGCTGGAATTATAGGTGCACACCACTATGCCCAGCTAATTTTTTTTTTTTGGTTTGGTTTTTTTTGAGATGGAGTCTTGCTCTGTTGACCAGGCTGGAATGCAGTGGCGTGATCTCAGCTTACTGCAAGCTCCGCCTCCCTGGTTCACGCCATTCTCCTGCCTCAGCCTCCCAAGCAGCTGGGACGACAGGCACCCGCCACCACACCTGGCTAATTTTTTGTATTTTTAGTAGAGATGGGGTTTCACCATGTTAGCCAGGATGGTCTCGATCTCCTGACCTTGTGATCCACCTGCCTTGACCTCTCAAAGTGCTAGGATTACAGGCATAAGCCACCACGCCCGGCCTAATTTTTGTATTTTTGGTAAAGATAGGGTTTCACCATGTTGGACAGGCTGGTCTCAAACTCCTGACCTCAGGTGGTCCTCCTGCCTTGGCCTTCCAAAGTGCTGGGATTACAAATGTCAGCCACCGTGCCCAGGCCCCCCTCCCTTTTTTTTTTTTTTTTTTTAAGGCTTCTAGAGACTGTTATTCTTTGGGAGGATTCCCAAGGAATGAGATGTAACCATTCCCAACTTACAAAACCAGCCATCCTATTTACTTCTTCAGATTGGTTAGTGATGTTTGTGCAGATACCCACATTGAAAACAAAATTAGCCATGTTTTCAGAATGGCAAAAATCTAACCTTGAACTGTGAATGCTTTGACAGTGTTGATTCTGGTAATGGCTGGCAACTGCCATGGAAACCACGTAACTCATCTCCTGCAGATGTCATTTTCAGATGTTGTATTACATCCGAGTTGCATCCTTTGGCCCAGATCATCTGCAGTTTGGTTTTTGTCTGCAGTCCTTTACGTTATTTATATTTTCCTTCCCTGTCTCTGACATCGGTTTTATAGTATATGAGAAAGTCAGCCTGTATTAAAAGCAATAATATGGTCAAGATCATGAAAAACTAGCAAAGGTTTAGAACTGTCACAGAGCAGAGAAGACTAAGGACGTCCACCTCATGTCTAAATGCAACGTGGAATCTTGGATTGGATCCTGGAACAGAAAAAGGATGTTCGTAGAAAATCTGGTGAAATCTGAACCCTATTAGTAGAAATGTACTAATGTTGGTTTTTGAGATTTGACAGATCTTCCATGGTTATATAAGGTGTTAACATTGGGAGAACCTGGGTGCAGGCTATACTAGAACTTTCTGTACTGTTGTTATAGCGTTTCTAAATAATTTTCTAAAAATATCCCAGAATAAAAAGTTTACTAGCTAGAACCAGATGACACTTTTCAAATGATGTCACTTAACCCTCCTCATTTTATAGCAGGGAAACTGAAGCTTAGAGAAGGACTTGCCTGAGGTTTCCCAGGAGGTTTAAGGTTTCCCAGGAGGTTTAAGGTCCTGTCTGTCCTCCTTCCATGATGCCACCCAGCTTTTGGAGATCTCCTCATTCGTTTCATCAATAAAGTCAGTCTTCTTGGTGGTTGTTTTTTTGTTGTAGAGATGGGGTCTCACTATGTTGCCCAGGTTGTTCTAGAATTCCTGGGCTCAGTCGGTTTTCTTTTCTTTTCTTTTTTTTTTTTTTTTTTTTTGAGATAGAGTTTCACTCTTTTGCCAAGGCTGGAGTGAAGTGGTGCAATCTCCGTTCACTGCAACCTCCGCCTCCTGGGTTCAAGCGATTCTCCTGCCTCAGCCTCCCAAGTAGCTGGGACTATAGGCACCTGCCACCACGCCCGGCTAAATTTTGCATTTTTAGTAGAGACAGAGTTTTGCCATGTTGGCCAGGCCGGTCTCATACACGTGACCTCAGGTGAGCCACTGCTCAGTTTCTGACTAGCATAGGGATAGACCTAGTAGGTGAATGGTTCGGTGAACAGCAGTTGTATGGATTCACAAGCTGCATGTGATACACTCTGTCCATGAGAAACACTGAAAATGTCTGGTTTTATCAACTGTCCTGCAGCTTCAGATGCTGTGTTCCCAGATGCCTCTGTCTGTAAGGGTTGCTGATAAGGAGAAGAGCAGCTCACAGCTGGCTTAGTCCTGTTCCCCTTTCCGGCATCATGTATTCTGTTTAAAGGAAGGTATAAATAATCAAGGCTGGCAGAGGCCTGTGGGAGCTAAGAATGAAGTTCCCTGCCCTGCTAAGTGTCTTCACCGCTCCAGAAAGGCTGGCCATGTTGACTTTGTTGTTAGCTCAGATTATGCACCAACTATTTGCAAAACTTGTGTAAAATTTGACTAAAAATGGAATGATCTGCCACCTTTGGATTATTTGCCTTTGTAATTCATCACAGAATGTAATAGAAAGTAATTTTCAGCTGTTCAGTCTTCAAAGATTAAACAGCTAAAATTCCTGAAAATGAATCTTTTCCTGCTCCAGCTTTTGTGAAGCCTCACACTTTCCAGGTTTTTTTTTTTTTTTCTCCTACAGGGTTTGAGTCCAGGATTTTAATTATCAGCAGCTTACAAATCTGTTTCTGAGAAAAATAGTAGTATATGGGCATATTCATGGGTCTGCTTATGTCACTGATTAAAGTTATGGCGAATCAAACTTTTGTTAAATTTGCATTTTTAAAAACTAATATCCTGTTGAATAGAACACCCAATGATAAAATTTCTATTCAGGCCGGGCGCGGTGGCTCACGCCTGTAATCCCAGCACTTTGGGAAGTCGAGGCGGGTGGATCACTTGAGGTCAGGAGTTCAAGACCAGCCTGGCCAACATGGTGAAACATCATCTCTACTAAAATTGAAAAAATTAGCTGGGTATGGTGGCACGAGCCTGTCGTCCCAGCTACTCGGGAGGCTGAGGCAGGAGAATTGCTTGAACCTAGAAAGCGGAAATTGCAGTAAGCTAAGATCGCACCACTGCACTCCAACCTGGGTGACAAAGCAAGACTGTCTCAAAAAAATAAAATATTAAAATAAAATAAAATCTCGCCAGGCACGGTGGCTCATGCCTGTAATCCCAGCACTTTGGGAGGCCAAGACAGGCGGACCACGAAGTCAGGAGACCATCCTGGCTTATACTGTGAAACCCCGGCTCTACTAAAAATACAAAAAAATTAGCCAGGTGTTTTGGCGGATGCCTGTAGTCCCAGCTACTCGGGAGGCTGAGGCAGGAGAATGGCGTGAACCCAGGAGGCGGAGCTTGCAGTGAGCCAAGGTCGCGCCACTGCACACCAGCCTGGGTGACAGAGCGAGACTCCGTCTCAAAAAAAAAACAAAAAAGGCCAGGCACGGTGGCTCACGCCTGTAATTCTAGCACTTTGGGAGGCCGAGGTGGGTGGATCATGAGGTCAGGAGATCGAGATCATCCTGGCTAATACAGTGAAACCCCGTCTCTACTAAAAAAAAAAAAAAATACAAAAGAATTAGCCGGGCGTGGTGGTGGGCGCCTGTAGTCCCAGCTACTCAAGAGGCTGAGGCAGGAGAATGTCATGAACCCGGGAGGCGCAGTGAGCCGAGATCGCACCACTACACTCCAGTCTGGGCAACAGATCGAGACTCTGTCATAAATAAATAAATAAATTAATTAATTAATTAATTGAGACTCCATCGCAAAGAAATAAATAAAATAAAATCTCTTTGTCCAGATTGGACATCCTGCATCCTCTGGGCTATGTAGAGGAACTGTCTCCATTCAGACAGCCTCACACCTAGACCTCCTTGTCCTTGGTGATGGGTCACTTAAGTCACCATCTGCTGGGTCCAGAGAAACTGGCTCCACAGTCAGGTCCACTGAATTGGGCTGTAAAGTCATGAATAATTTTTAAAGTATTTTGAAGCATTTTTTCTGGATCTTCAAACTTACCTGGAATGGTTGATTACCTACATTTCCCTGAAGCTCTTTTATTTTTATTTTCTTTTGCTTCAGGGAGGGACTGACATGAGATTGAGAAGATAATGGAAACTTTGAAAAACTGCACCTTGCTTTTGTCTACGTCAGGACGGGTGGCATTGGAAAGTGAGAGTGCTGTAGATAGGTGACGCGCCCTTGGTGATTCTAAGCCTGGCCAGTGGGAATGCACCTCGTTCACAAAATAGAACCCAGAATGTCCTTGCGAGGTCACAGCAATCACTGTCGTGCCACTTAGGACCTTTAGTTTGTTCTTGGATGATTTTAACAATCTTTTTATTTTAAATCTTCCTTAAAAAGAACCACTTCCCCACTTCTTAGTAATTTTTTATTTATATTGGGTTATTAGAGAAGAAAATGTTTTCATTATTTTTAATGTTTAAAGTAGTGGACAAGTTCCTAGGATTTTTTTGGATGAGTTTTTGTGTTTTTTTTTAATTATTATTTGTTGAAAAATAAAATCAAGTTTCACAAAGCCTGTAATATCTTATTTATATTGAATGTGTGCACGCACACATACGTAGGTACATACACATGCATAGAGAATTTTTAGGAAGTGATATAAAAAAATTGAGTGTGAGCCTGTGAGAAGAGGGAATATGGGTAAGGGGAATCACGTACTTTTTATTTCCTATCCTTCTGTTCTATTGATTTTTTGCTATAAGCTTGTATTTTTAAAAATAATTTTTTGAAACTTGAAATTTCCAAGGAAACGTTTTCTCACATCACATCTTTTTAGATAGTCTGTGAGCAGCATCTCAAGACTCCCCTGTGTTTCTCCCACTGATGGACGAATCTGTTTTCTCGTACACCCCTGCCCCCTCCCCCAGCCATCTGATAACTTTGGTCGTGATAGAAAAAAGAGTAACCACTTTTTCTGTCCTGTTCCCACACTGTGTGTTTCTCATCAGTGCATACAATTTCACACCATAAACAGGACCCTTAGAAATCGTGCAGTGCAGGCCGGGCACGGTGGCTCACGCCTGTAATCCCAGCACTTTCGGAGGCCGAAGTGGGCGGATCACGAGGTCAGGAGATCGAGACCGTCCTGGCTAGCATGATGAAACCCCATCTCTACTAAAAATACAAAAAATTAGCCGAGTGTGGTGGCGGGTGCCTGTAATCCCAGCTACTCGGGAGGCTGAGGCAGGAGAATGGCGTGATCCCAGGAGGCAGAGCTTGCAGTGAGCCGAGATTTTACCACTGCACTCCAGCCTGGGCGACAGAGCGAGACTCCCTCTCAAAAAAAAAAAAAAAAACACCAGAAATCATGGAGTGCAGTTGCCTCTTTCACAGATGAAAGACTGCCCTTTCCACTTCTTTGAAATCTCGACTAGGTGGTCTTCCTTTCATGACGAGCTAAGAAGGGCTGAACTGGAATTGGAATGCTGTATTTTCTTTTTTTTTTTTTTTTTGAGCCGGAGTCTTGCTCTGTCGCCCGGGCTGGAGTGCAGTGGCCGGATCTCAGCTCCCTGCTCCGTCTCCCGGGTTTACGCCATTCTCCTGTCTCAGCCTCCGGAGTAGCTGGGACTACAGGCGCCCGCCACCTCGCGCGGCAAGTTGACGGGGTTTCACCGTGTTAGCCAGGATGGTCTCGATCTCCTGACCTCGTGATCCGCCCGTCTCGGCCTCCCAAAGTGCTGGGATTACAGGCTTGAGCCACCGCGCCCGGCCTTTCTTTTTTTTCCTTTCTCTTTTTTCAAGATGGAGTTTCTTGCTCTTGTTGCCCTGGCTGGAATGCAATGGCGTGATCTTGGCTCACTGCAACCTCCGACTCCTGGGTTCAAGCGATTCTCCTGCCTAAGCCTTCCGAGTAGCTGGGATTACAGGCACCCGCCACCACGCCTAGCTAATGTTTTGTATTTTTATTTTTGTATTTTTAGTAGAGATGGTTTCACCATGTTGGCCAGGCTGGTCTCAAACCCACCTTGGCCTCCCAAAGGTATTCCACACCAGACCTGGAATACCTTTTCTTTTTTTTTCCTTTTTTTTTTTTTTTTTGAGACAGAGTCTTGCTCTGTTGCCCAGGCTGGAGTGCAGTGGCATGATCTCAGTTCACTGCAGCCTTTACCTCCTGGGTTCAAGCAGTTTTCCTGCCTCAGCCTCCCAAGTAGCTGGGATTACAGGCACCCGCCACCACACCTGGCTAATTTTTGTATTTTTAGTAGAGATGGGGTTTCACTATGTTGGCCAGGTTGGTCTCTAACTCCTGAACTGAGGTGATCCACTCACCTCGGCCTCCCAAAGTGCTGGGATTACAGGTGTGAGCCACCGCGCCAGGCCGGAATACCTTATTTTCTCAGATTCCACATCACTGTGTATCCCTGAGTTTAACGAGGTCTGCTGCGTGGTACCTGAGTATTGTTACACCAGCCTATAACTGACAGCCCACATTCTAAGGTTCATATACTATTGTAAGAAGAAGACTTCCATGATTCTGAAAACACTCAGACCCGCCGGACATGGTGGCTCATGCCTGTAATCCCAGCACTTTGGGAGGCTCATGTGGGAGGATCCTTTGAGGCCAAGAGTTTGAGGCCAACCTGGGCAACATAGCAAGACCCCGTCTCTACAACAACAGAATAAAAACACCCAGACCCGACAGCTCGAGATCCTTGGTCCAAGAAGCTCAAAAGGAGTCTTTAGCAATTGTCCCAGACCACTAGGGAGAGCCAGCTTGCCTTCGTCCTGATATTTAACATTTGTTATCTGAGATTCATTAGGAAATTTACACTATGAAATTTAAGGTGACATTTTCCTTGTAAGATTTCTGCAGACTTAGAGACAAGTTGCTAAAATAAAGAATGTTTAAGTCACTCTGGAGAGCTGAGTGAAAGCTCATTTCAACCTTGGGAAGGGCCAGGAGGGCAGTGAGCTCTGCCTCACCCAGGCCTGAGCCATCGGATGGCAGAAGTCATGGTTTGGGGTACTTCCTGGGGAAAGGCCATGGACCCCAGGCAGCATGCACACACCAAAATCAATGACTACAGTTCTTTGTGTACGTTTCCCTTACCTCCTGGGTCCTCAACTGTCTTCCCATCTTGATTCTGCACATAGGTTGTGGAAAGGAGGAGAACCCCAGCTGAAATTCGAGAGGAGTTTGAGCGGCTGCAGAGAGAGAGGGAAGAGAGGAGACTGCAGCAGCGAACCAATCCCAAGGTAAGCCAGGGGCCAGGTTTCATGAGGACACCTCATGAAAAGGCCTCATACCTAGAAGCCAGGTCTGAAATCATGAGGTGCTGGTGGATTGTTAAAGTAAAAACATACAAGCTGATGGGACAAAATTTGGCTTATATTATGTCAAAGTCATATCTTTCTGGAAACACCTCCCTGGCAGCCATCAGCCACGCTGCTGCTCATCTGCAGGAGATGAATGTTTTATACCATGTGGAGGGAAGACAAAACCAGTCCCCTGTGTTTTCCAGAAGTCAGGGAGTTTTGCCCAGCAGATATACAGGCCAGTCATTGAAAGCCGTTTCCTCCATCTGTGCTGCCCAAGTCCTTGACGCTGGAAATCAGAGGACAGTGGCAGGCAGAGGACAGCCACCTCATCACCTAAGCGTTGAGGCAGCAGAAGTCCTTGCTTACCCATCAGGATATGGAGAGCCGAAAACTGCAGAGGGCTCAGCGCACGTCTGTGTTGCCTTGCGCAGAGGGCCCTGCTCACGTCACCCCGGGCATTGGTGCCATGACCGCCGGTCACCGGGCTGTTTGAGCAGCATCAGTGTCCCAGATCACCGAGGGAGTTTACGTCCTTTAACCCAGTGACACTACTTAGTCTGAGTTACTTTTCAATGCTAAGTGTGCTCTCTTTTTCCTTTCAGTTTGCTGGGGAGATTGTTTTGCATGTGTGCCCCAGCTCTGTGGCAAATAGGTAGCTTGGTCACTTTGAGATTCCAGTTGCACTGAATGGCTAATGAAACATGGCCCGGTGTACTATTCAGCTGTGTTTAAAAAGAGGGCTCAGTGGCCAGACCCTATCATTGTGGCCAGGACGTCCTGGCAGAGAGCCTGTATCTGTCATGATAAGGAGCTGGGAGCCCCGCCCGGTCTTCCATCAGCCTCTTCTCCCATGATCTGTGTCAAATCAACGTTGTCGGAAGGAGAGCGGAAGCCAGACAAAGTTATAAGAAGCATTATTATTTTCTTTAAACCTTGCAAAGGAAAAGAACAGGCCGGGTGCGGTGGCTCACTCCTATAATCCCAGCACTTTGGGAGGCAGAGGCGGGCAGATCACCTGAGGTCGGGAGTTTGAGACTAGCCTGGGCAATATGGTGAAACCCTATCTCTACTAAAAATACAGTAAAAATTAGCCAGGCCTAGTGGTACATGACCACCAGCCTCAGGAGTAATTTCGGCTACTTGGGAGGCTGAGGCAGGAGAATCGCTTGAACCAGGGAGGCAGAGGTTGTAGTGAGCCAAGATCATGCCACTGCACTCCAGCCTGGACAACAGAGTGAAACTCTGTCTCAAAAAAATAAAAAAGAAAAGAAAAAAAAGAAAAAGAACAAATGCTGGCTTAAACTGGGATGCATAGTAAGATAAACCTCTGATGAAATACATTCTAGAAAGCAGTTTTTTACAGACCCATACAGCATTTAAAGGACCGTATATCCAGAACACGTCCATCTATTTGAATCCCACATTTCAAAGTATATTTGACCAGATAAAATTATGGATGGGAAAGAAGTTTTTGTATCATCCATTATCATGTATAATCAGTAAGTGTTTTAATTCTCTTGGGAAAAAATGTATATTTGAAAATGGTAACACCTCCACTCCCATCTACTCACTCTCCCCTCAACAGGTGAGGTCCTCAGAAGTGCAGGGTTACCTTTTGGTCAGATGGAGGCAGAGAATCAAAACCCTGGGTGAACCGAGTCGGGAAGTTTGGGATAACTGGGGGAGTTGAAAGTCTCCGAGGTGCCCTGAGCTGTGCTAATGATTCCTGCTTGGATCTCCCAGCCGGGTGCCCAGGGGAGGTCCCGTTGGGAAGGTCTGTGTGGGCAGGTGGAGGTGGGGTCAGGGTGCCTGGCAGGAGCAGGCTGTTCCTTTGGCGTTTTTGCTGTTCTGGCTGGAGGTTTGCTGTGTTAGGAGCAGCGAAAGGGAAAGAGAACCTCACTCTCATCCTGCATCCGTGTCCTGTGATCAAATCGGCCATCTGGGGGTGTGTGACAGTCGCTTATCAGGACTCTGCCAATGTGTGTGCAGGCCATGTTTCTGTGGAAGGAGGGAGCGCAGCTGTGACCATCTCACACAGACTTGCAAGTGATTTTTAAAATGTCCTATACTTTGCTACTTCCATAAAACTGCTTCCAAATAAATCAAACATTTTCTAATCAGAAATCTTGAGCGATAACCAGATGTTGGCTGTCTGGCATTTTAAGGAGAGGATTTGAGGTAGATCTTTCATTCCATTTCTGACAGGTTTTTTTGCTTTTCAAGATGAGCAAACATCCTTGTCCTGAAAAGAAAGGGGTGATCTCTGCTTTAAGGAGACCATGGAGGCCAGGTGTGGTGGTGGGTAATCCCAGCACTTTGGGAGGCCGAGGTGGGCTGATCACTTGAGTTCAGGAGTTCGAGACCAGCCTGGGCCACATAGTGAGGCTCCATGTCTACAAATAAAATACTAAAATTAGCCAGGCATGGTAACATGTACCTGTAGATCCAGCTACCTGGGAGGCTGAGGTGGGAGGATCCCTTGAGCCTGGGAGGTCCAGGCTGCAGTGAGCCAAGATTACGCCCCTGTACTCCACCCTGGGCAGCAGAGTCTCAAACAAACAAACAAACAAAAAGACCATGGGGAAGCCAGGCATGGTGGCTTATTCCTGTAATCCTGGCACTTTGGGAGGCCAAGGCAGGAGGATTGCTTGAGTTCAGGAGTTTGAGGTCAGCCTGGGCAACATAACAAGACCCCCATCTCTACAAAATATTTACAAATTAGCTGGACACAGTGGCACATACCTGTGGTCCACGTTACTTGGGAGGCAGACGAAGGAGGATTGCCCTAGTCCAGGAGTTCATGGTTGCAGTGAGCCGTGATTGCACCACTGCACTCCAGCCTGGGCAACAGAGCAAGCTCCTGTCTTAAACAAAAACAGGCCGGGCGCAGTGGCTCAAGCCTGTAATCCCAGCACTTTGGGAGGCCGAGACGGGCGGATCACGAGGTCAGGAGATCGAGACCATCCTGGCTAACACGGTGAAACCCCGTCTCTACTAAAAAATACAAAAAAACTAGCCGGGCGAGGTGGCGGGCACCTGTAGTCCCAGCTGCTCTGGAGGCTGAGGCAGGAGAATGGTGTAAACCCGGGAGGCAGAGCTTGCAGTGAGCTGAGATTCGGCCACTGCACTCCAGCCTGGGCGACAGACGGACAAAGACTCCGTCTCAAAAAAAAAAAAACAGAAGGACACTTTTGATGACTTAGGGATCAGCCTGTCAGCTGGACCCCCACAGTGGACCTCAGCTCAGAGGGGTTTGCAGGCTGTATCCCATGCGTGATATTATTGCCGCCCGAAACGCGGGTGTGTATTTCTCTCTCTTTTCACCAATGAGAGCAGATGAGGTAGGGATTTCCAGTAGGTTAATGTATCTACCAAGCAAAAAAGCCTAGTGAGGAAAATCCCAGGTTAGAAGGTATAACTGCCAGCAGGAGGCAGGACACAGAGTGAGCCCTTGGACAGTGCTCCGTTTTCTCTTTTGTAAAATGAGGACATCTGTCCTGACTACCATGCCAAGTTGTGGAAAGATTGAAAACACATGAAATAGATGTCAATTTATTAGGGAAAGATAATCTTGCTATATAAATGCAAAGTGGTACTGGTACCAAAATGACGTTCAGAACGAAATGCGGTGGTGGTGGTGGTTCATTCAACACTGAGGAGGAAATTCTTAGCTTGGTCAGGAATGGTGGGACCTGTGAGGTGGGATTTGAAAATGGCCCTCGAGGCTGGGTGCGGTGGCTCACGCCTGTAATCCCAGCACTTTGGGAGGCCGAGGTGGGCGGATCACGAGGTCAGGAGATAAGACCGTCCTGGCTGATGCGGTGAAACCCTATCTCTACTAAAAATACAAAGTTAGCTGGGCATGCGCCTGTAGTCCTAGCTACTTGGGAGGCTGAGGCAAGAGAATGGCCTGAACCCGGGAAGCAGAGCTTGCCGTGAGCCGAGATCATGCCACTGCACTCTAGCCTGGGTGACAGAGAGAGACTCAGTCTCAAAAAAAATAAAGAAAATGGCCCTCGAACAATTCCCGCAGCTTTTGCCTGGGGCCGGGCCTGGTGCTGTTTGCAGTATGGCTGGCTGTGTTATGGACTTGTGTGGAATGTGCCTTGCCAGGCACCATGGTGCCCAGGAGGGAACAAGTAGAATCCCCAGCCCCGGAGTGTGTCCACTTTGCCCCTGGCTCCAACTGATGGAACGCATGCACACACACGCACACAGGCACATCCGTGTGTGGGAGGCGGCATGGGAGAACCTTGGACTTAGAGTCCAGGGTCCTGCATCCGACTCAGATTCCACCTTCCTGTCTGTGCCCTTGATCAAGTCCCTTCTGCATTCTTAGTCCAGTTTCTGCCTCCATGAAATGGGAGGCCCACTTTCTGGGTTGAGTCTTTGGACCCCACAGTCCTTAGCTCTAATTACCCGTTTTCTGCCTTTGCTTTGCCCTGTGGGAGTAAATTCCTGTCTGTATGTCCTGCTGGAAAATGCCGCCCTCGGGTTGCTGTGGTCCCAGTGTCTTTAGGGCCTTCCACATTGAGCTGGCATCAGGGAGAGAATTGGTGGCTGGGGAGGACGTGGGGTTCATCCCTGAGAACAGTATGTGAAACCGGAGCCCGACTGGACCACCCTGGGCATCCTCCTGCCATCATCGGATTTCTGTCTTATTTGCATAATCCATCCACATTTCTTGCATTTTAAGGACTTAAGATCATGTAACAGTGTCGTTCTGTGCTGTATTCACTTCGTATTGATTATTTTAATTCCTTTTTTCCTTAATACCCATAAGTCTTCTCTCTCTGTGGACGGCAGCCACTTTGAGCATATTTAGAAGGCAATTTGATCCCAGGCAGCTTGTCTGACTTCATTGCTGCCTCCTTCGTGAACTTGTTTACATCCCATGTGCAGCAGATGATTAAGTTAGGTTTGTTTGGGGGTATGGGGGCAAAGGAGCTTGACTGTCTCTGCGGGTATATATTGCTTTAGTTTTTTGACCCTACGACAAAATAGTTTGATGGAGATTTACGTTATTTCTGGGTCATTTTTGCTATTACAGAGGTTGATATACACTCCTTGGCAAGACCTCTCTTATCTAGAAAACCCCGTCATCAGCGTGGTTTGTGTAATAGCTGAGAAACACAATTCAGCTTTATTAGAAAAAAATGTAAATGATGTATCAGCCAAGCGCAGTGACTCACGCCTATAATCCCAGTGTATCCAGAGTTTGTTCCTTCCAGTGGGTTTGTGGTCTCGCTGACTTCAAGAATGAAGCTGCGGACCTTCACGGTGAGTGTTATAGCACTTAAAGGTGGTGCAGACCTAAAGAGTAAGCAGCAGCGAGATTTATTGTGGAGAGCAAAAAGAACAAAGCTTCCTCAGGGTGGAAGGGGACCCAAGCGGGTTGCTGCTGTTGGCTGGGATGGCCATCTTTTATTCCCTTATTTCTCCCCATCCATGTCCTGCTGATTGGTCCATTTTACAGAGTGCCAGTTGGTCCATTTTACATAGTGCTGATTAGTGCACTTACAATCCACAGAGCGCTGATTGGTGCGTTTTTACAGAGTGCTGATTGGTGCATTTACAATCCTCCAGCTAGCCACAGAGCACTGATTGGTGCATTTTTACAGAGTGCTGATTGGTACATTTGCAATCTTCTAGCTAGCCATAGAGTGCTGATTGGTGCATTTTTACCGAGTGGTGATTGGTACATTTACAATCCTCTTGTAAGACAGAAAAGTTCTCCAAGTCCCCACCCGACCCAGGAAGTCCATCTGGCTTCATCTCTCACCAATGTTTTAGGAGGCTGAGGTGGGTGCATCATCTGAGGTCAGGAGTTCGAGACCAGCCTGACCAACACGGTGAAACCCCATCTCTACTAAAAATACAAAAATTAGCCGGGCGTGGTGGCTCAAGCCTGTAATCCCAGCACTTTGGGAGGCCGAGACGGGCGGATCATGAGGTCAGGAGATCGAGACCATCCTGGCTAACACGGTGAAACCCCGTCTCTACTAAAAATACAAAAACTAGCTGGGCGAGGTGGCGGGTGCCTGTAGTCTCAGCTACTCGGGAGGCTGAGGCAGGAGAATGGCGTAAACCCGGGAGGCGGAGCTTGCAGTGAGCTGAGATCTGGCCACTGCACTCCAGTCCGGACGACAGAGCAAGACTCCGCCTCAAAAAAAAAAAAAAAAAAAAATACAAAAATTAGCCGGGTGTGCTGGCAGGTGCCTGTAATCCCAACTACTTGGGAGGCTGAAGCAGGAGAATCACTTGAACGTGGGAGGCGGGGGTTACAGTGAGCCAAGATCATACCACTGCAGTCCAGCATAAGCAATAAGCTCTAGACGCCATCTCTAAATAAATATATAAAAATAATATATTAACAGCCTGGGCAACATGGCAAAATCGCATCTCTACAAAAAATAATAATAATTAACTGGACGTGGTGATGTGCTCCTGTAGTCCCAGCTACTCGGGAGGCTAAGGCAGGAGGAACACTTGAGCCCTGGAGGTCGGGGATGCAGTAAGCCAGGATTGTGCCAGCCTGGCTCCAGCCTCCAAGATGCACTCCAGCCTGGGTGACAGAGACCCCATCTCAAAAAATAAATGAATAACATATCAAGGAAGGTATATAACCATAAAAATATTTTTAAATGCCAAAATGTTTTCATAAAGCTGTAAAAGTGCATCGCTTGATTATTTTTAAAGGATTCTGGGGTTGCCTTGGCAATGACTGTAGCCAGAAAAGTCGCCCGTGCTTATGACTTCAAAAGTCTGTTCTGTGGAAGTGGTTCTGATGTCATAAAACTGCCCGGACTTGGCTGAGAGCATGATAGAGCAAAAGGAGGATTGTTTGACCCATGTGTTTGTTGTGCGTAGTGACAGGAAAAGGCAATTTACCGTCTGCAGAAATGGGCTGCTGTTGCAATTGGAGATTGTGGGAAGTTGTCTGGTAAGGAGAAGAGGGACCAAAGCCTGGTGAATCAGGTCTGGGAAAGTGCTGTGACAGTGAAACAAACCCTGGAGAAGAGTGGTCTTGGCAATCAGGATAGAAGGCACAGAGGGATTCAAAGGTAAAACAGCTGTTTGTCTTGAAGTGAGTATCCATCAGAGGGCTGTTTCACCCCTTCATGTCAGCATAATCACTTACAAACAAGGTTTCAGAATTAGAGACTACTGTTTATACGGGAGGACAGGCTCTGACTTCCATTTGAGATGAAGTGATTCTGTGAGAACCGTCATGAGTGCCATGCTGGTGGGTTCATCGGTTATAAACAGGTGAATTTCACGTTGCCTTGTATCACCTCTTTTGGTGGAATTTTCAGTTAGTAAAGAGTTCCTTTTGAGATTGCAGTTGACAGAAATTTCTTATGTTTCCCTCATGGTGAGATAAATATAAACATGAAAATAATTCCACCTGGTTTGTGTTGAATGTGTTAACATGATTGTGATCATTATTACACAGTGTCTGCATGTATCAAATCAGCACACTGTACACCTGGAATGTGTGCGATCTCTGTTTGTCAGTTAAATGTTTTAAATTTTTTTAACAAGATTTGAAACCAAAAAATAAAGAATTTAGAATGGTACATTCCTGGCTGAATAAACAACTGATTCTACTCAACGAGTACAAATGCATCATCTCCTACCTGGTAAGAAGTTTCTCATTGTAGGAGAAAGGCTCTAACTTACGCTTAGAGTTTCTGAGTGATGTCAGTGAAGACGTGTTTATCACATTCACAGTTAACCCAAGGCGGAAGGTTCTCAAAGAGCCCAGTTAATAAGAATGAAGGGATTAAACTACAAAATAAGATTTAACAGCCAGGCACGGAGGCTCACGCCTATAATCCCAGCATTTTGGGAGGCCGAGGCAGGCGGATCACGAGGTCAGGAGATCGAGACCATCCTGGCTAACACGGTGAAACCCCCGTCTCTACTAAAAATACAAAAACTTAGCCAGGCGTGGTGGCGGGCGCCTGTAGTCCCAGCTGCCCGGGAGGCTGAAGCAGGAGAATGGCGTGAACCAGGAGGTGGAGCTTGCAGTGAGCCGAGATCATGCCACTGCAGTCCAGCCTGAGCAACAGAGTGAGACTCCGTCTCAAAAAAAAAAAAGAAAGATTTAGCAGGGAGAAATGTGCTAGCTACGAAAGGGGGAAAATGGGGCAAATGGTCATCTTTCGTTGACTTGGTTTAATATTAGCAATTTTGTGGGTTGGAGATGGGTGAAAATGGTTGATTTATTCACAAAGTAATTTAATTTGGGTGCCTGTAATGTGCCAGACACTTTAGGAATGTGAACATTCAGCAGAGAATAAAACAGACAGCCTAATCCCGCCATGAAGCTTCATGATCTAGTTGAGGGACACAGAATCTGCAATAAATGCAATATATAAATTATATATTAGGACCGGGCATGGTGGCTCACACCTGTAATCCCAGCACTTGGGGAGGCCGAGGCAGGCGGAACACCTGAGGTCAGGAGTTCAAGACCAGCCTGGCCAACATGGTGAAACCTCATATCTACCAATAATACAAAAATTAGCTGGGTGCAATGGCACACACCTGTAATCCCAGCTACTCAGAAAGCTGGGGCAGGAGAATCACTTGAACCCAGGAGGCGGAGGTTGCAGTGAGTCGAGCTTGTGCCATTGCACTCCAGCCTGAGCGACAAGAGTGCAACTCCATCTCAAAAAAAAAACAAGAACTTTTTAAATAATTAGCCAGGCACAGTGGCACGCACCCGTAATTCCAGCTATTTAGGAGGCCGAGGAAGGGATGTCCCTTGAGTCCAAGAGTTCAGGGCAACAGTGAGCTGTGATCAAGCCACGACACTCCAGCCTGGGCAGCAAAGTAAGACCCTGTCTCTAAAAAAATAAAATAAAAATATTCAGATGATATCATTTGTTGAAATATGTTTTAATGAATATTGGTTGTATTATATCAGATAAACTATAAATAATTTATTCAAAGGTAGTTGAAAAATAAAATAATGGGACAGGCATGATGACTCACACCTGTGATCCCAGCATTTTGGGAGGCTAAGGCAGGAGGATTGCTTGATCCCAAGAGTTGGCAATCAGCCTGGGCAATATAGCGAGACTCTGTCTCTACAAAAAAATACAAAAATTAGCCAGGTGTGGTGGCGTGTGCCTATGGTCCCAACTACTTGGGAGGCTGAGGGAGGAGAATCACTTGAGCCCAGGAGTTTGAGGCTGCAGTGAGCTGTGTTTGTGCCACTGCACTACAGCTTGGGCAAGATTCTGTCTCTTAAAATAAAATAAAATGTTCTTAAGAAAACATGTGGCCGGGCGCGGTGGCTCACGCCTGTAATCCCAGCACTTTGGGAGGCCGAGGCGGGCAGATCACGAGGTCAGGAGATCGAGATCATCCTGGCTAACAAACATGATGGAACCCCGTCTCTACTAAAAATACAAAAAAATTAGTCACTCATGGTGGCAGGCACCTGTAGTCACAGCTATTCGGGAGGCTGAAGCAGGAGAATGGCGTGAACCCAGGAGGCAGAGCTTGCAGTGAACCGAGATGGCACCACTGCACTCCAGCCCAGGTGACAGAGCAAGACTCCATCTCAAAAAAAAAAAAAAAAAGAGTAGGAATCATATTTGGGGCATGTATCCACAGACTTTTAGTCTGCTCATCAACCTTGTCTGTCTCCAGTATCAGTGTTCTGATTATGTGCTGCTGTATAACCATTTCCAGACTTGGTGGCTGCCAACAACAATTCCATACTGTCTCATAGTTCTGTGGATTGACTGGGACTTGACTGTGAAGGGGTGGTGCTCCCAGGGGTTGCAGTCAGATGGTAGCTGGGTCTCATCCCCTGCAGGCTTGCTGGCCTGCACGTCAGCAGTGCCTCCTGCATTCATGTCTCATGCACCTCAGCAGAGTTGGCTGGCATCACTCTCTCTCCAGGCAGCCTCTCCCCTCAGGCTTCCTTGCCAACAGCAGTCTCTGGGTAGCTGGACTTAATACATATTAGCTAGTGTCCCCCAGATAGTGCATTTTAGAGACCTGGGCCAAGCTGCAAGGCTTCTCATGAGCTGGTCTTGAAGTCAGCACCATCAAATCCATGCATTCTGTTGGACAAAAGCAAGTCTGAGAGTTGCTTTTATGAACCCGAGAGGTTCAGGATCAAGGAGAGGGCTCTTTATGAGGGCATGAGTACCCGCAGGCATGGTTCCTTGGGAGGCCTTTGATCTAACTTCCACAGTGTGTCACGCTGTTTTGTGAAGAGTGTATTTCCAGTGTCTTTTTCTTTAATACCATTGCCTACTATCTTTATGAAAGTTGCATTTATATTTATCAAGTTTTATTTTACTTTGAGACAGGGTCTCATACTATCACCCAGGCTAGAGTGCAGTGATACAGTCACGGTTCACTGCAGCCTTGACCTCCTGGGCTTAAGGAATCCTCCCACCTCAGTCTCCCAGGTGACTGGGACCACAGGCGGATACCACCACTGCCAGCTAATCTTTTTAGTTTTTTTTGTGGAGACAGAGTCTCAGCATGTTGTGCCTAGGCCAGTCTCAAACTCCTGGGCTCAAGCAATCCCTCCGCCTCAGCCTCCGAAACTACTGGGATTGCAGGAGTGAGCCACAGCACCCAGCTGAAATTTTTGACACATTTAATTGATTCTTCTCTGTGTATCATATTTTTAATTTAGAAAATACTCTCTCAATTCTAAATTTCTTCATATTAGAACATAAAAATATCTTGGCCCAAGTATTTTGACAGGTAATGTCTTTTTAACTTTATTCACAACAGTTTTCTTTGACACATTTTTCTAAATCATCTTTATTTATGATCTTTTGAATGTTTTATCAAATTTAGATGCTACAAAACTGTAGACCTTTTCAATTCCATTTCATTCTAAAAGAGAATATAAATTTACCCAATTAAACATGACAGCTCCACCAAGATTCCTACCCAAAATAAAGATACTCCAAAATGCCATTATGGAATTTCAAAATTATACCTCATAAACCATTTGAACTCTTATTTATTTTGTATGGTTTTTTCCCCAAAAAAAAGATCAGCTTCAGAGTATTTTTCATTACAAGCCTTATTTTCAATGATTGTAATTTTTTTTTTTTTTTTTTTTTTCTTTAAGACAAGAGTTTTGTTCTGTTGCCCAGGCTGGAGTGCAGTGGCACGATCTTGGTTCATTGCAACCTCTGCCTCCCAGGTAGAAGCAATTCTCCTGCCTCAGCCTCCTGAGGAGCTGGGATTACAGATACACGCCACCACGCCTGGCAAAGTTTTGTATTTTTAGTAGAGACGGGGTTTCACCATGTTTGTCAGGCTGGTCTTGAACTCCTGACCTCGTGAGCCACCTGCCTCGGCCTCCCAAAGTGCTGGGATTACAGGCATGAGCCACCGTGCCCAGCCTGTTGTTTTTGAAACAGAATCTTGTTCTGCACCCATGCTGGAGTGGAGTGGTGCAATCTTGGCTCACGGCAACCTCCACCTTTCAGGTTCAAGCAGTTCTCCTGCCTCAGCCTCCAGAGTAGCTGGGACGTGTGCCCAGCTGATTTTTGTATGTTTAGTAGTGACAGGGTTTCACCATGCTGGCCAGGCTGGTCTCGAACTCCTGACCTCAGGTGATCCACCTGCCTCAGCCTCCCAAAGCGTTGGGATTACAGGTATTAGCCGCCACACCTGGACACAAATTGTTCATATACTGCCATGCAGTTTTTTTTCATTATTCAGAATCATCGTCATCACAGAGATGTGTTTGTGCTGTTACTCTGTGAATACAAAAATTTGTGAATTTTGACAACTACAACTTCATTTTCCATGGGTAGAGTACCACAGCTTGTTTTGACACAATTATACATTATGTATCACTACAACTAATTCTAAGGATGTTTCTAGTCCATGGGTTTCTTGATGTAATAAAAATATTTTTTACCATAACACTATACTGCCTCAAAGTTGGTATTTGAATATCACCACACAAAAAAAAACACGTTTACGTTCAATGTGGAACTTTTTAATTGAGTTTATAGTAGCATTTATAATGTCAGGCGTTTCACCCTCAACAGAAATCAGGTAATTATTAGGGTTAATGCATTTTCAGATTGAAGCATCTGATAGAAAGCTAGCACTGGCCAAGCACGGTGGCTCACGCCTGTAATCTCAGCACTTTGGGAGGCCGAGGTGGGCAGATCACGAGGTCAAGAGATCAAGATCATCCTGGTCAACATGGTGAAACCCTGTCTCTACTAAAAATACAAAAATTAGCTGGGCATGGTGGCGCATGCCTGTAGTCCCAACTACTCGGGAGACGGAGACAGGAGAATCACTTGAACCCGGGAGGCGGAGGTTGCAGTGAGCCGAGATCGTGCCACTGCACTGCACCGGACTAATGGCTAATGTCGCCTGATGACAGAGCGAGACTCCAACTCCAAAAAAAAAAAAAAAAAAAAGCTAGCATCATTAACAGTTGGGAAGTTGGGCTAATAGGGCAACCAACACAGAAACAGCTGTTGCTTTATCTTTCATTTGTGCATTGCAGACCTTGGAATGGAAATGTGAGTGAAATTAATGTAGAGGAACTACCATTTGATCTAAATGAAAAATGATTTTCACAGTTACATGTAAATACACCTGCTGCTACAGCCCACTTTCCGGCACAGTCTTCTTGGAGGAATGACTGACCATTGACGCTGGTGCTTCTCCAGCAGATCTGAGACTTGATTTTCACGTGCTCAGAGTTAGCACTTTGGATGGTCAGTGTGGAAAAACATTTTATGCGACTTATAAGTTCATCAACTCTCTGGGAAAATGGAAATTTAATACTCAGTGTCAGCCCTGCCTGAAGAGTTTATTGAAAAAGAAAGCATTGCCAAACAGCAACAAAAACCTGTAGATTTGTATCAAGGATTTCCAGATTCAAGCCACTGCCTGTTTTCCTGAGGCCTGTGAGCGAAGAATGGTTTTTGCATTTTTTTTCTTTTTTTTTTTTTTTTTTTTTGAGACGGAGTCTCGCTCTGTCGCCCAGGCTGGAGTGCAGTGGCCGGATCTCAGCTCACTGCAAGCTCCGCCTCCCGGGTTTTCGCCATTCTCCTGCCTCAGCCTCCCGAGTAGCTGGGACTACAGGCGCCTGCCACCTCGCCCGGCTAGTTTTTTGTATTTTTTTTAGTAGAGACGGGGTTTCACTGTGTTAGCCAGGATGGTCTCGATCTTCTGACTTCGTGATCCGCCCGTCTCGGCCTCCCAAAGTGCTGGGATTACAGGCTTGAGCCACTGTACCCGGCCCGGTTTTTGCATTTTTTAATGGTCAAGAAAAACCAAAAGAAGAGGCCTTTGTGAGATATGAAAGTTATGTGAAATTCAGATTTCAGCTTCATGAACAGTGTTGTACTGGAACACAGACACACTCAGTCATTGACTGTTTATCTGGCCGCTTTCCCATTTAAGTAGCAGAGATGAATTCCGACAACAGCCCGTACGGCACCAAAAGTCTTCACTCTGGCTCTTCACAGAAGACATGTGCAAAGCCTGACGGGTATCCTTCAACAGGTGTCGGAAACATCGTGGCAGCGGTGCTCAGGGTGCGCTTTGACAGGCTTCGTAGCACAGGCCACCTGTGTTCCCCACACGTTTTCATATATCGTTGGAGTTTCCTAGGGATGTGGCTGACCAGTGGGCTCGACAGCTTCAACTGCCCCACACGCCAAGGCTCTGGCCGTCACCGGCTACGCCACATGGGCAGCAGCATCTGATACTTCCCCACTGCCGAGGCCAGGAGTGAGCTGCACCTCACCGCTGCGTCAGCGTGCAGCACACATGCCCGGCCTAGAAAGGGAGGTGCTTCCTACAGTTCATCTGCAAAGAAATGGGAAAACAGTGGTGGGATCTCACTGGTCAGCTCCTAAAGGCACTGTGCATCTCACACATTAGATGAGACCATGGCGGATGCTAGATATAAAGTGATGGTCCATCTGCAAAACGTACTCTGACATAAAAGTGAAAAATCTGAGCTAATGGCTAAACCAACAGAAACAACAGATTTAAACCCCACCTGTGACACTCCAGAGACTACCCAAACACCACCCTGTCTGAACTCACCTGCCACCGCCCCCTCCGCTCCAGCCCTAGAGACCTCCTGGCCCCTCCACTGGGTGCCCAGGAGGGCCATCCTCATTTGTGTCTTGGTTCCCATGCTCCCTTCTCAGAGGTCCCTTTCTTGACCACTTAAAACACTCTCTCGGCCGGCTGGGCACGGTGGCTCATGCCTATAATCCCAACACTTTGGGAGGCTGCCAGGGTGGGTGGATCATGAGGTCAGGAGATCAAGACCATCTTGGCTAACACGTGAAACCCCATCTCTACTAAAAATACAAAAAATTAACTGGGCGTGGTGGTGGGCACCTGTAGTCCCAACTACTCAGGAGGCTGAGGCAGGAGAATGGCATGAACCCGGGAGGCGGAGCTTACAGTGAGCCGAGATCGCACCCACTGCACTCCAGCCTGGGTGACAGTGAGATTCCATCTCAAAAAAAAAAAAAACAAAATATAAGGCCGGGCGTGGTGGCTCACGCCTGTAATCCCAGCACCTTGTGAGGCCGAGGCGGGCGGATCCCGAGGTCAGGAGATCGAGACCATCCTGGCTAACGTGGTGAAACCGCATCTCTAAAAATACAAAAAATTATCTGGGCGTGGTGACGGGCACCTGTAGTCCCAGCTACTCAGGAGGCTGAGGCAGGAGAATGGTATGAACCCGGGAGGCAGAGCTTGCAGTGAGCTGAGATCACGCCACTGCACTCCAGCCTGGGCGACAGAGCAAGACTCCATCTCAAAAAAAAAAAAAAAAAAATTGTTGTAATGGGCTGCGAAAGTTTAATTTAAAAAGTGTATGTGGCCAGGCGCGGTAGCTCAAGCCTGTAATCCCAGCACTTTGGGAGGCTGAGACGGGCGGATCACGAGGTCAGGAGTTTGGGACCATCCTGGCTAACACGGTGAAACCCCGTCTCTACTGAAAAATACAAAAAGCTAGCCGGGCGAGGTGGCTTGGCGCCTGTAGTCCCAGCTACACAGGAGGCTGAGGCAGGAGAATGGCGTAAACCCGGGAGGCGGAGCTTGCAGTGAGCTCAGATCCGGCCACTGCACTCCAGCCCGGGCGACAGAGCAAGACTCTGTCCCAAAAAAAAAAA